>NW_027263807.1:0-399828 GCF_044049435.1 Aspergillus pseudodeflectus | reverse complement strand
ATAACGGCGAAGCAAAAGGCTGGACGATCCAAAATTCGTCAAGAGCATTCCTGTGAAGCTCAAACCATGATATCAAATGCTGACAAGCGCCCCCCTCCAATGTAAAAAGAGTAAAAGCAAGCGAAAACAGGACCACACGAAGATTAACTAGCAACACCCATGGCTCCAGGGTTTGGACGAGCTCTATAGGGTACCTGTTGCGGCTGGCCGTCGGGCTGACTTCCAGTGCTGGTGCTGCGGTCGCGGAAGTCTAAGCTAGGCCCAAGCTCTGCGGCGCCAGGGGGGGCAGCACCGCTTGGATGGGGGTGTCCTCCAGGGCCAGGGACATGTCGGACTGAGCTTGGCATTTGAGCAGCAACAGCAGCGTCCTGAGCCGGGTCTGTCTCGATGCGTGCTGAGGTTGGAACGTTTGCTCCACGGTTTTGGTTGGTGATAGTGAAGGTTTCACCACCATTGCTCGGTTTCTGCGAGAAGCTGCCCCTTGCAATATCCCCATACTTCTTAAGAATCTCTTTGGTCGTGACTTCTGAGTTTTCTCTGAAGAAGCTGCTGTCAGTAAGAACGGATTGAAGGTCCTCCGGTATCTATATCAAGTTAGTAAACCTCATGTCATGGTGGCGGCGCTGAAAACATACCTCGCACATGGTGTCGTTGTAGGTGATGAGTGCGTTGACGGCCTCGATTGCGAGGAAGCTCTCATCAACACCACTGGTCTTTGTGTTAGGATAGAGGATATTGGGGGTCACAACGGTCGCTAAATTGTGGATATCCATCTTGCTTCCAGTTTCTTCGTCCACATGGGAGAATGACGAGGTCCAGTTGAGGAAGGCAAACAGAACTTCCATGGTATCGCGATGAGCCTTTGGCAGCAAGCAGCAGGTGAGGTGAAGGACCCGCTTCTGCTTTTCTGGATCTGATATTTCTGCAAGATGGAATGTTAGTACAGGGAAGGGGGCGATGCAGGATAGGTGGGACTTACTCTGCGAAGCCACAAACAAACGGTGGAGTTTGAAGGTGAGGAGCGGATCGGGCATTTCTCGAAGGAATTTCTTGAGCAGGGCTGCAATCTGCACAGGGTTCTCCTTCGTCAAGTCTACTTGCTCGTATTTGTTGTCGATCAACTCCGAGACCTCTTTCAGACGTCGGATATTGCCATTCTTTCGGAAGACACCCTCGACAGACATGTCCATTTGGCGCATAGCAGAAACGGCATCATCGACAAGGGTTGGGATGCGAAGAGCTCCAGGGCCGACACCATGGCTGGACTCGGTGCCTTCCTTCTCGACCAAAAGATCCAGGCTGACGCCAAATACACCCTTCTTCTTTCCTCCCTTTTTCGCGTCCTTGGCAAAGGCTCTTCCAAAGATGTTCCATATTGTCGGTTTCCGCGATTCGATCAAAGAAAGGAGCTCCTCCAGTGTAAATGCGCCGTCCAGAAGAGGCTCCATGGACAAAACGGCAACGTGCCTAACAATGAAGAATTCCAAGGCAGAAAGTTCCGAAAAATACCTTTTCCCCCTTCCGGTTTGCTCAGGGAGGAGTTGATCAATACCGGCACCGGAAACGCCGCGTTGATGCCCACGGTTGTACCTGGGAAGGGGCTCGGTAGTACCAACGAGCTTCGTGCCTGCATGTCTGTATGCGTTGGGGCGCTGCTCCTTGGCCTGCTCCGCGGCAACAATCCTTGGAATGTCATCCAAGGTTAAAGCATCCTGGTTGCCAAACGTTAGCTCTGTCACGGTGTCTCCGTTGACGTCCCTCTCTTCTACAATTTGGAAGCCAGCTCCTCTAGAATCTTGACCCTCGCCACCAGCCGAACCGGGTCTGACACTCCGCCCTTCAGGACCATCTATGATTCGCGACGCACGGGCCTTCTTGTAAGTTGTGGAGAGAGCACGCTCGTTGCGAATTGACCGAAGGCGTCGCATTTCGCCAACAGTCTGTTCAAGTGAAGACCCGTCGCCACCCTCTGCCCGAGGCCGGGAATAACCTGATTCGCCGCCTGTAGTAGCTTGATTGCCGCCATGCGCCTTTGTGCCAAGGCCATCTACGACAAAATTAGTATCAAGTACTAAAAACGGCGACAAGCTAAGAAAACTTACCCGATGAGGAAAGGGTCCCTCCAGCTCGTAAAACAGAAAGAAGACGAGCAAGGGCAACTCTAAGCAGAAAAACAAACTGCTGAAGTTTTGTAACTTGTGTGAACCCCTTTTGCACGGTGTTCAGAAGACCTTTGTGAGCAACGCAGTTGCCACAAAAGGCCTGCTTGTCTTTTGGCGTAAGGAAAGCATCCTGAAGGTTGGTTGTCAGGTCTGTCTTACACGAAGTACAGAGAAGATGCGGAGGCTTTGTGTGCCATCTGTTGGTGCCAAACATGACACACTCGTCGTCAATCGGCTCTTGGCATGAAGCGCAGCAATCGGACAGTTGGTCGGCTAATGTTTCCACGCCAACCATCAGATCCGCAGATAGCTCATCCTCTTCCTGTGGTCGCAGCGACTCGAGATCTCCAAGACGATCTAGGAACTGGTGGAGGCCTTTAGGAGTGCGCTGTTCCCTTTCTAGTTTCAGCGCGCCTTGCAAGCCGATCCGAATGAGGAGCTTGAGATAATGGGCAAGACCAGTCACTAGCGACAGAAGCTCCTGAGTGACGCCTAGCTTTCGAACTCCCGTCTCTTGTGTCTTAGATAGCAGGGCGAAGAATGCGACAATTTTTTTGCAAAGCAATTTGGCTTCACGGCCAAAGGCAAGGTCTGGGCGAAGAGAGTTAGTCGGGCACTACTTGCTGTTTGGGTAGTGTCGTGTCTCACCTTTAATCCCTTGGGCCTTGATAACGCCTGCGAGCTGGTCAATACCAGAGAAAAGAATTTGAACATGCTCGATGAACCGTTTTGCGACGAGTACTCCTTCTATATAAGCACCGTTGCTAACATGAAGAAGCATATCGGAGATGCAGGCCGCAGATGATTCCTCAAAAGTGGAGAGGATACTCCAGATCCTGTAGACTTTCTCCTCCATCAAGTCCTCTTCCTCACGGATTCGGTTCCTTTCTTCGTCTGTCGCATCTTCTTCCACCTGCGGGTACTCCAAAGGTTGGCCAGTTGGCGCAAGACGGACGTTCCAGAACTTGTGGATCATATAGCATTCGGGGTGCCAATGTTGATTCTGACCGTTGCGGAAGATCTCCACGAATTGTTTCAAGATTGCTGTGTGGCAACCGTGGCACCGCTGAGCGAATTGTGTAGAGTAATGGAAATGGCAGTATACTTTGCCTTCGTGCTCGTAGTAAGAGTCTTGTGCGCCGAAAACTGTCGGACAAACTGAGCAGGTAAAATGCTCTATGTGATACTTGCGGTCCAAGGCGGTTATGTAGGAGCCGCGTAATGCACCACCGCAGTCGTGGCATAGAAGGTCCAATCTTCGAAAGTAATCAATCTCACATAGTGGATATTGTCCGCTGCCATCTTCCGCATCGACGGGAAAGAACTTGGAAGCTACAATCTGTCCGCAGTCCTGCCAGCATTGTTAGTGTGCAAAATGGAGGAGACTGACACGAAGGACTCACTTCACACTTGAAACATTCGAGGTGGTAAGTTGCTTGTAGAGCTCGAACGAATTGGCCGGTGAGCGGCTCGTTGCACTTTTTACAAATTCTTGATGAACTCCCTGGGGACTTGGTGTGTGATCGGCCGTTCGGTCGCGGTCTGTCCATTGGCGCAGAAGTTTCCCAATAATTAGTCCGATCCTGCGGTGTTGTTGGATCGGAAGCATTAGAATCTAATCGGCGTCCTGTGCGACCATCTGGACTCTGAACGGTATCAAGACCGGTAGGCGCGTTCCATGGGCGAGCGCGAGGAGAATCGAAAGGGACGGTGCTATCAGCAGGTGACGTGGGTGTTTGTGTCTGAAAGCCTCCCCCGTTGCTAGTACCAGGACCATAGCCGGTCGTATTCAGGCTTGGACGGACAGCCCCGTTGCCCGGCACGAGGCTGTCCGGTAGTGGGACATCGCCGGGAGGCATGTCCGTAAAGAACTATGCCTTTGCAGTTTCAATCCAGTTATGTATCCCCAGAAATCGTGCGAAGCGTTCTCGGGCGTGCGCCTTTCGTTGTTAAATTCGAGATTATTTCAGATGAGTGAAGGTGTGTTGTGTCGGGTTGCCGCCGAGGTCAGGTAGTATGAAGTCCAGGGCAAAGACAATCGAAAGTGGTATCGGAGAATCCGAGGCTTAAAGAGAGCAGAAAGGGTACATCCACGGTGTCCTATAAATTCTGGAAGTGTAAGGTTATGTTAGAAAATGATCTCCCAAGTTCGCGCGGGGTTGGCGAGGTAGCATGCTTAGGCTCGTTTCAGCAGCGAAACTCACCTCAAGCCATCCAGGTACAACTTGCGGGGAAATTCAAGGTACGAGGATCGGAGAGCGTGCCTGATGGGGAATTCAGATAGCTCACAGAAATACCTACCTAAGCGACAGGACTAGCTCGATGATGCCCAGCGGAGTAACGCAGGCGCCCGTGGGAAAAGGAATTGGACTGAAAGGGTCGGAGCTCAAAGTGAGACCAACAAGCGGCGGAGGTCGCTGGCCAAGATCACCACCATTCCTGATCCCTTTCAACAAAGGGCATTTACCCGCGGTCCAGACGTAGGGAATCAATCTTTACTATCAGATTAGGCAACTAAAGCCAGATCAGTCAAAGCTGACAAGATGAGTCTCAACGAAAGATGTTTGGGGCAGTGCGGGTGCTGCTGTTAGTTGTTGCTCTGCCCCCCTATGCTTCCATCTTGGTCAGTGTTCATCACGTGAGGGATTCACCGCTGCTCACACCGCCTAGAGAAACAGGTTTGCTGTTTGTTTTGCATTTCCATGTCAGCAACATGGAACTTCTGATGTTCGAGAGGCGTATTTATCACAAGATAAAAGCGACATTGCGTCAAGCCTGAATGATATTGGAAATGTAAGAAGGAAGCTGTGTGTTCTACAGAGCAAAATGGGATTAAGGGCTTTTGTAGCTGTAGTCTGTTGTTGCAAGACACATTGGTGCCTCAGGCAACAAATGAGCTTGGAATGGTCAAGCAAGACATACTTCATTTTCAGGCGCAAGAGCTGCTAATGCACTTGTGACTGAAAGCTATAACTCTCAAGGATAGCAATCCCTGGTCAGACACTTATTTGCTTCACTTTTCTGCTCTTGCTATTTTTGGTGTGGTCTTTGACCAGCCAAGCTTAGGAGGCTGGGGATGGCGCCTCAACATCCTGGCCGCCTCACGGGCCACAGAGGTTGAATTCTGCGAGTGCCAATGTTATGAAACCAGTGGATCGGACCCTGAACTTCTTGATCAATGTTTTGGGTAGGCCTTTGACGACTGCTGCAGGCAGTCAAAAGCCTTATTGATCAGGTATTTTCTTTGTTTTACAGGGGCTCAGGGTGCCTAGAGTAGGCACCAGCTACAACAAGCCGCATGCAACTGTAAATGGAGGATTGCTGTGGGCCTGCAGAAAGGGCGTGGTAAGGCAGATTTATGGACCCTCTGACCTCTTTCATGGACCTCATCGCAGACTTCTCCTCCAGGACAATTTTACGTACAAACACGACGGAGGCTTTCGAAATCTGGGGCTCCGAAAGAATGTGGATACTTGGAGAGTTAGAGTGGGTTCATCAGTAAATGACAAAAATCCATATAGGTAAGGAAAATGCTTTGTTAAGTTTGTGTTTGCTCGCTGGTCTTCTTTTGGTATCTATACACTAAAGTGCGCAAATAAAGTCTGCCAGGGATGCGGCACGGCTGACTGCTGGCTGGATGGATGTATCGAACAGCTTCGACCTTCTCTCGTTTCCACGACATCCTTGGTCGCTCACTTCACTTTCCATCCCAACTTACTGTTTTGATATCTCTCCCATCTATTCTCTTCTTTGACTCTACCTTCCCATAGAACCGGCACCTTCTATTTAGGAGCACGCAACCAGTCTGCTTTCTGTCAGTCAACTTCGTCAGGTGCGCGGTCCGTGATAACGCTGTCTCCTAGTAGACCTAGTTGACCTGGAGATCCTTACAGTCGGTTCAAAATTCGCAGTCGACCTTTCCCTGCCAAGATGTCTGATCAAGCAGTCCTACGTATATCAAGGGTACAGTCTACAACTTCTTTCCTTGAGCCGATGTATGGAGCCGCACTGAACTAACACGAGCCGTGCTGTCCAGGAACTCGCTCAGATCCAGCATGCTGCAGATCTTTGTAAGAACCCCTCCGTCACTTTTCGGAGTGGAGCAATCATTGTTGTTTCTGCGACCGCAGCAAGATCTTCTTCCAGGCCACATTCGCTAATCTCTACTAGCCATCGCTGTCGATTACGATGAATCTGATATTCGACATGTCCGCGCAGTCATCCTAGGTCCTCCCGAGACTCCGTATCAATTTGGTTTCTTTGAGGTGAGCTGATCTCCATCACGCTTCGGACCCGATTTGACTTTTTGAGATGATGTAGTTCGCGATTAAGTTCGGAAAAGGTTGGCAGACTTGATATCCGACATCTAGAAAATGGTCTTGACGTTGTCTCTCTAGAGTACCCGGCGCGGCCCCCGGACGTACGTGCTTTGACGACCAATGGAGGGTCCTGCAGGTTTAGTCCAAATCTCTATGCCGGAGGGAAGGTCTGCTTGTAAGTTGTATGAAGCTATATCCAGCGGTCTCAGGGTCACTAACGTGTACTGGCAAAACAAGGTCGATTCTAGGGTAAACAAGATCCGGCTGATTCACTGACACCAAACTCCGGCTAATTCTCTAGCTAGAACTTGGAGTGGTGATAGAGGAGAGGAATGGTCGCCCGCGCAGGGGCTAGAGTCCGTTTTGATCTCAATTCAGAGCCTGATGTCCTCGAATCCTTACGAGAACGAACCTGGATTCGACGATGCCAAGTCGGACTCGGACAAACTGAACATGGAGCAGTACAAATGCAAGGTAAGCGTTCCAGTTTTCCGCTTACGAAGCTGGATAATGACATGCCTACTCTCAAGATTCGCCACGAGACCATTCGAATCGCTGTTATTCAACCCCTAGAGGCCGCGCTGGGTATATTGCCGGACGGGACCGAGAAATCTCCTATCAACAGGGATTCGGCAGTTACTGACAGTTCTGAGGATGAAGCCGTCGCATCTAGTACACCATTTTTTGACCTTCGCAAGCGGCGTTTTCTCTGGTATTACGAATCGTACATGCAGCTCGTCGAATCCGAGACCCGGTTCGTTCAACCTAAAAGTCGGTTCCAATGGATGCCTTTCGAGCACGCCAACAATGCCATGGACGGACACTTCAATTATCCTGAACTGAAGCGTCGTCTAGCTCTTATCAGGGACAATATTTCCAAAGAGACAGAGGGATGGAAGTTACAAGGACTCCAGGCTAAAAAGGATGAGATTGGAATCGCAGTGAATCTGCAGCGCCAGTTTGAGCAAATCGTTGAGAATCTGAAACACCACAAGAACTACTCTCTCGACTTGAACCTAGTTGACGAGAACCCTTTCCTGTGGAGACTTACATACTTTGGCCGGCCGACAACGCCCCTCGAGGGAGGTATCATCAAGATTAGGATACATCTGAGCACTCAATTCCCTAAGGAGCAACCTAGAGTTTTCTTGGATGCGCCACTTTCTCATGTGCGTGTATCGCCGCAGGGCGTTCTATGCTATCTTCCTAAGAAAACTGAAGATATGCGCCATCATATTGAAGCAATTGTGGCCGCACTGGAAGAGGAAGACCCGCCATACGACCCCCGTACTACGGTCAACCCAGAGGCTTCGAAGCTGTTCTGGGGTTCTCCTGAGGATCGTAAAAAGTACAAAAGAACGCTCAGGAGAGATGTCGAAAGATCAGTCGAGTAAGCTCTAGTCTACCCCGGCTTATTTCCAAGGCTAACAAAGTACCTCGCAATGTACAGAAATGCACTTGGCTGAGCTCTGGGTAACACCAGGCGTCAGCATACTCGCGGATGGCCGGACATGAAGGCAATCCACCTTTTACCACTGCATCTCTTTGAACCATGAGTACGATGATTGTGTTATCAGCTTAAGAGACTGTCTTGCATAATACTTTTTTCGTCTGAGGCCAGATGTTGTTTCAAGAACTTCTTCAGGGCTAAGCGTTTTTCTTCTCAATGAATCGTTCCAAGGCTCACCACACTTGCTATATTATTTAAAACGCTGTACACTCGAAGTCCTGGAAGGTATCTCCTTGTATCGAAGCATCGAGTCAAAGTTTTAGTGGCTGAACGTTGGTTGAGCGTCTGATATACATCGTAGAGTGCAAGTCACGTGCCAAATACGGAGTTTAGCCCCAGTCCGCCCCCAGACGGACGGACTGACAGACCCCGAAATTAAGCCAGATTTCAGCGTCCACCCCATCTTCGCCTTGCGGGTCGCTCAAACTTCTGTATTCCGCCCTTCAGACCTCGAGTATAACCAAAAAGGTCATCTATTTTTCACAATGTCCGACAAACGTCCTACAATGCAATTAGGCACAGTCCTAGTAGTCGGCGGATGCGGCTTTCTCGGCTCCCACATCGTTGATCAATTGCTAAATTACCCTTCCGAGACCGATCCCAGCGCTGCACTCCCGAAACCCCAGGGAGATGCCCGATTCGACTATCCCAGTCTCGGAGACCGATACCCGCGATGCGTCGCGAAAGTCGCCGTGGTTGACCTACGGACCACAAATAACCGTCTGCCCGGTGCGCAGTACTACGAGGGCGACCTGACCTCGACGGAGTCGATGCTTTCTGTTTTCCGCGAAGTCAAGCCGGACGTTGTCATTCATACCGCCAGTGCAATCTTGACGGACAAGAAGCTGCTATACCAGGTCAATGTGGAGGGTACCAGGAACCTGCTCGAGGTTGCGGGCGGTGCTCGCGGAGATTGGGGTGGCAAGTGCAAGGCTTTTGTATACACAAGCTCTGCGTCTGTCGTGCACGATACGCAGAGTGACTTGATCAATGTCAACGAGGACTGGCCTCTTATCAGGGGTAAACTGCAGCAAGAGTACTACTCGGAGACAAAGGCACGATACCCTACCTCCTTGTCTGTTCCCTGACTAGCAGCTGCTAACCACGAATCGAACCTCGCAGGCGGACGCCGAAGAAGTCGTCCTAAAGTACAACCGCACCTCCCCCACATCCATGCTCACCTGCGCGCTCCGCCCATCAGGCATCTACGGCGAGAAAGATGGCCAAGTGATCCTCAAGATTCTCGAACACGGCGTCAACGCCTCGGACACCGTTCTCAAGATGCAACTCGGCGAAAACAACAACCTCTTCGACTTCACCTACGTCGGCAACGTCGCCTACAGCCACACCCTCGCCGCGTACCGCCTCCTAGCCAGTCACACACGCCTCGAATCCGGCAAAGGCGAGCTCCTCGACTACGAAAAAGTCGACGGCGAAGCCTTCCTCATCACAAACGACCAGCCCGTCTACTTCTGGGACCTGACGCACGCCGCCTGGGCGCTCGCCAACCGCGTTGTCGAGCCGAACCAGGTCTGGGAGCTCCCCGAGTGGCTCCTTGGCCCCATCGGCGGCATCGCCGAGACCGTCCTGGGGCTCTTGGGGAAGACGCCGAAGCTGACGAGGCGCACGGTCCGGTACTCGTGCATGACACGGTACTACTCGTGTGAGAAGGCAAAGCAGAGA
Source organism: Aspergillus pseudodeflectus (assembly GCF_044049435.1). Classification (NCBI taxonomy): domain Eukaryota; kingdom Fungi; phylum Ascomycota; class Eurotiomycetes; order Eurotiales; family Aspergillaceae; genus Aspergillus; species Aspergillus pseudodeflectus. The sequence continues at coordinate 390,154 of NW_027263807.1, read as the reverse complement.
CTCGGATATAGCCCGCTTGTTCCGCTGGATGAGGGGCTTGCAAGGGCCGTTGGGTACTTTGTTGAACGCTGGCGGCTAGAGGGTGAGAAGAAGGGGCAGTAATCTGTTGGTATGGACTAGACTCAATTTCTTTGTTGTACTATATGCTACTCGAGGCATAATTTGGGGCCTTCACGTATATACTTGCCGCTATCTAAACCCCTAATAATCCATATACCTACCCCAAAGCCCACATTGGGTTCATTTGTCGTACCTAGGCCCAGTCCCCTTAGCCGTTGATCTAGTCCTCAGCTACCTACCCTGGGTAGTACTGACTTAGGGCCAATAAGGTAATAACTCTACAAGCCAACTCGGACATTCATTACGAGACAAGCATGACGCGCAATTAGCTATAAAATAATTATTCTCCCCTAATATAAGCTATCGGGCGACTGTCTCAAGTACACAGAGCTACTAGAACCTGCCAGAGTAACCAATCTAGAGGAACCCCGTTGAACATCACTTTCAGGTAGGGCTATGCAACATGAGCACCTCATACCCCCCTCTTGAGCTTAGCTGGCTTATGTATATGCAGACCCTAGCGAAGGGGTGAGTAGACAAGGGATATCTTAATACTGACTGTTAAGCAGAGGTCCTGGAATACTTATTATCTTACCAATATATCTTGCCTACTCCGTCAACCATGAGCTCCACCATCTGAGATAAGAGTGATCCCACTATTCCATGCTCCAATGAGGCTTCCGTATTGCACGGGGAATGGGGTAGTTATTCTGCAAGGATGACAAAGTACATTACGGGCATGCATAAACGACACGCTATGATGCAGACTCACCTTCCATTTACGTACTATATCTTCAGACGCTTCCATTGGCGCTTGAAGCTCGGTACTTTCTGTTCCAAGTGTTGGAATGGGGTAAGCGCACGTATTCAGGTCAAAGTCAAACGTAACCCTCGGCTGGAAAAGAACTCCGCTTTTCCGAAACACTATACAAATCGAAGGGGCCAGAATGAGTGGAAGTGGAGAACCATTCAGCACTGTTTCCGGGGTCGAGGGCGGATGGAATCTTGAGGCAGCAAGGTAGATCAATTGGAGGTCGGAGCAGACTTTCTTGAGTGTTCAACTTGCAGGGTCGCCAACCTTCCGCGGCTCACGAGAGAGCAAATCGGAATTCAGCAAACTCAAGAATCAGAAATGAAGGACACTGTGCTTGGCCCTGATTCATTCCACGGCCCCTCCGTATGATTGGATATAAACCGCCAACAGGATTCCGGACTTGGGAAATGCCGCACCCCCTTCGCGCCCTTTGTCAAGTCAAATGACTGCAGCAAAGAGTCAGATAATTGAGTTTCCTGCCTTGACTTCCATTGTCATGGAGCAGTGGTTTCGATTCTTCTCTGCAACCCCGCACAAGGGTGTCGATCCAGACCATTTACCTTAGCAGTCAAGGATGGACATCTCTCAAGAAAACATGGAAGTAGGTGCTCATCCCTCAATCAACAATTTGATGTCATGCTCAAGCTAATAATTTGAGGATATTCTCTCAAAAGAGCCTATTGAATATCTCTTGAGAGATGTAGGAGCAGCGGTGTCTGGATGAACGAAACCCCGGCCTGCAGCGGTATTCCACGGCATCTCGGCGGTGGAGGGCCCGGCCTACGAAAGCGAAGTATGTGTGTCGCTTCGGCTTGAAATCCCAGTTGAGTCCTCAAGCCTAGAGTAGCACAGTGCTTTACACCATCTTGAGGACTTGGAAGGTGCTTGGGAAGACGCAAAAATGGAGTTATGGATCGTCCACTCGGCGGTCTCCCCACCTTTTCTACCCCGCAGCCCGCAATCTTCAAAGTTCAGACCTCTTCGCACGCTTTCGAGAACGTTGATCGTTGCGTTGTTCCTTGACAAAAATAGTTTGGTTAATAAAGATTCAGGCATCGGCAGGAAATAGTCACTCTCATCCTCCAACCTCCTCCACATCGCTTGGCATGCGTCAAATGTGGAGGTGTGGATGAAAAATAGTTCCCCAAAGAGATACTGAAACCATGAGACAACCGACGATAACCCTGAGTACGTGCCGGTCGGTCAGTCTTGCTAGTATAATGACAATATCAGTGTGCTAAAGTGCCAGTTCGTTCGATATGTGTTTTCCTCGATCATGTCGGAAGCCGCGTTGCCACTTCGTCAAATGTGCTCAAGGATCAGTATAGGTATACCAAAGTAAAACAGCCAGCATCTGCAAGAAAAGGTCATCAGCAGCTCTTGCAATTGCGATATTTGAAATCGGTAACCAGGAGTTTTTTCGATGACATCGTCTGGGTTGGGAGGAGTCAAGTGAGCGACTGCCGTCTGGGTCCAGACGCAGGCCTCCCACGGGACAACTAAGCAGCTGATACTGTTACCGGAGCTGGAGCCCGAAAAAGTGGCGCCCTGGAAGCTTATTGGAATGATCCAGGCCAGCACACACGTATGCAATATGAATGGTTCATATAAGAGGTGTCGGGTCGGAGACTCCTCAAATATTGGAGGGGAATGTCGGACAAATCACTGGGATCACACTTACATTTCGATGGATGATCAACGGCGCACCGTTAAGAATTCTTCGAACGTGGCGTTGAGTCGTAAGATTGCGAAAAGACAACCCATGTCGACTAAACTGATAGCTATTATATCCATGGGTAGAAGCCGCTCAGACACGGATCATGAAACCCCCAATTCCGTTGGTAGTCAGCTCGAGTCTGGCAATATAACGGGCAGCGGTGCCCCGAACAACGAGCCGTCTTGTATCTCCAGCGACATCAAGTATAGTTGACGCTAATGCTGGAAGAGCCGGGGTGCTGGCGAATAGCGAGCCTTTCCTGTTCTGGGTCAAGAAACATGGGATCAAGCCAAGCCTAAACATGGTGCTGTCACAGCACAAGGTGGAAGAATCTGGAGTGAGTTCACGGAAGTGGTATCTGCCGTGTGTTGAGAATCATCTTTCCTTGAAGAATGGATTGACTCTGTTTGTGGCGCCCTTGATTTACGGGAGTGGAGAAGGGCGATCATACGGTAGAGCAGATCGGACCCATACCTGTCGATAAACTGAATAAATCTCGAGACTTTGGAGCACTCGTGGAAATGAGAGAAATCAGTAATAGAGCACTGGGACAGCCGCATTGAGATGGCCATCGAGCAATCAAAAACAAAAGGGCGCGGTAGTTAGTTGTTTGGTGATCCAGAAAGAAGAATGGCATGCTCCACGTGATCCTCCCGAAGCGTTGGCCGTTTATCCGCTAGTTGAGGTCTTAGTAAGGCCGCCATTGCTGATTGGTTTTCTTTGCTTCCTTGATCCAGAGTCCATTCCTTACCGTACCGTACCCCTGGATCCAGTCTAAATTAGCGGAGGGTGGGCCTGTTGGGCCGTCATTTTCAATGCAGTACACAAATTCTGTACCCAACTCGTATTATTGATCCTCCCACGCTGCTCTCCTCCACCTCGCTCTCATCATTGCTTTGCACTTCCTGACGTTTGTTTCAATCCTGCTATTCTACTAAATACCTTATCCATCGTCCAAATTGCCGGTCTCTCAACATTCCACCCCTGCAATACCCCGATTAGCCCCTCGAGGTACCCTTTGTGCGCCACTCTCATTTGGAGCTTTACTGGCGTCGATCGTCGTGGGCTTCGCGTTGACCGTCGCGCCATTCAGACCCCCCGCATAGCCGCTTCCTCGCTCCTCTGTTTCAAGTTTCGACTTCTTAGTTCTTACGTGATCAGTCACTCTTTTTTTAACCCTTCTCGGCTTCGAAAAAAAGAATACGACCTCACAGATTGCGTCCACTTCATAATCGAGTTTCCCGTCGCGGTAGGGCTGTTTGTGCTCTTTCACATTCCCCGCGACTCCGCCATGGCCGGTTAATACTGCGAATGACTCCTTAGCCAACAATCAAGGGCATCCGCTCTGCCCAGCAGACGGTTGTGCTCAACTCTGCTTATATCCTCTATTATTCTCTTCGACTAAGCGTCGTCCTACGTCCTTGACTCGTTCTCCGAGAGGGACTTGTCCCCTCCTCTCGGCAATACCGACTCGCCAGTATGGCGGGCGAGGGCACGGAAAATGTACAATACCTCACCCCTCCGGCCGTAACTGCCCTGAGGCAGGAGGCCCGAGCTGTCGATTCGAAACACTACCCTATAACGCGTGCGTTGAGCGATGATAACATGAGGGAAGAACGAGAAGACTTGAAGGAGGCAGCGGAGCAGACTTTGAATGTCATTGTCGACCTAGATCTGGACGGGCGTGTCAAATGGGTGAGCCCGTCTTGGAAACAGGTTGTGGGGACGGCTCCGGAGACAATAGAAGGGCGAATGATCGCGGATGTTCTGGTGGACAACAAGAACGCTTTCCACGATGCGATCGAGTCTCTCAAAGAAGACGATTCTCGCAGCCGTTTCATCCGCGTCTCGGTACAGCTAGGCCCGGATTCGGTACTCAAATCCTCGCCAGAACCTCAGCCGACGAAGTCCGAGCCGACAGAACGAGTTGATGAAGTGGAGGAGGCATCGCCCGAATCAGAGGAGAACGGACAGGATATTCTCAATCTGGAAGGGCAGGGAATTATGGTCTTTGACCGTACAGCGGAAGGCGTTGCTCACGTAAGTTGACACTTGGAACTTACTCGCTCTACATACAATATGACTGACATGTGATTGCAACCAGACTATGTGGATGTTGCGACCCTTTTCCAAGCCGCGAGAAGTTACGATCGACTTGCCATCCTCCTTGGTAGAGTCACTTGGTGTTGGTGCTGAGGTTCTGGCGAACTATCTGACTGTTCTCGCTGAGGCTGCTGCCAATGAGCCAGATCAGTCTAAACACCCTGCCCCAGAACCCATCTTATGCCGCATTTGTGAGCGTCAGATAACTCCTTGGTGGTTCGAAAAGCACTCAGATCTCTGTCTTCAAGAACACCAGGCAGAAATGGACGTTCAGATCGCACAGGAGAACCTCAACGAGCACAGGCATGCAATTGTCAAAGTTCTCGATGCCCTAGAGGCAAGACAGGGCAGGCCAGGGACTCACCGTGATGGTGGGTCACCTCCTTTGCCTCAACCGGAGTATAAAGGACTCCCTATTGGACCCTCTCCTGTTGCTTCGGCGCCTTCATCAGGCACTGTATCAACCACCAGCTCTGCTCCTGCCACACCTCCCAGATCCAGAGACCAGTCGGTTACCGGAACTGGCCATGCACGAGCGCGGTCTTTTGCTGTACGGCGGCCACTCGCGCGGGTAGTTGAACTGATTCTTGATCTTTGCGACACCGCATTAGAAATAAACATGCCTGTGCTCAGAGAATCCCGTGCCGACAATGGTGACGAGTTCCGGACCATGTCACCCCAATCGGAATCTCGCATTTCGCAGGTGCTTCAATGGCAATCACCGAGCTCTACTACATTAGAGCAGGAGCTTGGTCTTGCTAGCCTGTGCATGGATACGGAGCAGGTCTCCAAAGCTAAGGTGGACGCTGTGGTTCGTCATCGCAGGATTGTCGAGTACGCGGAAAGAATCCGTATCGAGTACACTGTTTTGGTTGAGGAGTGTATTACTGCAGCCTTGAGGAAAGCCGAACGCATCGCCGCTGGCCAATTGAGCGATTCCAGTTCATCAGATGACGAGGTTCCACCAGAGGACGCTATTGATGATACAGCTCCCCCGACAAGTTCAGTACTCTCACAGAACGCGGGTCAGGAGTCTGAACCGCTCCCAACGGTGTCAGCTTTAACGATGACAATGCGAAACGCCGCTGATCGCTTCCAGTCGGGGCAGTCCTCGGAGGGAAAATCCTCCTCTGTTGCCGTTTCTACAGGGTCATCTAGCCCCATGGAATGTCCCACTCCTCGCTCGCATAAGAGTGCTGCCGGACTGCTGGGGACTTCTCAACCTTCCCGGCGGGGCTTCTCGTTGGTGGACATCGACCCAGGCGATCAAAGCGATAGCAGCATCGTCTCGTCTACCATTCCTGGAGCCATGCGAACGGATTCACCTGCATCTGATCGCAGTATGGAGCGTAAACGCAGGAGCCTGGTGCTCCCTGGTTTGTCTGGATCCCCGCGACGCCAGCAATCCCCAGCGCGAGCATCTGGTCCCCATTCACCTCTACGTATGCCCAAACCGCGCCTCTCTACCGGAGCCGAAAGTGTCTCGTCCCCTATTGTCTCGCCCTCCACTAATTTGGGCGAATTGTCACTTCACCATTACCGACATCATCGCCGCCAATCTTCAACTACGTCTTCCGATATGCCTCGGCCACCTGTCTCACCCCATTTGACTACCGCTAGTCAGCCTCAACCACGGCCGGCACCACCGTCCATCAAGGACTTTGAGATCATTAAGCCTATTAGCAAAGGTGCTTTTGGAAGTGTCTATTTGTCTAAAAAGAAGACGACTGGTGAATACTATGCGATCAAGGTGCTCAAGAAGGCCGATATGGTTGCTAAAAACCAAGTGACCAATGTCAAAGCCGAACGAGCGATTATGATGTGGCAAGGGGAAAGCGATTTCGTTGCTAAGCTTTACTGGACCTTTTCCAGCAAAGACTACCTCTACCTAGTGATGGAGTACCTTAACGGGGGAGATTGTGCCTCGCTAGTTAAGATTCTAGGTGGTTTGCCTGAAGATTGGGCCAAGAAGTACATTGCCGAGGTTGTACTAGGTGTGGATCACCTTCACAGTCGGGGCATTGTGCATCGTGACCTCAAGCCGGACAACCTATTGATCGACCAAAAGGGACATCTGAAGCTGACGGATTTTGGACTTTCTCGTATGGGCCTAGTTGGGCGCCAAAAGCGTGTCTTGAAGAGTATGAACGAACAGTCAGTGGACCTTCTGAAACAGGGCCCATTTCCGCGGGCAACGTCCATTACCTCGTCTCGATCCGCCTCGTTCGACTTCCAGGGCGGTGCCTCGCCGGGGTCAACCCCACTCATCACCCCAGACGTGGCTGGCAGCATGCCTCAGCCGTCTTATTTCAGCCTCAATCAAGGTGGACTCAGTAGGCAAACTTCTCGCCGAGCATCCGGGTATCGGAGTGACAGTGGTGGTAGCGAAAACCTGAATGCGATCTTCCGAACCTTGTCGTTAAACGAGGGACCTGAGACTCCGGGAGCATTGCCTGCTCCACCGCCTCCTCCTTCTGATAGCGCACATGAGGAGGAAGCACAAAGCGATGCGGGAGAGTCGCCTTACTTGCATCCACTTCAACCTACGCATAGCAACTCGATCTCAACCGGCACGCCACCTCAACAGGGTATGATGCCACCACTGATGGCTTTGTTTGATCCGGAAGATCACAACAGACGCTTCGTCGGCACCCCGGATTATCTCGCACCAGAAACAATTAATGGTGTCGGTCAGGATGAGATGAGTGATTGGTGGTCTTTGGGCTGTATCATGTTTGAATTCCTCTTTGGTTACCCTCCTTTCAATGCCGCCACTCCAGACGAGGTGTTCGAAAATATACTCAACCGAAGGATCAATTGGCCAGAGGACCTTGAGGAACTAGCATCACCTGAAGCCCTCGACCTCATAAATAAGCTTATGGCCATCAATCCGCGTGAGCGAATAGGGTCTAACACAGAGGAAAAGTATCCAAGCGGAGGCGCGGAAATCCGGAGTCATTCTTGGTTTGCGGATATCAACTGGGACACTCTCTTGGAAGACAAAGCTCAGTTTGTCCCGAATCTGGAAAACCCTGAAGACACTGAATACTTTGACGCTCGTGGCGCGACGCTTCAGGCTTTTACTGAAGAAGAGGAGAACTCTCCTCAACCTCCAGTCACGACTGGCTCATACATTGACCGGCCTCATGATGCACTTTACAAGGTTCGATCACAGGTTAACTCCATCAAGCGACCATTGATGCCTCTGCATATTCCTCCGCACGTTCGGGAGTCGCGGAGCAGGAGACTGAGCGAACCTTCCCTGGCTGATGACTTTGGAAACTTCGCCTTCAAGAACCTCCCCATGCTAGAGAAGGCCAACAAAGATGTGATTCAGAAGCTTCGGCAGGAGGCGATGCAAGCACAACAGCGCCAGTTCAATAATCCAGCTTCTCAGCCGCCTCAACAAGCCCAGCCACAGGCTCAAGGAACAGGCCCTACGCCGCCATCGTCTGGCCAGTCATCAGGGCCTTCACTGGAAGGAAGTCCGTTGCCAATGTCGCTTCAACGGACTATGTCTCAATCGAAAGGGAACAACAGGCCTGCGTCCCCCTCTGCCCTTAGTCAGGCCAATTCTTCGCCAAGTCGACCATCACAGCCCTCATCTCCGCTCCTCGTTCAATTCAGCACGGGTCATAATCATGAGCGCAGGAAGACCTCGGGGTCATCGTCAACCACGAATTCCCATCAATCCAGTGGATCTTTCCAACCAGTTTCAGCTGATCAAGCCCGCGTGGCAAACAACAATAAGCTTGGCTCCGCAGCCTCGTCCCCAATCAAGCCCGGTCGGACTGGGACGCACTCTCCCGATAAGACACCTAATCAACAGCGTCATGGCAGTGCTCCAGCAGCAAGGGCCCGTTCCCAGACAATCGGATCACAGGATGGTGATTTGTCTTCGTCTCTTGCAAAAGAAACATATGTTGCTGGCCATTACAAACGTCGCAGCCAGTTATTCGATATCTCGCCTTCTTCGTCCGATAATGAGGACCCACGAGCCAAAGCTTTGCTTAAAGTACAGCGCCGTCGGCAGAGTTCAAGACGCCTTTCTCAAATCAACTTCGCGGATGGTCCCTTTTTCCGGCCGCTCGACATCCTTATTTGTGAAGATCATCCGATTTCTCGATTGGTCATGGAGCGCCTATTTGAGAAGCTTCGTTGTCGCACTATTACGGCCACCAATGGTGCAGAGGCAGTTCGCTACGCTCTTAGTGAGGTGCAATTCGACATTATCATGACGGAGTTCAAACTTCCACAAGTCAATGGAGCAGACGTTGCCCGGATGATCCGAGAAACCCGCAGTGCTAATCGTCACACGCCTATTATCGCGGTTACTGGCTACCTAAAAGATCTCCCCGAGACTCATCATTTCGATACCCTCATTGAGAAGCCGCCGACCCTCACAAAATTGACAGAAATCCTGTGCAAGTTCTGTCAATGGAAGCCTCCGCCAAAGGACTATAACCCGTCAATGTTTATGGCCTCGGCACTTCGTCATACACCTCCTGCTCAAGTTGAGCATAGTCCAAGCTCGACGGTGTCTTCCAATTTTGCTCTTGTGCCTTCTAGCTCCTACAGAGGGTCCAGCCGCGAGGATTCAGTGGGCAGCAGCTATTTTGGTGACTTGGATTCGATCAAAGCTGAGGAAGTCCCCGTCATTGTAAGTCGTCAGGCTGATGACTGGGGCCAGAGTGCGGGAGGATTAGGCATATCTGAGGACTCGAATATCGCACAAGAAACCCAAGATTCAAGTCGCAAAACGCCGAGTGCCTCTAGTACAGTACCATTTCCGAGCTTACCTCATGCTGCTTCCAGTCCGCCCACTTTGAGTCCGTCGGGCATGATTACACCACGAAAACAGCGCTCCACTGAAGCTATTCGAGCGAAGCGCGAGTCCCTTGAGAAGAAACGCCATGAATGTGCAGAGTCGGGAGATGACGAAGATGAAGAGCTCGGAACCCTCCAACCTAGAACACAAAGTCCGCGAAATCGCGCGAACCGACCAGGTTCTAAACTCGGAATCGAAATGATGAGAACCAATAGCAGAGGCAGTGTCGTCAGCACTAACGAGGATGCTTTTAAGAGAGAGAAGGAGTTTAGAGAAAGAAGCAAAAGCGGGAGCTCCGATGATATTGGTGAAGGTGGAAGCGATGCAATTAAGCCTCCTCGAAGCTCGTTGGAGAGCAAGTTTGCAGAGCTCAACATTCCTGAGGAAGCCATCTTGCCGTCCATTGAAGACGAGTTCAGTCCGAAACACTCTCCCTCTCCTCTGGCATTAGCATCAAGATCTATGATGCTATCTCCAAACGCCAAGCCTCCTTTCTCTCGCTATATCACAGAGATCTATAAAAAGTCAGACACTGAGGCTGGCTCTGAGTCCTTAATAGGAGGGCAAATCACTCCTCCCATTGTCTTTCCAGGCAGTACCAGCGAAGCATATCCCAATACTCCTCCTATCACCTTATCAAGTCTCTTCGGTGATGCGAGATCTCATCAATCCAGCCTGACGCCTATTCCAGACTCTGATGCCACGCCTCGGCCCCTCCACACGCCTTGCCCAAATCCAGATCCGGACAATACCCCTCGACAGGCAAGGTAGCGAGCGAGAAACCATAGATGTGCTTACTGTCTCGTTCTTAAAAGGGTTCTAGACTTGAGCGTCTTGTCCTCTACTCACTTCTGGTTCTGTTCTGCGCGCGAATTATACGTCGTCGTCGTCGCTTATAGTAGCATCCTCGTCATGTCCCACATCCTTACGATTTCCTTTTTCTCTTCTCCCATTCATGTCCTGTCCCAGTATACTACTATCCTGTCAAAATATTTTTCTTACGTCTTTGTCTTGTTTAGGCTTGAGCGGGTGTTCCGGCGTGATCTGCTTGCTATCAACTCAACCAGCCTGGTTGCGGCGTTATTACTCCATTCTTGCATTCCTTACTTTTTACATTCGCCGGCTCGGATTTTTTCTTCTCCTTCGTCTTGTGGTCTCTTATATCCTCTACCGCCACGCGTCCCTCTTCTCCTTTGTCTGTATGTATGTATCTATCTATCTGCTGGGGCTTCACCCTTCTCAAGACTGTGTATGTACGAGATACAAAATTCCTCAAACTGGGTAAAGCCGTGGTAAATTGTGTTGCATATCTACCCGATTATTCATTAGGATCCTACTAGTCGTTTGGTAGCTTGGTTGCCGTGCGAATGTATATTTTGGAGCGACCGCTGGGTCTGCTATGAGATCCGAACTTTTGTATTGTATATGATTTTTCTTCGTGATGTATATACATGTATATCACCAGTACCTATATGAAAATGAACTCCAAATCAAATATGGACATTGTTAAAAGAGAGCAGCTTATTCCAAACCTGAAGGCGTACAACGAACGCTTGTTGAAACGATTTGATTACTTCCGCGTGGATTGGATGGGGTTGAGAAGAGAACATAGCTTGACTAACTGGCTTGGAAATGCGAGGGTCAGGATATAGCAAGGAAGGTTCAGATAGCCGCCATGGTATAGTCGGACAAGGGAATGAAAGAAGACAAAGTATCAGACCAGGGTGAAAGTATGGCAAAGTTCTTGAAGGAGGGGATATGTAGCATAGATAAATATGTATATCGAAGGATGTGAAGGACAGAGGTGGTGAGAGGGTTAAGCACAAGCAATCTATGTATGCTGAAGTTGGGTAGATATGAAACGACGTCGGGATCATAATTTCTTTTCCTCTGAGTGAGAGAATGAGGAGACAGGGGGATTGTGTCCTGCCGAGGACGAGCCCTGCTCAGAACGGCCCTGCTCCATCAGGTCGTCCTGTCGAGTGCTGCCAGAGCGATGACGGAAGAACCTGTTGCGACTGATGGAGGACAGACTATGTCCGCCCTGTGATTCGGTTGAGCGGCGGCCTTCGCTCGGGCCTGCGGGGACATGAAGGCTGGAGCGCTGAGATTGGTGTCGTCGAAGAGAAGATTCCATGCTCTGGCGCTCGGCCTCTTCCTCCTGGATGCGGCGCTCGGCAATTACCTGTCGGACCATGTTCTCAGCGCGAGGGCTGCGCACTTCGAATACATCGCCCATAACATCCTCTGCCGAGACATCGCGCATGCCGAGAGAGAAATCCACGTGTTTCCGGGAAGAAAGAGAATCGCCGCGAGCACGCGCGGTGGCTGTGTGAATGCCCTTGCGGAGAATTGACGCGCGACGGTTGGCGCCACTGGGACCCGCATGGTGATGCTCGTCGTGGGCGGGTGTTGGGGGTGGGTCGTCGCTGGATGGAGCAACAGTAGTGTTGGCCTGATACGGCGGTGGGTGGCCCGCAAGATGGAAGGGAATATCAATGCTTGCACCCTGGAGGTTCATGCGAGGTCCTTCAATGCCAATCTCTTGCAGAGCGACCATGAGCATGCAGATGAACTTGTTCCGACGCTGCAGGCGAAGGCCTTCGTTCTGCCAGTTGGACTTGTAGAAAAAGACAACGTTGAGTGTAACAGAGAAGTTCTCAGTCACTGCACGCAGTTCAGTAAGAATATTGGTCTGAAATTCACGTCGTTCGCTCCGAACAAATTCAAGAAGGCGCTGACGAAGAGCATCGATCTGTTCAAGAGTTGTCCCAAATTTGATAATAATGGGAACAGCTTCTGCAAGCGCACCAGATCGTCGCTGGTTTAGAACAAATAGAGTGTTGAGGTAGCTGTTAGGAGCTTGAACAACGTGGCCTTGCATCTTCTTGAACTCGGTGTAGAGCAGTGAAATCTGTTTGACGTAGTAGTCATCGCCTAGACCGGCATCACCGGAATTACCATAGATGGTCACACGGTCACCAACATCAAATGGATGCTTGACGAAAACAAAGACAACAGACTGCAGGAATTCCTGAGCGGTAGCGGAAAAGAGCCACGACAAGGCGAGGATACTGGAACCGGCCGACGTGAGTACACCAGCGGCAGAGGTTGAGATCAGGGTCAAGAAGACGATAAGGGCAATCACAACCACAAAGAACTCAAAGACATTGCCGAGCCTGGAGACTACTGAATCAAGATCTTTCAAAGATGCGGTAATGGCCTTGCGTTCCCGGCCGATTTCAACACAAACAGCCTCTAACTCCTCCATGGAGATGTCGCCGTTCATGTCCTTGTCGAACATGCTAAAGGCGGCCTCGGCCTCTTCGTTATCGTCAAAGGCCTCCTTCAAATCGCCGGGGAAGACTGTCTCGAAGCCCTCACGCACAAACGTCCGGTAGAGTCGCCGGGCCAAGACCTGACAGCCAGTAGTTGTCCTCAGAAGTGTGATAACGACTTGACTAGGATGACTGCTGTTGTTCACCTTCCGGCCAGTGAAGTCCGCTGCGACTGCGCCAGCCACATCGCCAACTTTATTCAAGGCGCCTAGAGCAAGCCCCTTTGCCTTTCCAGCGTAGTGTAGCGGCGTTTTCGTGCCACTGCCACTCTGATCCTGCTTTTCATGGAAAGCCTCATCTGTCTCAGAGATTCTGTCTCGAGAGAATGCGTACAATTTTGTCAGGCTACCGATTTGAAACTTGTTAATCTCAATCCGATCAGCGTAGGTACGCCTGTGAAAGCTCATAGCAATGAGTTGGAGGAGGAATTTCTCGATCAGGTTTAGAATTGTCCAGACAAATATCGAAATAATGATTTTGTTGACGGTGTTCTCCCAACTGCGAGTACGACTGCTACCGTCCACATGGTGATTCTTCATGGTTGGCAGAAAGGATATTTCTATACCCAACCACCAGAAGAAGAGGGTAGCAGGAAGTTCCAACTGCTTTGCAACATCGCGCCATTTCTTTGAGCTGTTGGTGAAGATACTGGCAATGAGATTGACAGGGGTAGGAATGATTTTGGCAGCGATCTAAAGAACCATTAGTTCATGGGCACGGGTGTGTAAGAGTGGTAACACATACTCGTCCGGCCCACAGCGTCAACCAAACGATTTCCAACCAGACTGAAAACCACAGTAGTTCAACACCACCCACACTAGCGTCTGGATATGCCAGCGCACCCACAAGCAGCGGGATAAGTAAAAGTAAAACGAGGGGCACGATGTAAGTAAAATAGCGAATGAAAATGCTAGATTCATGGACTCTCTTGATGAACTTGGAGACACCAGTCGACGGATTTTCAGGTGGATTGTAGACAGCGGCTTTCTCGTGCAACGGATTTGTAGCCTCGTCAAACTCATCGATTTCCTCGGCCCGGCGTGAACGCGAGCGAGTCAATGAGTGAGCATCGCTCCGAGCGTCCTTATCACCCTCATGTGTAGAACGCGATGCGACCCGCTCAGCCTCGAGCACGGCTAGATCGTCTTCAAGTCGCTTGGCTTGCTCTCGCCTTGCCGACGGCGAGCGGCTGGGGCGCATGTCGCCATCATCATAGGTAGTATCAACGCGGAGGTGGTCTCCATGGTTGTAACGCGAACCATCATGAACGTAGGTACCTTCGTCGGACGTCCTGGAGGAATCAGTGGACCTGCCTCTTTCTTCTCTCTCTGGATATGTAGGAGCTGGTATCTCCTTTACTGGCGTCGACATGGTGGCACCACGCCAGAGTTGAGGGGAATCGAATGAAACGTCTAATCAAAAAGAGTGCGCGACTGAAGTAATGGTTAGCGTCGAGTAGTATGGAAGCTCGGCTGAAGAGATAAGGAGAGAAGGAATGAATGAAACGAGAAGTATATTCTGTAATATTAGGAAATGATGTAGGATAGAAGTGGACAAAGGAGACGCAGAACTGAGGACGAAGCAGGGAGACAGAAGTGCAGGAGAAAAGATTGACCAGCAGAGGAGAGGCGAGACAAGCCGAGATGAGGGTGGGGAAATCTTGAATAGTGGCTCCTATACTTACTACTCGAATGCCGTTACTATTTGGAGAGCTGCATCAAGCTTCCACGTGAATCAATCCCTTGGAGCTTGTGAAGAGCTGAGAGCTGACGTCTGAAATCAGAAGCTCGATTCGAGAGCAATGAGAGTCCTGAATCACATTATTATATGAGGGGATGGGAGCTTCCAGCAACAGAGGGAGAGAAGACAGGCCGATCGCCATTCGAACAGATGCATTGGTGCGGTTCAACGTGGTGGAGACGAGGCCGAGATTTTCGGCTCCAGTCTCCAGAACCTAGAACATTATTTGATAGCGATTGCTGGGGCTTGGATTCGTTAATCCATGGGCGTTTGGCAGCTTCGATTCGTCTCGACTCATCAGCTTCTTGGTTCTCCCACGCAACTATTGCTCTATCGCTGACTCGGCCCGTCCAACTCTGTGTGCACCACGCAAACAGTCCCCTTGGAAGCCCTCTTCCACCGACGTAACCGTGCTGCATCTGCAGCCAATCGTCCCCGTTATCGTCAGCGATCGGACGCCGCGTCTCTGAAACGGGGCTTGGGTGGCCACCGCCAAGAACGCCACCTCAGGCACTCCCGGCTTTTTGTCGACATCGGCGGACTTTCCTCACGAGCACGAAGGCCTGAGGCCGGAGGAGATGATTCGTGAGTAGCACAGATATGCCGAGTGTGGTGTACAGTGTAAATAGAAGAATATTCGACAGACCGGATTTTTTCTCCTCGATCTGTGATGGATTGTTGAAGTGAAAGAGACGGACCTTGGTTCGCTTTATGGCTACTAAAGCTGCATTGCACCATTGCATAATCCCCGTATGCAGTAAGCGCAGTCTTGTTCTCTTGCATAAGTCACATGCACCACAATCTCCGAACCATGACCCGCGACCCCTCTTGTGAGTTTTGGCTGCCCAGAGGCCTGCTCCCAGTTTCTGAGAACTGTGATACGTGAATAGTCGTAGCTTGTCTGTTATGCATGGCTAAGCCTCGATAAAGGAGGGGAACATAGTTAGCATAGTAATACCTTCTGTTAGTTGGCATTGCCACGTGACTTGCGATACGAGTGAGAGGCTGCTGCTGCTTCACTGAATTCGACTCTTGGGCTTCGCCAAAATTTCACAAAATTCCATTAGCCCGCTCTGCAAGCCTTGATATTTAAATAGTGGTACTATCGTGGGGTTATGGATCTACTAGTTGTATGGATACTTTGAAGTCTGCCAGTCTTGTTTGAATATAGTCCCACATTCCGCGGTAAATAAACGTGGTTGTACTCAATATTTATGAAGATAACATTCAACAGAGAATGAAAAGCAGAGAAGTCTAAATATTGGGCTTTCAGATGATGTGTTGTTCAACAAGAGACACAGTTGGGTGGTGATTGGCGGTGCAATGGCTTCTTTTTGCGGCTAGTAACGAACCTCCTGCTCAGACGATCCCGACCTTCTTCCTCTCCACCTTCCCTCTCCCCATCCACGACCACCCTCACACATCCTCCAGCTTTCCCTCTTGTTGAATTGAAGACAACCAGGGATTCTTGCTTTTCCTCGGATATCATCATTCCAATCGCATTCATCTCCGACAATGCGAGGCGAGGTACGAACCAATTTCCCGATGTTTATTTACCTTTTGTTTCCCCCGCATCACGCGTTTGGAAGAGCCCCTCTCCCCTGAACATCAGGCCAGCGGAAACAACTCCCTCCGCCAAACGCCTCATCGCATCCAGTCGTGTTCTCTGAACTGCTCTACCTTATCCTAACCACTATATAGATCTGCCATCTTCACATCGGCCAGGCTGGTACCCAGCTTGGTAACAGTGCTTGGGAGCTGTAAGTCCTCACCGCTTTTTACCCAAACCTCACCATTGCTTCAAGCGCTCATCATCTCTTTGCGTCAACAATTCAGGTATCTCCTTGAGCACGGTCTGGGCCCGGATGGCCGTTTGGATCCCGAGAAGGGTGAGGAAATCAACCAGGGTGGCTCGTTCGAAACCTTCTTTTCCGAGGCGGGCAACGGCAAATATGTCCCCCGCTCCATCTTCGTTGATTTGGACCCGTCGGTACAGAAACTCTGATTCGGACAGAACGTTGGGTTGACATGGCTGACAACTTGGTAGCCTATTGACGAGATCCGTACCGGAAGCTACCGCCAGCTTTTCCACCCTGAGTTGCTGATCAGCGGCAAGGAAGATGCTGCGAACAACTGTAAGCTGAAGCTCCATTGAGAACATGAAATGAAACAGGCACTGACATATGGTAGATGCTCGTGGCCACTACACAATTGGGAAGGAACTCGTTGAAAACGTTGTCGACCGTATTCGTCGTGTCGTTGGTAGGTCTTCCTCAATGCCGTCGTCATTGTCGACGCTAATATAACCCAGATAACTGCAACTCCCTCCAGGGCTTCTTGATTTTCCA
The DNA here is from genome assembly GCF_044049435.1 of Aspergillus pseudodeflectus. NCBI lineage: Eukaryota > Fungi > Ascomycota > Eurotiomycetes > Eurotiales > Aspergillaceae > Aspergillus > Aspergillus pseudodeflectus. The sequence goes on along the minus strand of NW_027263807.1, from coordinate 373,206 downwards.
CTCCTTCGGTGGCGGTACCGGCTCTGGTTTCGGCGCTCTTTTACTAGAGCGTCTTTCGACCGAATATGGAAAGAAGTCCAAGCTTGAATTCTCGGTTTACCCTTCGCCTCGCGTGTCTACCGCTGTCGTGGAACCCTACAACGCCGTCCTGTCAACCCACAGCACCATCGAGAATTCGGACTGCACGTTCTTGGTTGATAACGAGGCTGTGTACGATATCTGCCGCCGTAACCTGGACATCCCCCGCCCTGGATACGAACACCTAAACCGCCTTATCGCTCAGGTTGTCAGCTCGATCACCTCTAGTCTTCGTTTTGATGGTGCCCTCAATGTGGATCTTAATGAGTTCCAGACCAACCTGGTGCCATTCCCACGTATACACTACCCTCTGATCTCGTATGCGCCAGTGGTCTCGAGCAACCGCAGTTCCCATGAAAGCTTCAAGGTCCACGATCTGACTCTCTCATGTATGTCCCCGCAATAATCCCGTGCCACCTCTTGTCTCACCCTATACGCAAAACGCATCTAACAATGCATGCAGGCGCCGAACCCAACAATCAAATGGTTGTATGCGACCCTCGTAACGGCAAATACATGGCTGTGGCACTTTTGTACCGTGGTGACTGTGTACCTCGTGACTGCACCCAGGCCATCGCGTCGCTCAAGGCGAAGGCTTCCTTCAACCTCGTGGAATGGTGTCCTACTGGTTTCAAGCTGGGTATCAACTACCAGAAACCCGCTCGTGTTCCCGGAAGCGAACTCGCACCTGTCGACCGCTCAGTTAGCATGCTCTCCAACACAACCGCCATTGCTGAAGCATGGAGCCGCCTCGACCACAAGTTTGACCTCATGTACTCCAAGCGTGCGTTCGTGCACTGGTATGTCGGTGAAGGTATGGAGGAGGGTGAATTTTCAGAGGCTCGCGAGGACTTGGCTGCTCTGGAGAAGGATTACGAGGAAGTTGCCGGCGACAGCTATGATGCAGAGGCCGGGGAAGAGTACTAATCGGCAGGCGCTGTCCGCCTCGCTTTGGTTGGTTCTATTCTTGGTATGCCTGGTGTCTCTGTCAAGGTTCAGTGTATCTCATTCTTTTGCTTGTGACAACCCCTTCTTTCGTGCCTAGCGTCCTATTGTTTTCTTGTTCTTTTTTACGCTCCCCTCAATAGCACACGCTAGATCCTCTACGGACAACCGTGAAATACAAGTGAATATAATTCCCTCCATGAAAGTAAAGCACGTAGGTGTGGCACATCTTGAAATAATCAATTGAAATTTATGGGTCTATAATACGACTTGCTCTATCTATTAATTACCGGCGGCCACTTCGTGTTCCTGAAGAAGCTTCAGCGCCCTCTCGTATGTCCACATGGTGACCGCGCTCGCCGGGGCAGCTTTGAACAGACTGACTGTCAACCCACGGTACAAGCCCCGGACACCATGCGTCCTGTAGATCATCGCCATGGTACTGAAAACCCCGCGATACTCGGGGATATTCCGATGGACATACAAAGCCCGCGTAGGACCCTGGACCTGCAAGCGCTTCCGCACCAGGTCAAGCGGGAACACACCCGTCTTTGAAATTACACTCGCAATCACGCCGGCAACGGCGTCACCAGACCCAGGCGGTAGGGGTAGGCCATCGACGTGCGAGATAGACGCCATCGCAGGCCGCAACGCCTCATACGTCGCAAAAAACAACCCCATATACGGCACAATCTGCCCCACAGCAGCACTGCAGCCACGGAAGAATCCGGCGCCGCCCTCATGTCTCGCTATTTCCCTCACGGACGCAAGCAGCGATCCATAGACCCGATGCTCACCAGACCCCTGCGCCGCAAAGCGCGTCCGCAACAGATCAAGTGGGTATGTCGAGGCCGTCGCGGCTCCACCGGCCACGGCGCCGGATACAAAGGATTCAACGGGCTGCGGGAGCCGGTAGCTGTCAAGCTGGGCGAGTAACTGCGTTGTGCTTCGGTATGCGGTAAACTGGATCGCGCCGTAACAGACGTACATCAGTTCTGCGGGAATGTTGCCCTTCCATAATCCCGTGATGCCTTCTTCGCGGAGGATGGTTTTGATCGTGGACAGGGTGCCTTTGTACACGGGCCCGGTGATGTGCGCGTGCGAAGCAGGGTCGGAGAGGGAGTGAACTTGGAGTTGGAGGCGGATTTTTACCACGTCTAGCGGTGCAATGCAGAATCTATTGATTGAAGGCCGGGGTTTTAGCTATTGCCGTCAACCCCAAGGAAGGGACGTACGTACCGTGAGATAAGGCCGGCTATTCCGCCCGCAAGGACGACCTGTCGCCGTGTGCCCTGATACTGTCAGCAATTGATTCCTGAATATAGAGTTAAGAAATAGTTGTTCGCATCGCGTACTTCATCTTTTAGATGCTCTCCCCCGGCAGACATGCATGTGACACGTGAGGGTGGTTCGATGGGATCGGAGATTGTCGGGGGGAAAGGAGGAAAGATTAGACCTTGCGCACAGCTGTCTCGGTCATCGAATAAACGTGGGTTTCCTGCTCTTCTGTTCTCTCAGGTGGTAAGATGGTAATGACTGGGCCAATCCTATAGGCGCAGTCTTGAATCGTGGGGTTGTGCTCCGAGGGCTTTTTTCGGCTGTTCCTCTTTTCCTTGAGGCAAAAAGAAAAAAAAAAAGGGCGCGATAGAATACCCGTGATACAGTAATTTACGCAGCTTCTGCTCCGTACGTCACTCAGGTACAACTTCAAGTTGAATCAGATCTACTCCATGGCTAAGGACAACATGCTATTTGAGAGTTAGAGGGCTCGATTAACATCCGCCCTGTCAAGTAGTGTACCATAGACCATCTTTTTCTTGCGACGGGCTTACTATTTACCTCCAAAAGTTCAACTTCGAAAGCCAAAAGATCTCCTCCTCGGGGATCTGCCAGGGCCGCATCGGGGCTAGGCTGAGGGGGGCCGAGTCTGAGCTTTCTCCGCGTTTTGACCCGCGTTGCTCCTAAACCTGGAGCAACCGTTTCTGCTCTTGTGCCCCTGGCCCTTTCCAGAGTGTCCCTCACTATCAAACCGCCATGGCGATGGCTAGAGTCCTGCTCCGGGCCCCTTTCGGGCTTCGCAACATGACTGCTCGAAGCGCTCCCCCATCATTTTCTCGACCAGCTCCCTGGCTTTGCTGGCGTCGGTATCCCACCCCCGCTCACCAAGTGCGGAGCAATCACACCACTACCGCTCAGGCGGAGTCCCCCGAAAGTCCCATCGATTTCGACAGCAACATAATGGAGCTTAATGACAAGCTCGCAGAGAAAAGGAACATCAAGGGCCTCTTCTTTGGTAAAGATAGCATCAAGTTCAAACTCGAGAGCACCGGCGGCAGCGAGTCCCACGAACTGTCCTATATATGGTTGCGCGATGGCTGTAAATGTCCTCAGTGTGTTGATAGACACTCCAAACAGCGAAACTTCCGGTCCTCGGACATCCCGCTCGATATCACCCCCAAGTCATTCGGATGGGATGGGACGACCCTCACTCTGAACTGGAACAAAGATATCCCCGGGTTCAAGGCAAATCACGTCACGAAGTATGATGCGGAGGAATTGAAGTACCCTTTTGAACGCCAATGGTATTCCTGGTCTGCCACGGGCCCGGAGAGACGTCGGATGCTTTGGAACGCAGAAAAAATGCAAGAATCCCAGCACTGGATTTCATACGAGGAGTATATGCACGACGATGAAAAGTTCGCAGTGGCTATGCGCAATCTGTCTACTTTTGGCTTGATATTCGTGAAAGGCATACCCGACTCGAGAGAAATGGTCGAGAAGATTGCTACGCGCATGGGACCCCTACGAAACAGTTTCTATGGATCTACGTGGGACGTCCGGACGATTCCCGAGGCTAAGAATGTTGCATATACTAACAAGTACCTTGGATTTCACATGGATCTCATGTACATGAAAGACCCGCCGGGGTTCCAGCTCCTCCATTGCCTGCGCAACTCATGTGATGGCGGCGAATCGCTTTTTGCGGACGCGTTCAGAGCGGCTGTCCTGATTCAAAAACACGACCCGCAACTCTTCGAAGATCTGAAAAACACACATATTACTTACGAGTACCAACACAAGGATCAATCTTACCAGAACATTTGGCCTGTCTTCGAGACATCGCCTTTTGTAAGTCCTTACAACACCGTTACGCACGTCAACTATTCGCCTCCATTCCAGGGCGTCAGAATCCCAAGGCCCGGCACAAAGCCGTCAGTGAAACGCGAACAGGAGGAACTAAAAGCTCTGGAAACGTTCGCGCGCCGCTTGGAACACAAACCCAATATTTTCGAGTTGAAGCTAAAGCCCGGCCAATGTGTGATTTTCGAGAACCGCCGCGTGGTTCATGCGCGACGTCAGTTCAACACCAACCGCGGAGAGCGGTGGCTTGCCGGGGCCTATGTCGATGAAGATGCGGTTTTGTCTCGTTTCCAGGTGTGCAAAGAGACGTACCCGCAAGCGTGGCGTTCGGCTAGTCGACGCAAACCCTATTGGGATACAAGCGCTGCTGAGCCTCCCAATCCTGAAACCAGCGAAGGACTTGCGGATCTCATGAGGCAGTTGCTTAAGAAGGACGCAAAGAAGTAATTGTGTATCGCCTTGCAAGGGGTTTACCCTGATAGGCTTCCAGAATCATGCGAAACGATGCCCAGGATGCCAGGACAACCAGGGAAGCCATGAGCTAGAGGAAACAAGGTCAAGAACGGCGTGGTGGCCAAAGGTCTTGACAATGATGGCACATGAATGTACACGATTTGCTGTTAACTAGGTCGCTGATAGAAGCACTGATTGGATGTGTATATGTATGTCTAGCGGTTCGGCGAGAAATGTTTTGTACAGGATATCCAAGTGCATATTTTCGGGTTTTCGTATGTAAATACCAATTCTACTTGGCACTCAAACATAACAGCAAAACTCCTAACGAGTAGACCTGCTAAGCCGTAATAGTCATCGCTTGGTTCAGTAAATCTAAGAAAACATGTAAAGTGTGGACGTGACACATGAGCACATCATCAAATTTTTATATTCTTCGCGGTTAAGCAGAGGCAATGGCCTATTTATTGACAGAGAAGCCGTTGAGGAAGTCGGGATCGTTCTCGAGTTCTTCCTTAACCTGTTGATAGTCAACTCGTTAGCCACGGCAACATAACATATGGCGAAGGTAATGGAGACAAGGGCACGTACAATGTCTAATCCACCAACCAACTCTCCGTTAACCCACAGTTGCGGGAAAGTGGGCCAATCCGCAAACTCCTTCAGACCCTGCCGCACATCCTCGTCGGCGAGGATATTGAAGAATCCATACTTAACACTCCGCTCCCGTAGGATACCAACCAATTGCCGACTGAATCCACACTGAGGCGCACTGGGTGTTCCCTTCATAAACAGCATGACCGGCGCAGCCTTAACCAGCTCAGCAAGCCGAGAAAACAAAGCCTCCTTGCTCTGTTCGGGTGTCAAAGCCGGCGCAGCACCACCGACGCCCTGGCCCGCCGCAGCCACAGGCGCTTGTGTAGCCGTTGTCGGGGCATCCTCCCTCGGCACAGCCGTCAATGGAGGCGGGATCGCACTGCTGCCAATCCCAGCACCATTGGCCGCGCTGGCGCTTGTTCCCGAGCCCGCGTATCGTTCGACAGCGTCGCGCACTTTTGCGGCCTCGCTTCCGCTGATGGATTCGAGAATTGTACCGTCTTTGAGCAGCACAACGTAGGGAACGGCCGTGACGTCGTAGTCTTCGGAGATGTCGGGAAGTTCTTCAGCGTTGATGCTGATGAAGGAGACGGTTGGCGGGGTGGTGACAGGATATTGGGAGGCGAGGGCGGACAGGACCCCGCGCATTTGCGAGCAGGGAGCGGCCCATGGGGCGTGAAAGTAGAGGACTATGAGGGAGGATGATGGGATTGAGGCGAGGTGAGGGCCAAAGGCCTCCTCTGAGGTTATTTCCAAGAGGGTCGACATCGTCGAAGGGCGAGGGAGGCTGACTCGATTTCTGTGGTGATGTGGGGTGGGTTGGCGGGGAGGAACGGGAATAAACGGATGGAGGGGGGTTCTGAATGTCAGGCGTCTGGCGAGGGAGTGACAGAACAAGGAATATAAAGAGAGAATATACAAGGAAGCCCAAAAAGTGACACGGATTGATGTGCGAGTGTCTAGGCGATGAAGTACTAGTAGTAGAGAAGGAAGACGAGACAGGAAGAAGAGATGACGATTCGGGATCCGCGACCGGCGTTGAGGCAAGGCGAGGCGAGGCAAATTTTCGTTATCTGATGGATCGACAACAGTTGACCGCTAAAATCCCTAGTGGAGAACGAAGGTTTGCCACTGGTATTCGATCCCCTGCCGAACAAGTCAAAAGATACGGAGTATGCATCATGGATCTGATCACCATGATCCTTCGGCTGTCTCGCGTTATCTGATCTGGGTTAAACCCCCACGGCTGGAGAATCACAACTCGATCTATCACCTCGGATTTTGGTCATAATCCAGCCATTATTGTTTAGCACTGTCGGCGCAGTCACTAGACCGCCAATTCCGCGGACGGCGGCTACAGAGCCGGTTCCCTGCGGCACCCAGAAAATGCGCTGGAGCAAAGGATGGCTGTCGGTTCTTCACATCCCAAGTAACATACCCACTACATCTCTCCGCTCGCAGGTTATCTCCTAGCTTTACAACACCTGCTTATCTAACCGCCCTCGTCCATAAACACTAGGAGCAACTTTGCATCCGAGCTATGCCCGACAACACAATCGACTACCACCGGTCGCGAAAACATGCGCACTCGTTGCTGCAAAAACTACCTTGGAGAACGCGACAGAAGACAAATGAGCAACTCACATCCTGTTAAGCTGGACAGGACAAAGAAGTTGGATGGTACCAGCAAGGATTCGAACGGAAGAACAACGGTGGCTACTAGCTAGCTAGCGCTATTAATCGACACCTATCTCACGATGTCTCCTTTCTCCCCCAGCTTTCATGCCGATATGATAGTTGGAAGATCGAAGAGGTTCTAAGCGATCGAGGGCTCCTATGAGCTTCCCAAACAGTACCATCACGACTTCCCTAACATATATCCCCCAAATTATTCAAGAGGTAGCTGTCGAACGGTGCCGTAGGCCCATTAGAGATATCAAGGTTCGTAATATCAATGTTCGTATGCAGGATACCTCATGGGCCCCGTAAGCCAACCCTCTTCATGGATCAGGACCATGTCGCTAAACCATCACGAATCCCGATCCCTGCTACAATTACGCCTGGAGAATTTCTGTCAATAATACATAGGGCAACCCGCTACGAAGGCACTTCATGAAGTCGTTGGATTCCTCATCTGTTAAGAATAAAAGGTAGAAAAAAGCATCTTGAGAACGATCGAAGACAGAAACAATCATCGCCGACACCATGCAGGTCTGAGGAAAACAGTCTCGGCGTGATTCTCAATGAGGCCCCTGCTAAACTTGTGGCTCAGATCGGCGTTGAGGATATTTACAGTCTCATGTCTGTTGCCAAATACCACATAATACAGGCGATTTTGCCAACCTAAAGAACATATTAGTTGCCATCAGGGTTATTAGGAGAGGTTAAATACCTGGTCTCGCCAATGTCACTTGTTTAAAAGTGAAATTAACGACTATCCGCGTCTCCTTGATGCTGTCTCGAGTTATCGCCTCGTAGCGCCCATTAGCCACGAACCGTTCCAAATGGGCTTCTACTCTATCGCTATCTCGTAAGAACTCGATCGTCCATCCCTCACGTTTCGGAGCCAAGTTAAGATAAAAATCGACCGTTCCTTGATGTGCGCTTGTACTGGACTTCCTAGGGGGGATTATGAACTCGGGGGATATGAGTACTCCCGGCCAAACTAGGGTTAAGCATCGATATAGCTCTTTCTGGTACCGATCCTCCAGTAGGGAGGGCTGTGCAACTCCATTTCTGCTCCCGTCGTCGAATACTCGAGGTGCATCCCATATCTGGCTTGGTGAGAAGAGTTTCGCGGCGGCGATGACGACATCAACGGGCGAAGAAAACCTCTCCAGATCCACCAAACCCTCTCTGAAGGGCTTATACATACAACTGCAATACCTACATTGAGAGAATTAGCAATTGATTCAAGCACTTTCGCTGAAATCCACTCACCAGTGATGTACGGGTGTCGGGAAGACATAGTGAACCACCCCAAGCGAGTCACGCTCAGCGTGTAGCCATCCACTTCTCCATATGTCCTCCAGTGCTTCCTGATCTTTTTCATCATCAAAGGAAGTCGTCGTGAGCGGCTTTGCCGCTATTAGTGCTCTCCGAAACACGTTTGATACTCTGGGGACTTATAGATCATCCTGTTGGGGTAGGCCCCGCATGAATCGTGTGTGTCCGAGAAACTTGAACAATGACAATTGTCTGTTCAAGACGTGTTCCGTGATACCATCCCAAGTCAGAACCGTATTGACGTCTCTAAATCCGTGTAAAAACTCATCTCGTCGGTCCTGTAATTGACACGATATCAGTAAAGTAGTAAACTCAGTACTTTCAAATACGTACTGCCCAGTGTCTCAACGCATCCAAAAAGGAGATGGTCAAGCCCACGTGTCCGTTCGTGAAACTGTACAGACCGGAGTAGACCTCGGCCTCAATGGGCCCGCGAAAGTAATTAAATAATAACGTTCGTATGTATTTACTCGCAAGTTCAGTGTTTTCAGTTTCCTGCAGGAGCAGGCCCACCGGTTTGTATTGGTCCAGAATATCAGAGCTCGGTCGCAGTGAGAGGAATGAAGGGGCCTTCGAAGTTATGATGAGGAACTGAGGAGGAAGTAAAAAGGTAAGAAGCTTCCCTTGATCATCATCTGCGCGAGATTTGAGAGCCACCCAAGGCACAGCAGCACCCTAAGGCGACAAATCCAACTTTCGCTTCACCACAACGTCAATTACCTCTATAATGTCTCAGAATACCTTCAATTCCTTGAGAAGGTCATAAAGCGCCTCCGACTCACGCGACACAACGGTTGACCGCGGTGAAATCCCTCGTGGAGAGTCGCCAAGGTATTCTTTTAACGTTTAATGTGGCCAATATAAAAGCTGTATCTGGTCTACTCCGGAGTATGTCGTCGGAGTGAAATAGGGCGGTCTATCATCACGTGAGCGCATCAAAAGTTGAACCGAATCTTTCGCGCCAGTTCCATATTGAGACAACATTCGCAGCCACAATTGAGCTGGGTTGTTTTCAACATGTCTACAGCCAAGAAGCGCAAGCTTACTGATTCTGGGTTCTCAGATGATCCAGACCCGGTGATAGGACACTCCGACTCCCCAGGATTCGGACTAGGCCAGACTTTGTCGCGCCTCCAAAAACCGGACGACTCCGCAGAAGTGGACAGCGTTGTTGCTTCTACTGCACTACCGAACACCGGAGACGATAAGTCACTCGCGGACCCCGATCACGGTATAGATGACAAGAGGCCAGCGAAGAAGAAGCGGCTTAATGGCGAGAAGATCAAATATCCCGTCCTTACGTATGTCGACGGCCGACTGCAGTCGTCCATTCGCATTGCCGATCTTCAGAACTTGCTCCTCTACTGCTTTGCAGACGGTATTGCGCCACAATGGATCTCCGTGAAGAACACGACCCGCATTCGGAAGGCTGTGTTCTTGATGGTCCCTGGTTTGGAGATCGGAATGCTTGACGGAACAGTTCCGCTAGATGGCACTCAAACGAAAGAGGGCGCAGAGGATATACCAGCTGAAAGTCAGGTCGATACAAGGGCAGCCGATTTTGCAAGATGGAAAGATGGTCTCCCACCAGAGGACCGGTCACATCGATTCAATCCCCGACCACTGACCCGAAACAATATCCCAGAACCCTTGCAGCCTCTCGCGGACATATTTCCCCTTGCCTGGCCAATTCGAGCCCCCGGAGACTCAAAGTATAATAAAGTTCATTCACCTCTACAAGCCGTTCTCATGGCTCCATTACCCAAGAACAAAGACAAAGGCGCATCCAAAGGCCCTCGGCCGCCCCGTGTTGATAAGAACTACACCTCCAAGAGGACGCCTATAACAACTTTCATTAGCCCCGTCGAAGAACTTCGAGAAAACGAGTATCCCATTCACCCTGCTCTACTACACTCTCGAGATGACAAGTTAGACCTTGAGGAAAACCGCAAACCGACCGGTCAATCTACAGGCCATGGGTGGGTAGATACTAATGTCGAAAGTATGGAAGCTGGCGATGTTCCAGAATCCGAAATACAACAAGGCAGCATGACCGCTGGACGAGACGTGCTCGCCTTGGATTGTGAAATGTGCATCACCGAAGGCGGTACTTCAGAGCTCACTCGTATCAGCTTAGTCCGCTGGGACGGCGAAGTTGTGCTTGATGAACTAGTCAAGCCAGAACGGCCTGTCATCGACTATCTTACCCGGTTCTCGGGGATCACCAAGGAAATGCTAGATCCCATCACTACCACCCTCGCCGATATTCAGCAGAAACTCCTTACCCTTCTGAACCCTCGCACAATCCTCGTCGGCCACTCCCTTAACTCTGATCTCAACGCCCTCAAACTGACTCACCCTTTCATCGTCGACACAACATTCCTCTACCCTCACCCTCGCGGGCCGCCACTTAAGGCAAGCCTGAAATGGCTTACGCAGAAATACCTCGGCAAGGAAATCCAAAAGGGTACAACAGGTCACGACTCCATCGAAGATGCCCGCGCAGTCCTCGAGCTCGTGAAGCAGAAATGCGAAAAGGGCGAACAATGGGGCACAAGCGAAGCCTCTAACGAGAGCATCTTCAGACGTCTTGGCCGACACAACCCACCAGGCAAAACAAACTCATCAGGGACAGGCCGTACCGGCGCTCTAGTTGACTGGGGAAGCCCCGAGCGCGGGCTCGGTGCCCAAGCCACCGTCGCAATTGGGTGCAGTGACGACGACGAAGTTGTAAAAGGCATAGCAGCCGCTGTCAACGGCGACGAAAGCCGCCCCTCTATCCCCGGAGATGGGGTAGATTTCACTTGGGCACGAATGCGCGAACTCGAAATCTACCGAGGCTGGTGCAATCGGATCCCCGACCCCAAGAATGCAAACGAATCCACGACTATCGATGGAGCTGCGGATTCTCAGTCAGATGATAAAACGCTCTCTAAACTGGTCACACAGACCATCTCACGGATTAAAGATATCTACGATGCCCTTCCGCCTTGTACCCTTTTTGTTGTATACTCTGGCACAGGTGATCCCCGCGAGGTTAGCAAGCTCCAGGCTATGCATAAATGTTTCCGTGACGAGTATCAGTCGAAGAAGCCCTGGGACGAGCTGACTGTTAAATGGACGGATACGGAAGAACAGGCGCTAAAGAGGGCCTGTGAGCGTGCTAGAGAAGGCTGTGGGTTTATGTGTGTCAAATAATAGTAACTCAGAGATAGCCCACGCCGTGCATGGCTTACTATCTTGTGTGCAGCTGAATTGTTGGGATACCCTTGAAGATATGTATTCTCTAGATCTATATCCATGTCTGAATAATAAAGATATGTGTGACCAAATGATCAGCGGGGGAGAAGTTGTATTAGGTCCAGAAGAATAAAAAATACATTATTGTAGAAGTAAGTCAGGGCATATATTCGATTCCGCTTCGATATAATCTGAGTATGAGAACTATCGAGCGTCCTCAGTATCCATGGCTTCTTCCCGCTGCATGGCGATCTTCGCCATCATATCTCGCGCAACAGACTGTGCCTTGCGCTTCTCACTCGATCTTTCGTTCTTATTGCCGGGTCCCAGGCTTGTGCGGTGACCGTCTGTTTCAATTTGTGAGTTCTCCTTCTCCAATTCGACAACAGGTTTGGCGCTTGTTTCAGTGTTTTGCTGTGTTTCGCCAGCGTCCTTTTCAGTGTCACCACCAGTGGAAATTCTATGCCTTGATGGGGGCCGGGAGCGACTGCGTAAGCTACGAGAACGGCCGGGACGATTCTGGAGCGGGGTTTCCTGATCGTTCGGGGTTGAAAACGGATGGTCCCGGTCCCGATTCCGGTTGGTAGTCGCGGCATTGCCGTTTTGTTCGTGCAATGGTGTTGGCTTAGTGTTCTCAGCTAAGTCCGGAGTCGTCTGAGCCGATTTTGGGGGTCGCCCTCTTGGTTTTGTGCTTGCTCTCGTATTTATACTCGAGGAAAGGCGTGGTCGTTTTGAGACGGGTTCCTCTGTTTGTGTTGAGTGGCAAACTTCGATCTGGAGCCTGGGAGACCTTAAAGCATTCGGATCATGGACTGGCTCCGTTGGAGTTTCACGGTCTCTCAGTGGAATCTTGATAGCAGGCATGCGTGACTCGTGCAGAGAGAAGTCTACCATGCTGTCTTCGCCATCATCATCGTCAAAAGAGTCCGCAACTGGTCTGTCGCGGACACCTTGGTAGTGCTCCGGAAAGGGGAAAGGTCGCTTTCTGCTTGTCTGGAGAAGACCTGGGGTCCCAACCTCTGGAAGGAGTGCTTCCGAGGGCGGACGTAAAAGCGTTTGACGTGCTGTTTGTTCCTCCATATAACGATTCCGAAGCTTCAGTGCCTCGATCTCCAGCTTTAGCTTCTCTATCTCGTCCGCCTTCGATTTCAGCTCCTTCAACACCGTTGTAACCATATTGAAGTCGCCATGCGTGGAGTCGCCAACGTCGTTTGGAGCCCGAGCAGGCCCATTCAGCTCGATGCGCATCGCGGTGAAAGACTGTTTTAACTCATACATAGTATCATGAAGGTTGCTGACAGAGCTGGAGATATGGTCTAGACTTAGACCTTGTTGTTGAATTTGATGTTCCACGGTGTAATTATCGACCTCATTTGGCTCCAATGGTACAAGAGCTTTATGACCAGGTGTCCCGTGGCTGGCCTCCTTGGAGCTGGGGAACAGGAGACCCTCCAGCACTCCTTCTCCATCTTTGAATGTGGGTTCCACGGTGCGCATGGTGACAATTTCGCGGAATGAGACTTTCGGTAGCTTCCAGAAGACATTCGGTCTGAGATATTAGCCTTGGACTAGTATGCTCGCCAACTCAATAACTAAACTCACCCGCTCTCCATCGCACAGAGCACCCCCAACTTCTGTTGACATAGTTTGCAACCAATCTCTTGGATAATCCTTCCCCGTATTAAGCTCAGCTCGGAAGTCTGCGGAATTTGTTTCTTTTCGGACGAAATAGTAATACGGTGAAGTTCAACGCTGAGCCAGCCAGCAGCCACCGAGTAAGAATTCGACAGCTTCGCCCACTCGTTCTCCAGCACCGCAAGCGAGCTTGAGCATCGCGAGCACTGGCACAGGATGGCCGGACGCGTAAGTTTCGACAGATCCATATTGAAGAACTGCTGATGCACCGCGATTGTGTCGACGGTCGGTGTGCGCCACCTACTTTTGGCAAGGGCTTGAGAATGCTGCTTGGAGAAATGCAGAGATATCCGCGAAAGATTCCAGAGGGGTTCTGGATCGCTGAGTCAGCCACTGATGGCCCACGCTGCGGGACTGCCTTTCCCATTCTCGGCCTATCGATAAGAGCTGCGCGTTCAACTTTCGTCATCTTAGCCGAATCAAGTTAAAGCACTTTGTCGGCCCCGTGGATTTCCAGCGTGTATCAGCCTTTCAGTACGACTAGTGCGAGTCGGGCTTGGTTTATCTTTTTATCTTGTCTCCAGCCAATGTTTCTAACTCCTGATTCCACTTTATCAGGGACGAATACATCCAGTACTGACCCTGACGGCTCCGATGAACTGATGAGCCTTGGCCCCTTCAGCAAACCGCAACTCCTCATGGATTTGGGAAAATTGAACTGTCCAATCTTAAAAGACTCGAAAGTGCCTGTGTACGGTTTCCCGAACGAAGTGTTGAAAGGTCAAGCTTCTTGTGTAGGTTGGGCGATCCTCTGGTGCTACTTTTGCGTACCCCACATCGCGCTTAACCATGGATACGACTCCAAGAAGAAAGGTCCCCTCTCTCCAACAAGTGACACCTTGAAAATCGAGCCTGAATGAACCGTTTCGCCAGGCCCTTTCTGAGTCTTCGTCCCTTCAGACCGGCTTTGCCTATTTTACAGATCAGGCACGGCTTGAGTCCTATTGCGAAAATGGGGACTTTATCAGATGCAGCGGAAGGGAAGCCAACCGCATGGCACGGAGCCGGTGCGGCCGAATTCGACATGCGGAGTGAGTCTGATCTTTGGATATCATCTGGCCTTGCGAGCTACTGTATGCTGGGACCTTGGCTAACTTTTCGGAATAAGGTGACACGATGACCAAGCCAACACCGTCTATGCTTGAAGCGATCTGCCAAACGACTCTTCTAGACGATGTCTTTGAAGAGGACCCTGTGACGAATGACCTACAGAGCTACGTCGCTAAGAGAACCGGCCATGAGGCATCATTGCTGGTTATGTCGGGCACAATGGGCAATCAAGTCTCTATTCGCACTCACCTCACTGAACCTCCCTACTCCGTCGTTTGCGATCACCGTTCCCACATAATCTGTTATGAGGCCGGTGGAGTTAGTGCATGGACTGGGGCTACTGTGTTGCCAATCGTTCCAAAGAACGGTATACATCTCACCCTCGAGGATGTCCAGAAAAGGGTGGTGATTAGCGACAACATTCACACCTGTCCCACAAAGTTGATAAGCCTCGAGAACACGCTGGACGGGATGATTATGCCTCTTGACGAGGCTCGCCGGATGACGGAATGGGCGCACGCCAATGGAATCAAGGTTCACTTGGATGGCGCCAGGCTCTGGGAGGCAGTCGCGTCGGGAGCGGGAAGCCTAGCAGACTACACTAGCCTTTTCGACAGTATCAGTCTGTGCTTCTCCAAAGGTCTGGGTGCACCCATTGGAAGTATCATAGTTGGGTCAGAGGCATTCATCAAGAAGGCGCGCTGGTTCCGTAAGTCAATCGGAGGTGGCGCTCGCCAAACCGGAGTCTTAGCTGCAGCTGCACGAGTTGCGCTTGACGAAACCTTCGGACTGGATCCTCACGGCCAGGACGGGAAGCTCGTGAAGACGCATGCCAAAGCAAAGCGTGTTGCAGATATGTGGACAAGTCGTGGAGGTAAATTGGCTTTCCCGGTCCATACCAATATGGTGTGGTTGGACATTGAGGCTGCTGGGCTTGGGCCGAACGACCTGGCAGAGATCGGAAAGGACCAAGGGTTAAGGCTCCTGGGAAACCGGATAGTCATCCATTATCGTACGTTTTAACCCCATTCTCCTTGTCGTTTCCGAAGAGCGAGTGCTAATTCTTCGCAGAGGTTTCGGATGATGCTATCAGCCGGCTGGAGCCGGTCTTTGACCTTGCGATGAAGGGACAGTTCCAACAGGCCACCGACACGAGTAAGCCGTATGGAAGTCGGTGAGCCGTGGATTGCTTTTTCGCTGTCTACATTAGTATGCCTGATTCAACACGTAGCTATGCAGTTAAGCACCCACTACAACTTACGACTGTACTGAGCTAGGGAATATGGGCGGTTCTTTTCAACTTGACGAGTACTCCATATAGGCCCTTCTCCATAATACCATCGTTTGGAAGATGTGTTCATCACCCAGGATACAGAGGGCCAGAGGCATGCATGGGAGCGGGAAAACATGAATCCGCCAAATTAGCTCAAACCAAGGATCCATGGGTGATTCCTAAGAGCCCCAGCAAGCCGCTTTCTTATTGGCTCGACAAAGTGTTGCAGCCTCAGGAACGCGGTTATTGATGCCTCATTTCTGCCTGGGCGTTCCTTCAAGCCTCATAAAGCTGAGCCATCTCCCGAGTCTTCGTGCGATCCTCAGACGACGAGTCGACGACTCGACGACTCGAACTAGGCAGCCTTTTGTCTTGTCCCCGTTGCCGACTCCGCTCTGTCAACAGAAGCCTCTACCAAAATCAGCCTTGCTGGTTGTGTTTTGGATGGCTGAGGCGGATGTCAACTGTGTACGTCCAAGCTCCCGTCTTCCCTTTGTGATTGAGAAGCGCCTCATGACTGACTGCTAGCTCCCACCACAGAAATACATCGTCCCTCCCTTAGTCTCCGTGTACAAACTCTCCTTTGTCGCTCCCTTGTATCAATGACGTCTCGTTGCAATCCTTGGACCACATTTTGGAAAGAACTGTTCACCGCTATCGTTCGACAGCAGTGATATCCTTGGATTTTCTCAAGAAGCCTACTCGCATACGCCTGTGACGATCTCTGGTTGAACCCCGATCAACTGCGATCTCTTTGGACAACACTCATTCGCGCAGGCTCTCGGACAAAATCCATTACTGGAACTCAGAAAGCGGCCCGAAAGAGGCTTCCAGGTTCCTAAGTCTTCGCACTACAGTTGGTCTCACTTTACCTGTATCCTGAAAGGTAAAGTTACCGGCTGTTTGACTGTCAGAGCATTGCCGGCATTGATATTAAACTCAGAATACTGATGCAGGTCAGATCTGTGACATGGACCATCTGTAGGACTGCGCTGGCTACTCACACATACTATTTGACCCCTGTGGCATCATATCCCCATATCTTCGTCGTTGGGCTTCCTCCTAGGTGATCCGACTCATCTTTGCGACCGACCGGACCAGGATGGAAGCAACGCAAGAATCAACTCAGCCCTGCACGGATCCTCGGCGCGCGGGTTTTAATAATTCTGGACTTGAGGGACAAGATCTGGAAGACGTCATATGTATCCTCCATCCCAGCTCGCCTGCGGCCCTCGAGGCAGTGGCTGCAACGGCTCATGTCGCACCATGGCATATTCTGCAGCAAGACATGGTACATGGAGGCTCTCTAGACATTGCTCTTAGACTTTCGTCGAAAGTAAAAGACCCGAATATGGGGTTTTGCTTTGGGCGTACGCTCGGCCGTTCAGATATTCTCCTCGCTGCCGATTCTACATCAAGGCGTATCTCCAACACTCACTTTCGCATCTACCTCACAGAGCAGTCCATTCTCATGCTCGAGGACATGTCGACCAATGGCACTATTGTAGACGATTTTCGTCTTCGCAAGAGAGAAAAGGATAACAGCAGAATGTTAGTCCATGGATCCGTCATCCAAGTGGTCAATGGTGAGAATTCTAAAGACGAGGTCAAGTTTGTGGTACGCGTGCCTAGTAGGGATGGGCATAGTGATACATTCAACAAAAATCTCGAAGAATACATTGATGATCATGTTCAAGAAAAACGACCCGGCGCTGTGCAACCTGCACGCCGCTTACCGTCAACCCATAGCCTGCAGTCTTGGAATACCTTCGGGATGCATTGGTCGGGCGGCCCGACGTACAATGTCACGGGGCAGATAGGAAAGGGAGCTTTCGCCGTGGTGTATAAGCTAGCCACAAAGCAGCATGGTCATGTCTTTGCTTGCAAGGAACTTGACAAACGTCGTTTTATGAGGAATGGTGTTCTAGATCAAAAGGTCGATAATGAAATGAGGATCATGAAGGACCTCAAGCATGTAAGTGGTCTGGACCTAGATGGCAGAAGCACTGGCTAATGATATTACTCAACAGCCAAACATTGTCCAGTTCATTGAGCACAAAGAGCACGACCGGTGGTTTTACATTATTATGGAGTATGTCCCTTGTGGAGAGCTGTCTGCATACCTGGCGGTTGGTAAGCTCCAGGAAGACATGGTTCAAACCATTGCTCGGCAGATTCTTCATGCGCTCCGGTATCTTCACAAGCGAAAGATCACACATCGTGACATCAAGCCTGACAATATTTTGATTGCGTCTCATGATCCTCTGAAGGTGAAGCTCTCCGACTTCGGTCTGTCGAAAGTTGTGCAAGAAGAGACCTTCCTCAAAACCTTCTGCGGAACGCTTTTATACTGCGCCCCAGAAGTTTACCCCGAATATGAGATGTACCGCCGTGGCGAGGTGAGGAAGCGACGCAGACTAGGTGATCCGTAAGTTCTTTCTCTCTTCTCGCTCGATAAGTTGTCCATGGCTGATGAACCAGGCCACCGAAAACTTCACCGTATGATCAATCCGTCGATATGTATTCTTTGGGTGCTGTTCTCTATCATATCTTAGCCGGTATTCCTCCATATACAGGCCGAGGCGATGACCGAGGAGCCCAGATGCTGCGAACCATCATGACTACCGAGCCGAACTACAATATCCTACGTAGTGCCGGCGTTTCGGAAGCGGGTGTCGATTTCGTTTCCAAGCTACTCAACCGTGACCCCCAACTTCGGCCCAAGGAGCGAGATTGCCTCAAGCACCCATGGATAGTTGACGTCCCAGATCTAGACGAATACGAGGATGATATGATGTCTGACTCTTCAGGCGGACTTTCCGACATAGGAGAAGATGCCGAGGAACTGGATGCCTCTCAGATCTCCCTTGAGGACAATCTGGATTTCGAAGCCGAGCTAGGTCAAAACGACAGCGACCTGGCTCAGTCGAAGCGACCTAGGATCGAGTCGCCCCCTCATGATGTTCGCTACCCATCGCTTCCGAATATCGGGATCTCTCCGGACGTTCAGCAATCTACTCCCAGGCGCCTTTTTGGAGAAATAACATCATCCGCTTTGCGCAGCTCCCATGCCTTGGGAGATGGCATGGATGCCTTTGAGGATAGCAACTTCAGCATCCACGATTTTGTTTCTTCCACCGGTGAGTCGATGATCAGTGATGGCATGAGTCTCAACTCCGTCCTGTCCCTCCCGGAAAACCCTGTTACTGGATCGGCACTTAGCTTACTGGGCGCTGAGAACCTGGTTCGGCAGCTCAACATGAATTCGTGGCACCCTGGCACTTCAAGCAGCCCTCTACTCTCCACCGAGACACCAAACCGTCGACCCAGTAAAGATGCCGCGGCCGGCGACGATGAGGATCGGGAGCAGGTTCGGCAACTCGACTCTGACCCGACGCCTAGGGCCGCCAAGTTTAGCCGACGGATCGAGTTACCAATCCCGGATACTGCGAGTGAACGTTCCAGCTCGGATGATAGTGCTACGCGGCGCACAACTGGCCTCGACAGCGAATCCGCAACCTCGGCAGGCGAGATCTTTGACATCGAACTTGCCAATACCATGGACGCCAAAACCGGTCTGCCGATACCCGACGACTCTGAGAGATTGGGACTCCAACCGCGGGCTGAGCCTGGCCAAGTTGGCGGGCCTGTCGTAATTCCCAGGCTGCTTATTTCACCCGACCAGTCACGACCCCTGTATGGTAAATTAATAACGGTTCCTGGGTCAATCTTGGACCTTACCCTACCCCTAAAGGAGCGAATGACATCCTGGGGCCGTGGTCCTCAAGCGAGTATCTGTTATCCTGACCCATTGGATGCTCGAGTCCCAGCTTATGCCCTCGAAGTGACTTTTTGGACACCTGGAATCGAGACGCGCATTGCTTCTGGACAGGACTGGAAGACTGAACCCGGGCTGATGTCTGTTCTCTCAACGAAGACGCGCAAGTGCATTTGGGTGAACGACATCGAGCTCCGCAAAGGGCCAGATGGGCGTGTTCATTACGGCAAGTTGTATACCGGTGACATCATCACGATATACCGCGGCCGCAATGCATTCCTCAAATTCAGATGCGAGTTCTATATTGGAGACAGCGTGCGCGAGCGGCCAGAGCATGAAAAGGGGTTCTCGGTCCGCAGACATCTGATGGCTAAAGATTCGGCGGCTAACCAACAGCCTGTGCAGCAGAAGGCACATGGAAAGGTCTAATGCTGTGTTTGTATACTGGGTTATGGGCGGTGTTGATTTCAAGTTAATTCTGGACTTTATACGACGGCTTGGAAAGAATGTCATTGTCTAACCCTTGCTTGGTGTTGCGTTTTGGAGTTCTCGTCTCGAATAGGAGAAAACACGCAGAAAAGAAAAACAGAGAGACAAACGAAAATGATTTGATATGGATGAGAGAGAAAACTTGGAAAGCGACACATGTATCTTTACTCTGGCTCATCTAGAATAATGTGGAAGTCATACTATGCCTAGGCCACCATGTGGCCGAAAACGGAGTGCTCTCTTGTACGGAGTACTTACATAGCGCTGTGTTCTTCAACCCAACCTTGCGAACTGAAGCCTTAGACGTCTCCTTGAAACGAACAAAACGCGGAACTAGCAGTGATCATTCGCTTCCGGTCTGATACTGGCTCCTCTTGAAGGTCCACGCAATGTCTCAGCTTGACCCCGTGCATCCCAAGTCTCCCCTTCTGAAACCAAGTCGCGGATCCGTTGTCTCTTTGAAATGGCCAGGTACTAGTAAGATGAAGGACAGTATAGAAGCTCATCTATCACATAAATAGCAAAAGGCCTCCCATTAAGTTTCATTGTGCACAACCTTCAGGATCTGATCCACGGAAATTAGGCCCTAGCGCTCGTGGATCCCCCAGCCTTCAAGGGACGGAAACGGCGCACCCGTTCGCGGCAAGCTCCCCTTGTTCCAGACCCTGGGGCCTAGCAGCGGGCTACGTAGGACCCTGGCGAAGCGGCCCCGGGAATGATCTTCTCTGGCTTCAGCTTTCGTGGCTTCATTCTTCAACAACCTCCCGCTTCTGTCTCGGCCCGAGCTGGGCTCGACCAGATCGCATTGCTTTCTCCTTGACTGGCACCAAATGGCCGCTTTATTTGGTCTCCCTAAATACTACGCAGTATTCCGCTCCCGTCCTTGATTTGCGCCGTCTCGCCCCCCAGAGATAACGTCCCCTCGCAATTGCGCTCGCGCAACGAATAATTAGAGCTTTGCGATTATCGCCTCAGACCCAGGTGCCGCTTAGACTTTGAGGCCTACAATCTCCGCATAACTTCGATATAGACGGTCTCTCCGACACGGTTTGGCGCACCTGGGAATATAAATAGCCAGAAGCTCGCCGTCTCTATAATCTCAGCCAATGTCCTTGACTCGATCACCCTCTCCCCGCCCAGGGTGGTCCAGCCCCGGATTGACCCCAGGTAGCGGTACCACGACTCCTAACGGCGGCTTATACCCCCCAAGTCCCTCCGATCCATGGCTTGCGGCCAAAGCGAAAAGCGACGAGGTCCGCGGCTACCCCTCCTTCTCGACGAGGAACAACGGATTCTTTTCGCGATCCAAACGTCAGATTACAGCAACACTTCCACGTTTCCGTAGCGCCAGATCTCCGAGGGCATATAATGAGAAGGATGGGTATACACATAGGCGAGGACCGGGCTGGCGCTCGATGTGGTTTGGGAGGACGGTTTTGCGACGCAGGAGGGCGCGGCTTCTACTGGGCTTGGCTTTTCTTCTCTTGGGATACTATTTCTTCTGGACTAGTATGTCTTCCGAATCTCGTGTGTTTGTTTGATCAGTCCTAACAGCGGGTTTCTTCTAGCGCTCGTCGAGGTCTTCAGGCGGTCTTCGTTTGGAGGCGGGCGAAAGTTTGTGATTATACTCGAGTCGAATATTGAAGGTGGAGTTATGGAGTGGAAGGGCGCGAGAGAATGGGCGATCGAGCGGAACAGTGTCGCAAACAAGCGGGACTATGCGCAAAGATGGGGGTACCAGTTGGAGGTTGTGAATATGCTTGCGAAGAAACGCTATTCGCACGAATGGCGCGAGGGCTGGGAGAAGGTCGACATTCTGCGCGAGACTATGCGCAAATATCCCGAAGCAGAATGGTATGTCTAGAGGAAATATGCTTCACAGGCAGTGCTAACGCCGCTACAGGTTCTGGTGGCTTGACCTCAACACCTTCATTATGGAGCCATCATACTCTCTCCAGAGCCACCTACTTAGCCGTTTAGGCGAGATCACGTACCGTGATATAAACGAGTACAATCCCTTGAACATCACTCACCCTCCGGTCCAGCTGTACCTCGACGAACTTTCCCGCTCAGCTGCTGGGGACAACGACCCTTCCTCAATCCACTTCCTGCTTTCTCAGGACTGCGGAGGATTCAACCTCGGCTCGTTCTTCGTCCACCGATCTCTCTGGTCTGAGCGGTTACTCGATATCTGGTGGGACCCGCTCATGTATGAGCAAAGGCACATGCAATGGGAACACAAGGAGCAAGACGCCCTTGAATACCTATACGCCTCTCACCCATGGATCCGTAACAGCGTCGCCTTTGTCCCGCAGCGCTACATCAACTCGTTCCCACCAGGAGCATGCGGTGACGAAATGGATCCAAAAGTCCACTACATGGAAGGCGGACGGGATTTCCTAGTCAACATGGCCGGCTGCGACTTCGGCCGTGACTGCTGGGACGAGATGTACCAGTATCGGGAGTACAGCGCGTGGCTGAACCGCGGTCTCTGGGCGCGCATAAAGGACGCCTTTGAAGACATGTACTCCGCAACCTTTGGAGGCAGCGAGGGTGCTGGATACCCTGCTGAGTCGCCGAAGGAGTAATGCGCTTCTTGATTCTAATTTCTGTTAGCTTGTTTTACATTATCAGCACACGGCCACATGTTTTAGCTGTTTCACTCGGCATGGAGTTGGGGTTAGACTTTACTTGATACATTTACTGTATACGATATAGATATGAGCATAGCATTCACATACTTAATTATATTTATCCAGTTCATCACGACGCATTAAAAAATTAAAAATAAACGATGGAGTCATCTCTCGTACATACCATCTATAGAGTCACGTGTCATGTCCTCAAGACTGGACCATCCACCTATTCTGACCGCCAACGATTCACCCAATTACAGCCGTCCAATTGCATTACACCTCCTCATCCGGCAGAAGCCCGAGCGAGGAAGCCTTCATTCATCGGAATCCAATCTAAGCTCCGACTCGCATACCCTCCTTCTCGAATTGCCCGCCTACCACCTACCTACCTACCTACCTCCTCCTTCCCTCAAATCGAAATCACAATGCCAACCCCCGAGTCCGCGTCCTTCCTCGCGAAGAAACCCACCGTCCCGCCAACCTACGAGGGCGTCGACTTCGAAGACAGCGTCGCGGTCCACAACGCTCGTGACGCCATCATCCGCGAGCAATGGGTGCGCTCAATGATGTCTAGACTTGTTGGTGAGGAGCTGGGGAAGTGCTATGCGCGTGAGGGCGTCAATCATTTGGAGAAGTGTGGGAAGTTGAGGGGTGAGTTTTCTTGATTGATTTTGATTCTGTGGGTGCTGGGATGAAGGAACGAGGGAATTGAGAGAGGTGTAATTGGCAATGGAGCTGGAATTGAGGCTAATCGTGTCAATTTTACAGAGAAGTACTTTGAACTGCTGAGCGAGCGCAAGATCAAGGGCTACCTGTTCGAGGAGAAGAACTACTTTGCGTCCAAGTCAACATAAGTGGATGCCAGGTTTTCGCTGTGTTGGGAAGGATTTCGGGGGATAGGAGCTCGAGCTTGAATAAACTCGATGTTTGAAGGGGATAGATTCTTATATCATGTGTTTCTTTTATATTATACGGTCTGTCTGTCTGCGCCGGCCGGCCTGTGTGTGGGTTATCGAATGGCATTTGTGATTTAGCTTGAACTGAACTTATCATGTACATCAATGTACTATTTCCGTCTTATGTCTTCGCTGGTATGATTGGTAGTTCGGCATTGGGGTCGTTGGAGCTTGATTTTGCTCGGTGGTTTTGCTATGCAACTTAGTATTGCGATCTATTTACCCAGAGAAAATATCACATTGTATTCAACATTGACTACTATGATTCAAAGTAGTTCATGAGATATATGTCGGGTATCAATAATATGTACTATCAGGCCTGTCAGGAAACGCGCCAGGTGTAAGAGCCCGAGTGTCCAGTGCATCTGGACTCTCCACATCACTATCTTCACCCTCAAGCTCAGGCAAATCAAGCTCCGTAGGCGGAGCACGCATTCGGGATAGATGCTCCTCATCCAAGGACGGCAGCTTGAACGCAGCAGGCGCGGGATAAATATCTCGACCGGAGGGCAGGTTGGCGAGGTAGTCCGCCGAGGATGGAATCAGTTGCGTGTTGATCTAGCGTTGTGAGCGGGGAAATGCATGGAGATAGTGCAGCTGCATGGGTAGGTAAACTTACAGTATCATTCATCCGTACCCACTTCGTTTCCAGCATTTCGATGACTCTTCCCTCCTCCTCTCGGCCGGCGTTATCCCCAGGCCCGAACTCGCCCTTCTCTACCCGCTCACCCCCCGCACCTTTCTCCATGCGACGCTCTTCAAGCCGCTCCCTAAATCCCTGCTTCAGCTTCGACAAACCCCGGCTTTTCGTAGCGGTCTCTTTCTCCCCGGAGCCACTACCTCGTAGTCCGAGAGCCGCCTTCGCCGCGCGAAGCCACGAAATCCCATCTCCAATCTTCCCGGCGAGCTCAGCATCGATCCCGAAAAACCGGCATGCCCGCGCCCGCGCAACGAGACCAAGCACACGCGTATACGTGACGAAATCCTCGTCAATCCCAGCACGTTTGCCTCCCGCACCCACCGAGCCGAGCCCGGTATTTGCCTGGTCGGCATACTCCGCGGCGCGAATACACAAGCGCGCAAAGGCATGCGCGCGGACCTTGGGGATCTCTGGCGCCCGCACCATCCAGTCTTTATCATTGGGATTGCGCGCTTGTATACATGCCACAACGTATGAATCGTCCTTTAACACTGCGAGGAGGGTTGCTTCGGCCAGTGCGAGGGATGACAGCGCCACTTGCGACGCGGGGGCTAACTCCGGCGCAACAGAAGCTTCCAGACCATTTGTAAAGTAGGGAGATGAGGAGAGAAGCGTGTGTATGGAAGCTGCCTGTAGGAGGTTCTTGGCTGCGTTTTGGACGGCTGCTGTACGTTGCTCTGTGGTGGGGGTTGAGGATGCGTAGAGGGTGCGGGTGACGCCTGACCGGGCTAAAGAACTGAGGACGTAGCCCAATGTTGTAAGAGTGAAGGCTAATTCATACTGTATGCCGGGTCCGCGCGTGCGGCCGGATTTTGTCGGTCGAGAGGACTTGAGGGAGATGGAGCTCGATGTGAGTGTTGCTCGCCATTCGGGCTCGATTTCAGCGCGCGGGCTTACTTCGACTTCTTCAGCTGAAGGAACGGAGGGGGCTGCTGTGGTGTCGATTGGCCTGCCATTGAGGCCTTGGGCGATTGCGACGAGGTATGGCAGGTAGTCGTTGAGTGCGGAGAGAACGGAGTTCAGGTGAGAGTCGCGCTGCGGGCCGCGGGGTAGGCGGCTGTGGGCTTTGAGCGCGAGGCGGAAGGCATGTCGGGCAGTGGTTGCGGACTGCGGGAGGGAGGGATGCGTGCGAGACGATAAATAGCTCTGAAAAGAGAGGTGTGAGGTCGTCGGCAGGTCGAATGCATAGACCATGGCGATGGATTGAAGTGGTGTGGAGGGGAAGTTTTGGTTACGTTGGGCGTAGATGCGGTTGATGTCACCGCCAGGCCGCAGCCAAGAGCAACGCCATCAATCATCCATTAGATTCGCTTGTATGCTAAATTGTAAATGTACATACAGAGTGTTTGCTTCGGGTGGGTCTCTGTAGCCTGACAATACGCTCACCATCGCCTTCAATTCCATCTTCCCCAGAGACAGCCGGTCATCTCCTCCAGTCTGTTACCATCAATCGAGGTACGTGGCTCTCGGTTGGAAAATTCCACTCAAGGGTGTGCTCTGTCATACATGTGTTGTGACTGCGTGTTCGAGGCGTGTTGCCGTCAAGCCATCGGAGTCCCCGGTCTGAACGGCCACGCCGTGAGTTCGCCGCCTTGGTGTTTAGAAAGATATTTCGGATGATCTTCGATAAGCGTCACGCATTCTGCCTCCTCTCCGGGTCATTAGGAGCCGTAGTCGCGAGTAGTTTGAAAAATAAGGGCTCTCATGCTCAACATGAGGCAATTGCAACACACTTCTTCATCCTCACACCTCCATGCCTTCGGTATCAGAAAGATTGCTCGGAGCACTGCTGACACCGGACGAGTCGCTATCGGCCATGTATGGCGCTCGCGACCGCATCTGAGAGCTCCATTCCTGAATCGTTGCAGCACCGCCTTCAATGACTATCGGATGATCTTCGGCATTCTTCCCCAGGACCGTCCCAGCATACCGAGACTCCTCTCCCGTTTTGCTGTGTTTCTTCTTCAATGCCGTGAGATAGTCCTCTTTCTCGACAGAGTCGGCATCAACCACATCGCCCTCACTAGGAACAAAACCAGCGACTCGTCGTATCTCGCGATTCGCCGGACCCGCAAACCATGATAGAAACCCCTCTAGTCCTCGCAGATCTTCCTCCCCCTGCCACCATTCTTCCCATTCTCGTAGTTGGGGTCGCAATGCGCCGGCGTCTTGTAGCGCTTGATAAACGTCTTCTAGAACGGGTACGGGATCGTGTGGGTGGGCGTTCGCGGCGTGTTCGGATGTGGAAGATGCCAGTAGCATTATGTATCGAGCGGTAAGGTCGGCGATTGTGTCGAGGACGGATGGACGCGTAGAATGAAACCCTGTTGCGCGTAAAATCTGGATAATCGGTGGTCGGAGGAGAGCGTTGTGAAGGTTCGGACCGGACATGGTGAGCGACCCGCAGCAGACTTGAATGAATATGTTGCCAGTGGGTAAGTGAGTCTTGAGTGAAGACTGAAAGAAAAACGCTAGAGAAGGAGAGAAGAAAGTGAGTCTGTGGTTGTGTTGATGGATGTTAAGTTCAAGAGGAAGGCGGACGAGAGCTCCGACAACTTCGGTTCTTCTGCCGCCTTGCGTACTTTCCTCTACTCTTCCCATCCGATCTTCCTCTGAACACAACACTGCTTGAACTTCATATCATCGCATCAGCGGCTACACATAGCCGCTACCGGCAAAATGTCCGAAACGCCGCGACCGACCTTGAAACTCACCTTCTCGAAGAAAAAGGCGCCTGAACCGCCGCAACCTCAGCCAGCTCCGGCTCCCCCAGCAGATCAACCTCCACCACTGCAACGCAAACTCACCCTGAAAATCGCGCGGAAGCCCACTGAAGAAGCACCACAAGTGAAGCAAGAAAAGCCAAAAAAGCCAAAGATCACCATCAAGAAGAAAAAGAGACCCGCAGATGAAGCCGTCCCGGAGGAGCCTTCCGCTGCGAGCGCAGCACAACCGGCGGCCGGTCCTAAACGACTAAAGCTTAATCCATCCAAGAAGCCCGGACTGCAGTCCATCCGAATCAAGAACAAGGGACTTGTGCCGAACAGACCGGTTGGCGTTGGCTATGACTCGGAAGCATCGGACACCGAAATCGACCCTGCGATCGAAGAACAGTTCATTCTACGCATGCTGCCAGGAGAAGACTGCGAATACCTTCAGCGTGCGATAGCCGAACGTCGATTTGACCGATCCGAATTTTCATTCAAGCCACTTACACGCGAAGGCCGGAGGGCTGTCCTCAAAATAAGGGACAAGCAGTATGCCGCTGCGTTGGTGGATTTGCCATGTATCATTGAAGGCATGAAGAGTTGGGACAGGCGAGGATGGTACAAGTCAGCAGATATCTGCCAGATGCTCCTGGTTCTAGGACCTATTGCTACCGAGGCTGAGGCTATGGATTATCCTCTCCCTGCTGAAGTTCAAACTCTGGACGACAAAACTCTGCAATATCCGCATGGCTTAGCGCCGCCTCTTAGATGGGTCAGAAAACGCCGCTTCCGGGATCGCATCAGCACCCGCACGATTGAGCAGGTCGAGAAAGCAGTCGAAGACTTGATAGCCCAGGATGAGGCGTCCATTGGACCTCCGCGATTCGAGCTGATCGACAAGACAACGTTTGATCGTGCTGAAGGATATGTGCAAAGCGGCGACTACGATGAATACGACGAATATGATGATGAGCAGGATGCGGAAGGAGAAGTTGACGAAGCCATGGAGGAGGTCGACGGCATGTTTGAAGACTTTGAAGACACCCTCGCTGCTGAGATGGAGGCCGCTCTAGCAGCAGGGGCGGATGCTGCAACCCTTGACGTGGTCGAAGAAGCACCTGATATCGGTGTATACCAAGCCGGTACACCGATAGCAACCAAGCCCTCAACACCAGCGGCAGATGCTGGCCCTGACACATCGGGTGACGAAAGCGATGCATCGAACGGAGACGAAAGCACGCCAGAAGATGAACTCGACGATGAACAGCTCGAGCAACAGCGGCAGATACAACAGCACCGTGAGGAGATTGTGGAACTGGAAGCACTCATTCGCTCAGAAACGGTCAAGTGGGAGCAACAGAAGAATCATATCCTCAAGGGCAAGCTTGCGAAGCGTATTCACGAGTTGAAGCAGGATCTCGCTCTCAAGAAGATCTCTATAGGCGAGGGCGACGACGCCGACAGCTAAACCATCACTCTTTACACGAATATTTGTTTTGATACCCATCTGTGTACCTTGATACGATTTATGTCCACAAACCCATTCAGTAATCACCAACAGCGTGTATAATAGTACATTCCATTAAATCACACACAAAATATATCTTTAATCCTCTATCATCCGTCTACCTCCCAACAACCGGGTCCCCCGTCGCCTTTCCCACCACATCTGCCGGATGCAACTCCCTATCCTTCTTCAGCTTCCTCTCCCGCACATCTTCCAACCGCTCCTCCTCGCTGGCCAGAGGCGGCGTCCTCCCAACCCTCTCCCCAAGAATCCTTTTATGCTCCTCCCCTTTTTCATCCAAATTCTCCAACGTAGTCACCCCCTCCCCAAACGCCGGGGCCCCAGGTCCCTGCTCCCTCCCCACAGGTCCCGCATGCGCACCCGCCTGACGCGCCTCATCCTCAATTCTATGCCTCGACTGGCCCTGAACCGCGTTTGCAATCGCACCTTCATTCGGCTGCTGCTCGACGCCGTAGTCTAGGTCAACGTCGCCCTCGCGGCGCATGGCGTTGAGTGAGTCATTGTGTCGCTGGCTTTGGATGCTGGAGTTTGTAGAAGGCTTCGAGCCTGCGCCCCGCGTTATGGAGGAGACGGGGTCTCCGTAGTTTGAGGATTGGGTGCGCTGTTCGCGCTGTTCCTTGGGGTTGTGTGTTACGGGGTTGCTAGATTGGGTGTAGGCGGATTCTTTGGGGGGTTGTGGGGGTTGTTCGGTCGAGGTTGATTGCATCTTGTTGGCTTTTGTATGATATTTTGGTGAAGTAGGTTGGTATCTTGTTTAGTCGAGGGTTTGATTGATTGTTATTCGAATAAGAGTTGTAAAGAATGTTGTTTCCTGAATTGGTTGGTTGTATCTCTACACTTTATATGCTGATGTGGACATGACGTCAAGAGCATGGAATCCTATACTTCAGGTCCCTGGTGCGTGGCGCTGCGGATCAACGTGGGGATCGAGGGGAGTGAAGTCATATTATCTCTTTGCTATCTTGTATCGTATTGCTTGGTCATTCTCATCTGTCATCATGGTATATTTGTTTTGTCTTAGGGTTTGATGACCGCGTCTCTCCCAGAGATACTACCGTGCAATGCATAGCCGATCCGGTCGCTTTCAATACCTACTTATTTTCCTCGAAGAACGCCTTCAAGGCCTCGTTGATTTCGTCCGGTGCCTCGAGCTGCATCCAGTGTCCCGCTGTGCTAACTCTCTCAAAAGTCAGATTGGAAGCAACCTGCCTCATTTGTTCCTCGACCCCCGGTAATTCGAGCCTCGTAGGCTGAGGGCATATCATTAGGACCGGCATTGCAAGCTCCGGGTTGATGGCTCTCTCATCTTCCGCATTGATGTTTTCGACTAACGCGTTATACCACTTGAGGGCTGAGCTGTGACTGTTTCGCAGTATCTGCTGGTGGGTGTCTCGTTCCTAGGGTTGTTAGATTGTTTGTTTTCGTGATTGGTAGGATGTGATTCTTACAGTTTCACTAATATATGGCGCTAATGGGGCTTTCTTATCTTGAACAAGCCAGTCCTCTATCGCGCCTGTCGGGCCGACGTGGTCAATCCAGAGGTCGGGGTCTTCAGGGTAGAATAGAGTGAAGAATGATTCAGACTGCAGAGGTTAGAAACAAACCACATTTGTCACAAACAAGAAAAGCGCAAACCCTACATGCTGATCAAGGACACGACCCGCATCATCCCTGACAAAGAACCCAATATAGCCAAATCTTTCAAACCCTAGAAACTGCTTCGTCATGGAATTGACCATGGCAAGAGCAAAGGCCTGTCCTGGCTTCGAGTAGGGCACATCCAGGAACGAGCACGACAGTAGACGGCTCGGGAAGTAGTCCGCCAGTCGGGAGAGAAGCGTACATCCTGTATCGTGGCCGACGGCGTGTACTTTGTTGATGGACTCATGGTCCAAAAGCTCGATGATTTCAGCAGCCATTTTCTTGCTCTTGTACTCGTTGATATCGGTGGGCTTAGACGTGCCCCCGTACCCTAGTAGATCTGGGGCGAGCACTCCATAACCTTGGCGAGAGAAGAACTGGATCTGGTGACGCCAGTCGTAGCATGATGAAGGAAATCCGTGTAGGAAGAGGAGTGTAGGTAGGGAGGGTGTGGATGGCGGGTGGTAGGCGTAGCTGTAGGTATGTGTTGTTGAAAGGATATGGCGCCGTGCGAGATGGGGAAACGCGATGCTTGCCATTTTGATGAGAATACATCAGTAGTAGGATATAGATGCAATGTGGTCCCGTCGTCATGGCCATTTATGCTTGCTTCCCTTGCTTGTCTTTGCTGGCGCGTGTAAGACGGAGACATTTCGGAGACATTTTGGTGGTGTCGCTGGGCATGCATCGCCTTCAAGAATAAGTCAAAGTGTAGTTGTTTTCACGCTCAGAGATCTTGATCCCTTTGCGACTTTGACATCGTCTTGACAAAGTATCCAGATACATCCCTCCTTGTTGGCCGCTAGTCAGCGATAGGCTTGGAGTGGCTGTCTGACGGGCTGTTGTACCCCAGAGTGGTACTAGAAATAAGCTTAATTTAGCCCAGTATACGCCATTCATAAGCGACCTTTTGTTACTCAGCATCGATGATTTCTGCCAATAAGTTTCTGGCAACATTCGTCATTGAAGGTCTATCTCGGTCGACATCTGTGTTTCATCGAATATGCTGCGCTTGACCTGATCATAGTGGCGTGGTCAAGTCAGATATAGCAATTATTGCTCATAGATTTGTATTATATGCTCCGTCTCCAAATCCTCGTTGTCTGCTCTCGATCGCATTGCGTGACTCGGGTGCGTGTTGCCTCGAAAATTCGACAAGCAGACTATCTTCGTCACTGCTGAGAGATCACATCAACTCAGGTCCACATGGGTTCACAGCAGATCATCACGACTTTCATGTCCTAGTCCGTCCATACTTGATGCGAACGAATTGTTGGCGATCGCCTTTAGATCTGTGGTCTTCGGTTGTATCCAAGGAAGCTTGAAAGTCTGGCAAACTTTGCGGAGATGTACCTTAAATAGCGTCAAACCTGAAGTGTGAGATTTTCTGAGTAGAGGGGAGAAAATAGCAGTCAGGTTGATGGTGTTGCTCCTCGTGTTGAGTTTTGTAGAGGTGAAGGTTGGCAAGGTGAGTTTGTTTTAGAATTGGCTCTCAGATGATACAACATCGTCATTGAACAGCAAACAGCCTCTATGACAACTTCTAAATTCCTGATTCATTCCCAACTTACTCACCTTTAGATATTGGACAGGCAAAAACAAGTTCAGTGATTGATTATAGTCAGTTCTGTGACCTGATACCGACACTCGCATGGATATTCATAGAGCCAAGTACCTGAGAATTCTTGACTCTGTGAAGCTTCCTGGACACTGGGAACTATTTTCTTGATTGCACTCTTGGTCAAGCTTGGTATTGCTGCCTCAAGCTTGGCTCTCGAATTTCGCCATCAGCGACCTGCATACATTGTCATTAACACATGGGGAAAGCGAATGGACTTCCCAGATAGCCGCGGGGACCACGATCGATGAAGATCCAGTGAGCTTTCTTTCTTCATATTCAAATTTTAGTCCTTATTTCATTTAACTCGAATCTCCAAAGCTAATTTTTGTCGAGGGGCCTTTTGCCGTCGTGGGTTTGTTAGTGTGGTTGCCATAGTGCAATCCTGGCACGCCATCCCATTCCTCCATTGCTCACCCCGATACTCTTCCCCAGCAGCCAATCTCATACAAATATCCACAACTGCGTACCCACACTGGACGATATATTAGCGAATTGACCTTGGCCTATTCCGTTTTTTCCAGTATCGCACCTGTTTCTCGGCCGGTAGACGCATAACGCGATATCAATATCATACTGCGTGACAGCTCCGAACTACTAGCATCTGGGTTTAGGATTGCATCAGGATGGCGAGAAACTGGATCAACAAGCCATGAGTCGGCTCCAACATAAAGTTGGGCAGATCCTCTGTGGTCTTGGTCCAGGGTTGAGGTCTCTAACTGCCCGCCAGTCTTTATCTTGTTCCCTTGACTGATACCTTCCTCTACACTATACCATGTCTCAGGCACAGATTGGGATTCATGGGATCGACCTGGTACCCCAGGGGACTGCCTATGGCCTGCTTATTGGTTTAGGCGTTCTTTTCTGCGGTGTCATTCTGATTGCCATCAAGGTCCAGAAGGCTTATTTGTCTGAGGATTCTGCAACCTCGGAGATGTTCATGGTCGCAAATAGATCAGTCGGAACAGGGTTAACAGCATCGGCGGTCTTTTCTTCCTGGATGTGGATCAACGAGACGGTGCTGTCGGCCGCCATGTGCTATAGATACGGATTAGCAGTCCCTTTGGTCAGTCCGTCTTCATACAACACCAGGCCTAGCTAACAGACATAGTGGTGGGGATCCGGTCTCTGCTTTCAGATTGCCCTAATGGCTGCTCTGGGAGTCATGGCCAAGATTCGTGTACCTTACGCGCATACGTCTCTGGAGATCATCAAAATGCGATACGGCACAGTGGGACATTTGGTCTTTATTGTTTTGAACCTGACGAACAATGTCTTCGGCTGTGCTTCAATGATCCTTGTTGGCTCTCAGCTAGTATATGGGATTTCTGGTATGCACTTTGTTGCTGCCACTATTTTGATTCCATTAGGAGGTATGTTACCTTTCTCGACAAGGTCGAAGATAATGCTGATGGGATCTAGTGGTCTTGTACACTGCGGTCGGAGGACTCAAAGCCACCTTCCTAACTGACTTCCTACACACTGCTGTGGCCCTAATCCTCATCATCTTCTTTACGTTGTCGATATTGACCCATGACGCCGTCGGTGGACTAAGCGGCCTCTACGACAAGGTCGTGGCTACAGCCAGCGAGAATTACATCTCCGGTAACTACGAGGGATCATTGCTTACTATGAAATCCAAGGAAGCCATCATTTGGGGGTTGATCTTGAAGTTCGGAAACCTCGCCCTCGTGGTCATGGTGAGTCTTCTATCATAAGCGCTTGGTTCAAAGCTAACAGATGCAGGATACTGCTTTCTGGCAAAAGTCCTTTGCTAGTGAAGTCAACTCTACCGTGCCCGCATACAATCTCGCCGCGGTCGCTGTCTTTGGCATCCCATGGGGCTTAGGAACGGTCATCGGATTGTCAGCTAGGGCGCTCCATCGCACAGCCATCTTCCCTACCTTCCCTGCAGACATTACTGAAGCTGAAGTGGAGGCTGGCCTTGTCATGCCGTACCTTGTCAAGGCCCTGATCGGAGACTCTGGGATTGTCGCATTCTTCGTGCTTCTATTCATGGCCCTTACTAGTACGGTCTCGTCTTCCATGATTGCCGTCAGCAGTATCCTCTCATTCGACCTCTACAAGACATACTTCAACCCCAAGGCCACCGACAAGAAGCTTCTGCACGCAAGCCATATCACCGTCGTCTTCCACGCCATCTTCATCACCGGCATCTCGATCGCCCTCAACTACGGAGGGGCCAACATGACCTGGATTGGCTACTTCCGCCCCATCCTCTCCTGCCCGGGTATCATTCCGCTCGGTCTCACTCTTTTCTGGGACGGACAGACAAAACTAGCAGCGATCCTCTCCCCGGTCCTAGGCTTCTTCACTGGCCTCGCCATCTGGCTCGGCACTGCCCATGCGCTCTACGGTGAAGTCACCATGACAACAACGGGCGCAGGTCTACCAGCGCTCTACGGGGCCATCGGCTCATTCTTTTCGCCCGCCTTATATTCCGTCGTAATCTCTCTCTACAAGCCCTACAAATTCGACTGGCGCGAGTTCCTTCGCATTGAACTCGCCGACGAAGCCCAGCTTCACGCCTCCGACACACCGTCCCTCGCGAGCACGGACACAAAGAACCAACAAGGCACCGAGACACCGAAGTCTGACACAACCGAATCCAACGCCGACCCCGAGCGCACCGCCGCGCAAGCGAACGAGAAATCGGTCTCCGTCTCCACTCGCCTCCGGACTTCCCCAACCCAGCTTTCCCTTGACGACATCCGACATCCCTTCAGCGAGGAAACGCTCAAGGAGCTGAACCGGTGGATGAAGATCGCATGGGCTATCTTTGTCGTCCTCGTCCTTGTCACATTTGTTCTGTGGCCAATGCCGCTGTATCGTGATTATATCTTCACCAAGTCCTTCTTCTCCGGGTGGGTGAGTGTTTCAATCGTGTGGCAGTTTTTCGCATTCTTTGCCGTCGTGATTTATCCGCTTTATGATGGGAGGTATGAGATTGCAAAGGGGGCGAAGGGGATTTGGAAATCGAGCAAGGACCTTTTTGCGAAGAAGAAAGCATAACTGTTTTATCAAGAATGTCTTGGATATAGAAAGGGAAGGGGGAAAAAAAAGCCTCGGTTCTTCTGGATAGATATATTAGTTCGCAGGGTTTACATAAAATAGATAGATACCTTTGTGAGTATATGTGAGTGGCGCGTTTCTCGCACAGCTGCCTTGAATGCCAACGCAGACACCAAAATCTCACCTTAATATGCTTCAATAAAAGTTAACTTGAAATGGACGTAAGCCATGTGAGCGACGAGCCAAATCTCTCGTGTTCGTCAAGAATAAGAAGTCGCCCAGCCTGGTCAGTTGAAGCATGTCATCATGAGATTATCCTGAACCTCGGCATTTCCGTTCTCGATTTCGATCTTCTAATCACAACCTCTTTCTACTAAACTTTCCTCAAGATTTCCACGTGGGATTTGACAAAACATCAAAAGTGGATATACTTCCGATCCTCGTATAAATAAGCCGGTTTATACCCAAAATCTTCTCTTTCACACCCTCAGCATAGAGCCCCATCCAACCTGACCAACCTTCATACACCACCACTTACCAAAAATGTCAACCCTCTTCACCCTCCCCATTCCCAACACAAACGGGACTGGAAACATAACATGCACAACGCCAGGCGCCGATACACCAAGCCTACAAGGCTCCCCTGAAACCGATGTGTCCAAAATCTACATACTAACCTTCACTTCGCCTCCGGACAACCGGCTAACGCCCTCTTTCATCTCGACATTCCTGCTCGCGCTCGATATCCTAGAGCACCGGTACCCAAGGGGTGTCGTCATCTCCACGTCGGGTATTGGCAAGTTTTATAGTAATGGACTTGATTTGGAGGTCGTGGCGCAGACAGAGGGGTTCATGGAGAGATGGCTCTGGGTGCTTTTCCGAAGGCTTATTACGTATTTCTCCCCTTCCTTCCTTTCCCTTCTTTTTTTCCCCTCCCTTTTGGTAGATGTGTGGAGATAAACGAAGAGAGAAAATAGATGATACTGACGACGAGATAGATACCCCATGCCCACAATCGCCCACCTAAACGGGCACGCCTTTGCGGGCGGCTTCATGCTCGCCATGTACCACGACTACCGAATAATGAATCCAAAGCGTGGCTTCCTCTGTCTGAACGAGATCGATCTTGGTGTCCCGCTCCAAGCGCCCATGATGGACATTTTCCGCGCGAAGCTGTCTCCCACGACATTCCGCGATATTGTCCTCGAAGGGCCCCGCGTTGGCGGTACTGACGCTCTGCAAAAGGGGATTGTTGATGGCCTTGGAGGGGCTGAAGAGGTGTTTGGGTTTATTGCGGAGAGGCAGTTGGTTGGGAAGGCGGCTACTGGGATTTACGGGATTATGAAGGAGGAGATGTATAGGACGGTTCTTGGGGGGTTGGATGGGCATAAGCAGAATCTGGAGTGGAGGGAATCTATTGAAGAGGGGAAGGGGGTGTTGGAGAAAGAAGCGGTTAAAAGGGTGGAAGAATGGGAGAAGAACGAGAAGGGGAAGGCGAAGCTTTGAGGGTGGAGATGATTTTGGTTTACTTGGATTTATCATGCCTTTCGGTGGACTCTGCTTCAAGGATTACTTTTCGGATAGTAGCCTTGGATAGTATTAGACGGACAGGAGCTTGTGACACCAGTAATTAGATGGAGTTTGGAATCATGTTTAGTTTGTTTAGTCTAATTCATCTCTCAACACACCTCTCAGATCATAATCCGATCGTCTATATGCTAATATCAAGGTCCGATTCAATATGCAATGCAACGCAACAACCAGGCCATGCCAAACCATCCCCCGCTATTCTTCCTTCAGGATTCTTGTGAGCACCAGACCCAACTCCTCCGAATCAATCACTCCCAACCCAATTAACCCACTGACATCCACACCCGCCAGTCCCCCCATCATACCCGCCCTCATTCCCTCCCTCTTCATTCCCGGAGTCCGGACTCGTGAGATTGAAGATCCCCGG
Source organism: Aspergillus pseudodeflectus (assembly GCF_044049435.1). Lineage (NCBI taxonomy): Eukaryota > Fungi > Ascomycota > Eurotiomycetes > Eurotiales > Aspergillaceae > Aspergillus > Aspergillus pseudodeflectus. Next base: position 336,684 of record NW_027263807.1, on the reverse strand, counting down.
TGCAGGATTGATGAGTTCCCCATTAACAGCCCGGTCCTCAATCTGGAATTTCTTCTCGGTCCCGTTGACATGCGTATCCTCTTCCATTCCGTAGCAATAGACCATTTTCCGCGTCGTCTGCCCGCCGTGTCGGTCAATTGTGATTGTCACGGGGTACGGGAAGGAGCCGGGGCGGGTAAAGTCTGTTGCGGACGATACGGCGGCTGAGGTTTCGCTGGAGTCGGAGTCTGAATCGGAGTCAGAGGTAGAATTCGCCGCGGCTCGATTGAAGAGCGATTTGCCGGTCTTCTCCCCCTTCGTCCAGATCTGTACGAGGAAGCGTGTCTGAGACCAAGTACACCGCACGCGAGCGTCCTCTCTCGTCGAGCCCCCGTCCGTGTCGTTTGCGACATTGTCCTTCCTCCCTGTGAGCGGGGTATGAGAGGCGAGGAAGATGGACTTGTCAAAGTACGTGTAGAACCCGTAGTGCTCGTTGTCCTTGTCACGGTTATAGAGGCGGACGGGCTGCGATGAGGGGTGCGGGTAGAGGACTGCGGCGGCCGCGGAGCCGTCAGAATCTGTTGCTGGTGAGGGGATTAGGGAGCCGACGTCGGGGAAAGGGTCGGCTTGCGTGTCGGTGTCGTTGCTTGAGCTAGTCGAGTTGTTGCGCTGGCGCTTGGTGAATTGGGAGGAGAGGTGCTCGGTTGTTAGGAGGGTGATGTAGAATGGTGTCTCCTCGCCTGCGTAGGGTTCCGAGTTCCCGTCTGTGGTTCGGCCAAGAAAGGTCTGGTCGGCACTTGACGGTGGTGAGGGGCTAGGGTTAAAGAGCTGGTTTGCGCTCCGTGCGAGCATCTGCGGGTGTAAAGACCGCGATGCGATTGCCGTGCTGTGATCGTAGCTCCCATTCTGGAAGCGAATCTCGACACGGAAGTTAGGCTGGTTCGCAGCATAGGGCTCGTTAGCGGCCTGTTGCTCCTTCGGGAGCGCACAGCTCCACATGGACGAGGGATTGATGCATCCCGATTCCTGCTCGCGGGCTTCGGGGCCGGCGATGGTCGAGATTCCTGTTGGCATTGGCGGGTAGCCGGTCAGGTTTAACCATTGGGATTCCACGGGCGTGTTGTCACCTTTTCGCGTTAGGAAGATTGCGAGGAGGACGGCGCCAATGACGATTGAGAGGAAGAGTAGGCAGATGAGGAGCCACCAGCGTTTCTTCAACTTGCGCTTGTCTTTGCCTTTATTACCTTCGCTGTTCTTCTTGCGGCCTAGGCATGATTTGCCAGTGAGGAGGGCTTTTACTCGTGCCAACCCGCCAGCTTTTGTGGTCTTTGTGGTGGTTGTCTCTTCCCTTGTGTATTCCATCTGTCGGCTCTCCATTCTCTGTCGTTCGGTCACGAGGTGTGCTGTATCTTCGTTCGTGAACAGGGCACCGGATCCCATGCGACGACTCCCTGTCCTCCCTCCATCAGTCACGGACTGCGTCCTGGTTGCTTGCGAAGTCCGTACAGGCCTTGGACTAGCCGGTAATCCGACATTCTCGCGCGGTGTATAGGCCGGCGCCGGTCCAGCAGGCATATTGGTAAGTCGTATCCCGCCGCTTTCTTGCAGACTTTCCGGAGACCGTGGGTACGGTGAAGGTGGCTGTGCACCATAACTTGGAGGCGGGATCTGGTCGACAGAGGGCATTGCGATGGGAGGTGGAGGTGCACGAGCGGCTGGTACGGGTGCGGGTGTAGGTGCTCCGGGCATGATTGGAGCGGCACGAGACAAGGGCGCCGGTTCTGGTAGTGGTACTGGCGCTGGTGCTTCAAAGGGATTAGTGTTTTCAGGAGCTGGAGGTGCTGCAGGCGCAGCAGGTGCAGGCGGTTGAAAATAGATATTCGGAGCCGGCTGAGCAGCCGGAGCCTGGATATGGATATTCGCTGGCGGCGGAGCGGGTGCGCTCTCGATATGGATATTCGCAGGAGGATAAGCTGCGGGCGGTTGGGGTTGTGGAGTTGTATCCGCAGGAGCAGGCGTAGGCGTAGGAGCAGATGAGGGAACTTCCCTCGATGCTTGCAGAAACGGATTTGTGGACTGGCCTTCGTTCTGCGGCGCTGGCGAGTCAATCGCCATAGAACGACTCTCAGACACAAGGCCAGGCGAGCCGATCTTCGAGGTCAGGGTTCTAGAAATCCTTTCGTTAAGTGCTGCCCTTGAGCTTTTGAATGATGACCTTCTCAGCTCCCTGGACATACGCACGCTCGCATCATCCGACGGACTCGAGTTTATTGACGTGATTCCTGATTTCGGCGAGTCAAGATCACCGGATCGAGATCGGGGCATGTCGTCGACATCGATATCGATGAGAAGCTCCCTGCTGTCCCCGTGTGTACTCTGTAACGTTGGACTAGTAGTAGCGACGGCGGCCGCGGCGGGTATCTTGTCCTTCGGGGTAATCGAGCAGACGTGGTTGATGCATTCAAAGTAAGGTGTTCTGCTGAAGAGTTCGTGTGCGCACGCTTGGTAGTACTCCGCCGCCGCGCCCTCGATTCGCTGTCCTGAGAACATCATCGAGGCGACTCCTCTGTCCTTGATATCTTTGTCCTTGGGGCTAATGCCGCTACCCGGTGCATGCTCCTCGATACTCCAATCGAAGTCGGCGAATGGGTTGGCACTGTTCGCATTATGCCAGCTGGAAAGCCTGCGAGCAGCTTCTGTTGCTTCTGGTGTATCGGGGGAGAAGTACGATCTCTCCTTTTCCTCCCACCATTCATCGTTGCTACTCAAGCCAGCTGAGTGCGTTGCGATGGCGGGAAGAGGGGGTCTGGTTTCCGTCGTAGGCGTCATACGACTGAGTAGTGTGCTCGTGCGACTGAGCAGAGGGGATAAAATGTAATTCCACCACCCAGTCGAAGCGCGTGCATTCAGTGTCGTGTTGATAGTCAGTCTGTCAGAAGGCCGGCTGAGAATCTTTTCATTCGAGTGAGACCGGGAACGCCCTGCCGGCAGGGCGTTGTCCTCATAGATTTCTTTCTCATTCAACGCACCGGTGGAGAATGAACGTCGTTTTCGAACCGAGTCAATGCGCGACTCGGAGATCTTACCCTCGGTCCCAGTAGAATACAGCGCGGGAAGGGCTGGGACCGGGGGTACATTGGATTGAACATATCCAAGGTACGGCGAGGGCTGGGAATAGACGCTCGATGTTGCTCGGGGTCGAGTGTGTTCTGGGCTTAGGTGCAGCCAGAAGCTGTCTTCTTTCGCGGGGGTAACCATTATAGAAGGGGTGAGCGGAGTCTGCAGTGTACCTGCACTGTCAAGCTCCTTTGATCTTTCGTCTTGGAATTCGGGCGAGTCGAAGGGGACCGAGTAGCCGATGACAATCGGACGGTCTGTTGGCGAGACTCCGTCGTCTCTGCTTCGTTTCTTGGGGCTATTGGGGAGCGGATCAAGCAGCGAGGCTCTCTTTTTGCGTGATGTGGACTCTGAAGAGTCATCTGGTAGTCTCTGGAACCCTCGCATCTCGCCCTTCTTCAGAATCCCCTTGACCTTCTGTGCAGTCCTCTCGTCCTCCCGCACCCTCGACAGCACCTTGAGATCATTCAAGTCCACAAACGCACCCGTCCCCTCATTCCTCGGCTGAGATATCGAATTGGGGATATCCAGATTCAACCCCACGGGCCGCTCCAGGTTCTTTCGCGCCGTAAACGAGCTCAAACTGCTTGTGCTGCTTCCTCCTCGTTCCTCGGCAGTATACGAGACCTCGCGCTCAACCTCTCGACTCCGTCCAGAAGGAACGGCCTTGTGTACGGGGGCATTCCGCGTCGACATCTTAACGAGGAACTCGAACGGCCGATTCCGTTCCATCTCTCGTTCCTCCGAAGACGACGAGGTAGGGCTCGCGATTTCCTCTGTGATGGGCGACGAGAACGGAAACTTGGGGACTGTCGGGATCGTCAGCTGTGCCCGCTGTCTCTCTGAGCTGGAGCCGGGCGGCGGCATCCTTCTTGCTTGTATGCTTTTGCTCTGCTTCATGATAGTGTTTGTGTTAGTCAACTTAGTCCCATATCATATCATTCCAAATGGGGGAAACCTATTCATCAGATGAAAAGAGAGGAAAACACCCACAGGAAAGAAACAGAGCTCAATAAAGATTCAATGACCTAGAAAATGCAAGACGCTGGCAGCGATGAAACCGGTCTAGACTTTTATACTGGCGCGCTTCGAAACATGCAGAATCAAAGAATGGGACAAAGGATATAACGCCGTGAATCAATGAGAACAATGCTTCCAACCGAAAGAATAAGCCCCTCCCAGTCAAGAACCTGAGACGCCGTAGTCTATTGTCATTCACGAGCCATGAGCGTGAGTCATCGAGCGCTACAGAAAAGGAGGATGGTGAAATGTCTGGGAGTGAGACTTGAAAGCCACAAAATAAAAGAGGCAGAAACACCAGGGAGAGAAAGAGGAAATTGAGCTGGAAGGAAAAAAGCAGCAGCAGCAGCAGCAGCAGCAGCATGCGCCCGTTTTGTTTATCTAGCGGCCAGAGTCCATCCCCAAGCAAGCCAGCAGCAGCTCGAGCACCAAGCACCAAGGCCTGGCCGAGACTGGGGACACGTCCTAGCAGAAAGCCACATCCTGGATGGCTGGTCTGCAGAGTCAAATCTCCCGGGACTCTGATCCCTGAGATGAAACGGCCTTTGAAGAAAGATTATTGGATGGCGTTTGAAGATGGTCGCTGCACCAGCAGGCCTGAAGTGTAGATGGAGGCGGGGATTGGCTGTTGGGGAAGCTCGCCAACTGTGTAAGCGCCGGGCTCGGGATGGAAGCGCCAGAGGGAGCTATTTTTGTTCCGCGGCGATTTTATTGGCTAGAATCATGTTTCATCAATTTTTCAATCCGATTGTTTCTAAATACCTGTCTAGTTATCATGATTGCGAAGTGAACAATATCAGAGTCTCGAAAACTGGTTCGTGCCAGCGTTGATTTTTATGGGGGAGTCCATGACTACTATACCAACCCAATTTCCTGTTAGTTCCCCGTCCCCAGTAACAATGCTAGTAACAATAACAAATCCCGCATCTGGTATAAGCCTCAAGAAGAACATCCCGTACCAAGGTCCACCCGCACTCCGGAGCTCTCCCTATGCATAAGTACAAATCATGAAGGCGATGCAAGGTATATATAGCAAACAGAAGAAGACGCCCCCTGAATGTCGAACAGACTGTTGCCAGGGGTATCACAAAAGGAATCATCGCTTGAAGAAGTATGGGAGTATGCCGTCACCGTGATCTAGAAGTAACATGGTATAGGAGAGGAGGTAGCGAAAGACAAGATAATTTCGTCAAAGTCGGGATGCAGCAAACGAGGAGACAGCCTCTAACCACTGCAGATCACCGTCGGTCATCAGAGTACTGAATGCCTTGCATCGGCGCAGCTGACCCGCCCATGATGGGTGGGAGAGTACGCGGCTGATCTTGGTGCATTCCAGGTCCCGCATTGTAGCCGGAGAAGATCGGCCCATGCGCCTGTCCATTCGATTGGGCAGGCATCGCATGATGGTCAAAAGGACGAGTCTGGCCGTTTCCGTTTGCTTGCTGAGCACGCAGCTCTTCATTTTCCACTCGCAGGACTTCAATGTCCCTGCGCGCCACTTGAAGTGAGCCCTCCAGTTGGTTAATGTAATCGATCGCTAGTGAAGGTCAGTTACCTGTTCATTTCCTTTGCTTTCGCGGGGATTGAAGTACCTCTTGTTAGTGTCTCCCACTTGCTGGATTTGTTATTTTGGTTTTGTGGGAGACGCGCCCGTAGACTTTCAAAGCAATCCTTCATCTCGCTCCGGCGTTTTCTCTCTGCCAATTTGTGAGTGACTCGAAGCTCCGGTGTCCGGCTGTAGGGTGTATTATTAGTGTGCGGGTCCGATTCCATTAGGCCGCGAACTTGTTTATGCTGTAGAGTATGGTGGTGTACATTTTGAGGCAGTTCTGCAGCTTATTAGTCTACTTCGGTCTATCTTCTTTGATCCACATACCGTGTTGGCCGTGAGGCAACCGTGATGACTCGGAGTAAATGCTGTTTAGAGATTCGGTAGCGCTTGCCTTGCGCGAAAACTGCGAGGACTTGTCGCCCGAAAACGAGTTCGATCGGGCAACGTCCGGGTCTGGGAAGGCGTAGGCGAGACCAGCAGTGGGAGCCTCGGCATTGTAAATCTCCGAACGAGGATTCGATGAGATAGCAGGCGCGGTGCGGCCAGCCGCAAACCCACGGTGCTCTCGCGGACCCAGTGGAGACAAAGGTGCAGTTCCTGCATACCGAGGGCCCCGGTAAGCGTTCATATCCGTCGAGATTCCACGCTCGCGTTGCAACCCGGACACAATCGACGATTGAGAAGCATTCGTGCTGTGGTACGGAGAAGCAGGGTTTATGTTCAACGCATTGATGCCCTGGTTCATCCTGCTGTCCACGCTACTCCGCCGTGATTCCACAGGCTCCGCGATACTGCCACGTTGTGAAGGAACTTCATAGTGTTGGTTGAGGGAAGGCAGTGCCGAACCCGGCTGCGTCGAGGCAAAGTTTGGAGAAGGTTGCGCTCCTGCCGACGGAGGGGTGGTTGTGTGTTGATCACTAGAGGTGGAGTAAGGGGATCGTTCGGAGACGTACGAGACGCGTTTAGGCGAGGGTTGAGAGGATGTGAGGAAGGAAAGGGTCGGTTGGTTGCCGGTGCCGTTCGTGGCCGTAGAATAGGTGGAGGATCCTGTGAATTAAGCTGTTAGAATCGACCATGACCCGTATGCGCAAATGGATCGGTTAACAAACTTGTACTCGGAGGCATTGACCAGTTGCCAGAGTCGCGTTCAATCGTATTCAGAGATGCGTTCCCCGGCGACTTTTCTGCAGGTCCTGGAGGATGAGCCATGCTTGCGGTGAGAGTGGAAATTGAAGGTAGTGTCTGTGAGGATGTTGCGACTGGGGCTGGCCCAGCGGTGGTCGGCCCCCAGGGGCGATGGCCAAGAGTCGAGTCCATGGCGATTCGCGATCACTCGAGAAATGAGCGTTTGAAGGAGTTTGAAGCCGAAACAAAAACGTTATCTCATGTCCTAGGAGTAACGTGGGTATCAAGAATATGCAACAACGATTGTTGGTCGCGAAGAAGATTCTGTAAAGCTGCGAATTGGCACTTTTGTAGCTGATGGGTATGGTACACTGGCGCAAAAAGAAAAAAAAGATCCGGATCGTATTGATGCGTCGGAAAATTCGACAAGACGTAAATTGGATATCTGAGGGCGATCAAGATGCGAAGCTTTTTCTCGAGAACCGAATTGCGACTTTCCGCTCCCAGGTCAAGTTCTGGCTTCGGGTAGAAGACGATACCCCTTCACTGCTAAAGAACTCTCGAGGTGAACGTAGACCTGTAGCAGGTTCGCAGGTCGGAATGCAGCAGAAAGATACGGTGTATTGGTAGCGAGGGACGGATGCGACAGAGATTGAGTGAGGAACAGGACGTCAAGGGAGAATTCGTGGACAAGGAACGGCGGCGGTCGTTGAAGAGAGGATGTCGGGGAATGGACGACGGGGCGTGGTAATATTCAAGGAGCGAAGCAGGAGCGAAGCCGGATGGAATCACCGACAAGGGGAGCAAAAGAGAACGAGAAAGTGGGGAAGACCAATTGTCGGAAAAATCTGCTTGAGATCGAGTCCGGGTTAAGATCCAGTGACTTTTATTCAAAAAAAAGTGAATAAATAATAATAATAATGACGGGCGGCGAGAAATGAGTCCAGGGATAATCTTAAAAGACCTTGGAACCTGAAGGTGGTTTGCTGTGCCAGGGAGCGGGTCTCTTACCTCTAGTGCCAGTTCAAACGTTTTAAGTGAGAACGTGGCATGAGATCTAGAAGGACTAACAATTGGGCGAGAAGCACGATTAGGGCAAAGCGTCCGTCTGCATTCACGGCTGGCAGAGCGTCAACCTCGTAAAGCGACCAGCCAAAGCGAGGCTGCGGGGAGCGGGCGAGCGGGCGCGCAAGGAGCCAACAGAATGGCCAGATGCAACAACAGAGGTGGGAGGGGACGGAATCGCAAGGGTCACACTGATCGCGGGCTGGTTTTGTGCCAGTGACAAATACCGCGTCTCTGTCGGGAGTGAAAGATGCCTAGGTATCTGCTCCAAAGGAGTTTTGTGAGATTGAGATCTGGATGGCCGAGGCCAAGGGGAACAATAATTCACAGGAGTACAAGTGGTTGATTTGCAGAGAAGAGGTAAGAATTGGCGATGGTGGTATCCGAGTGGGCCAGACGGAGAGAGAGAGAGAGACTCGAAGAAATAATGCTGGAAGATTGTAGAGACAGTCTCAAAACAGAGAAGAGGGATTGAGAAGAAAAAAAGTCGAGCAGTATCAGCAGTCGAGCACAGGAGAAATGACGAAGATGACAGGCGAAGAGCAATCTTTTCTTTTTTCTTTTCTTTTTAGTATTATCCTTTTTTTTTTTTAAAGATTATTACTTCTGGCTGGAATTACTGGATTTGTTCCTGATGATGTGACCTTCGAATAGTACTACTACTAGGAGTAATGCCACTCTCTCGTTCCAGTCTTCAGCCATGAAGTTTGAACCATAATTTAACTTGAACCATCCGAGGTCCAGATGGCATTCGACGTGATTCATGCCCTCATCTTGCCTTGCGAATCTCCGTTATAATCTCTCTACTGTCTGCCTACCAGTCACTGGTCCTGTAACACAGAGAGTGCGTGACAAATTAGACACATCTCACTGACCTGCAAGCGGGCACGTTTCCGGGAAGATACACCACAATTTGAGCACAGAAAGAACGTGACAGAGTATTCTTGGCGTACCTCGTGGGCTCATGGCTCGTAAATGAGTTCTAAGCTATAGTTAGCTGATTCATAGTTCCGCTTCTCATTGACTCTTGAGATAGCCTCAGCCCCGAGCCTCCCGAGAAGAACTGGGTCAGTAATGACCCAGCGATGCGCTCTTGGTGAGCAACCCTGTGGTCCGAAATGTATGGAAAGTCAAGCGTCGCCATCAAATCCTCCTTTGTTATTTGCACTGGGTGGCTTTGTTGGCGCCAGGTGGGTTGACTCGTCCGAAGAGCCTATTTCCACTTCCGCCACACGACACCCAGATTCAGAGGTCGAGAATATCGAGCAGCTCCTGTTCAGTAAGCCGGTGGCAGGTCTCGCAGCTTGACAAGGAGTGGTTGCATTCGGGATTTCGCCGCAGCCCGAATGCCAGGCACCAAACGTACATCGATCCATTGAGCTCTCAAAGGTCTCCACAGGGCAGGATCGACAGAAGAATCCAATCATATCTCGAGCATCTCCCTGCTCTTTATTCTGCAGCAGCGCAGCTGGATAATTCGCACAATATCACAGAATTCCTCCTCAGAAGTCCCGTCTTTATATTGACAGGAAGTGACATCCTTGGCTCGTGACTTTTGAGCTCCTAAACAATCTTCCTCGATTCTTCAGGAACAGCTCAGAGCCAGAGAACGAGGTCTTTTGTGAGGAAGCACAGAAATCTGGAGTTGAAGAAGCTTTGCCGGACTTGGGTAAACGTGGAAACTGTGTTGGGAAATCAAGATGCAGATCCCGCCAAGCCAGGAGCGCCATCCATGATCCATCCATGATTCTTCCACCGCAGCGGCGCAGCCTCCAGGTTGTTCTCACCCCACACCAGGATGATGGGCTGTTGCATGTGCGAGAAGCATGCGCGCAACCAAGGACCTTCATGGCCCTTCTCGCTGTCGATCTCCTCACAGGGACTCGACTTTCCTCAGAGCAACAGAGAAGCAACAGAGACAATAATAAATGGAAAGAGGCAGGCAATTGGGTGCCGGGCTGACCCGCTTTCAGCGCTTCGGATCCAGACAAACGAAGGCGTCTCAGCCACGAGGAGTTTGAAAGGAAGGCTACAAGGCTAGACCAGGCTCAGAGCTACTTTGGTCGCAGCTAAAAGAGAATGCTTTCCCAACCTAGGAAGGTGCTATTTAAGGGACTACCTCCGACAGGGTCATCCGGGAAGTGGGACTCAATTCACTCAGGGGATCGCTGTTTGCAAGATGCAACCACCACGCTTGCTTTTCAACAGAATGCATCCCATGGGCTGAAGAATTGCCAGTTGCAACGATAGTGGGATGAGCTCAATACACTTTTCCAGAGTGTGTGGGCTCGGCCGTTTGACATTCCTGGCAAGCTAGGGATTGGGTGTCCAGCGTCCACTCGGGCGGCACGGTCCTGTCCAAGTCTCTGCATCATCAGGATCCGGTTAAAGCAGTCTCACCTCATCACCTTCTCAACAGTCTTGAATTTTAGGTTATTTTACCTGCCAGAACTATTATACTTTGAATCGGGTCAGCTGGCATCGCACCATGCCAATATGACAGATAAAATGCGACTAGAAATTGACAAGAGAGACCAAGCACCGGTCTCGATACCGGCGACATTCACGTGGCCAAAATGAAACGATCGGCTCCAGGGGTCCAAGGGATGCGAACCGCCAAAAGCGTCGTCAGCCCCGTCATCTGGTAACGGTCTGGTATTCATGTGGCATCGCCCTCCTTGCAGCCTGCGCGAGTCTCACTGGTAACTGGAGTGGACTCAGTGGAGAGGCTCAGCAGAAATCATCATCAGACACCTGCCTCTCGCACCTCGTGTCTTTGCTGAAGAAAGGGCCGACCGACCAGTTTGCAAGTCCACCGTTATCCATCAGTTAGTCCCTTGTCCAATGAACACTCCGGGGTCATTCTAGGTTCTCCGTCAGCTCTCGCCAGTCCCGCAGCCACCGAACACAGCAGGATGCGCTGTCGCCGAGAAATGTCGTTTGGCGGATGATCTTCAAGAACAGACAGCCTCAGATGAATAATGGTCGAGTATCAGCATGCCAACTGCTGATGAGAAAGCTACTCAGCATGGGTTCGACTTGTGGTGCCAAAGGGCGAGATCAGCGCCCCGCTTACAAGAGTCCAAAAATGCAGCAGACTCAACTTGGCTAACTCATTAATTTGACTTTCCAGCAGCAGACACATGGCATCCATGGTGGGATGTGGAATGATCGCCGCTAGGGAACTTGTCCCGGTCATGGAGGTGGGCTTTGTGGACTCAGTGGAGCTGCAGGCGCTTGTTCGATCTCAGGACTTCAATCATCAATGACGCCAAGTCCAGAACAGCTGCGTGGTTTGTGTCTTGCTTTTACAAGGGATGATGCTTGTCTTATCAGGTCAGACAACAACGCGGTCTGCGAATGCATGGGAGGGGAGTCTTTTCCCTTGCTTTGTCTTCAGCAAACAAGAAGCTTACGCGCACGCTTTTGCCACTAACCACACACCGGCGGAGAACCCGACTCATGGCCCCGCTCTCAAGAATGTGAGCTCTCCTGGCGATGCACATGCTGTCATGCTGGACCTGATTTCCACATCTTGGTTCTTCCCAAGTCAGGTCTCTGCACTGCCCTTACTCGTCCCTAGCTGGCACATTCTAGAGTTCCGCCTCGTACATCATATCCGTGCGTGCTGGGCCTGCCCTTGCGTATGATTCAGGACAGGAAAGCTTCCTGATCGGTCTTCCGCGAGTCAGGAGCGAAAACAGAGACCAGATGGTTCCGAATAAAGTTTTGAAGATCATCCGAGAGAGCTTAGAGGTAGCAATGGCGATCGCGACTGACATCTTGATTGCAACGAGGTAAATCTGGACTCTTGTCACTCTTTGAGAAACGAAACACTTGATAGTCAACGGTGATACCGCCAAATCTGGACTCCAGAGGGTTAACCAACCTGTCCAACAATCAAGCTTCCTTGTCTTTCTCTATCTTCCGACGGCCAAACGCAGTTGTTTGTTGACGCGTCGCTCTTGGTCGGGCCTCGCAATCCAGCCATCACAGGGGGCACTGGACTGGATGCTTGCTCGCTTTCGCTCACTGCGCAATAACTCCGTCTCCGATTCGCTTCCCAGACTCAAATCCGACAGCTTGCCTGGACAACGGGATTAGGCCAACGTGTTCTGTTTGTAACCATTATTATCAATGGCCGGGACGCCACACCACGACAGCAAGGTAACACCAATGACACGGCATGGACAAACCCTCAGCAGTCAGACTGTCAGAATATCCTGGCAGCTGGCCAGTCAAGCCTGTGCTTTCATCTTTTCACAAGGGTTCCCTGTTTGGCGACCGCGTGCTTGTCCGCCCGAATTTTGAGCCAGCCGCGGCACCAACTCCATCTTCATTAATGCGCCCAGATTCTAGAAGCAGTGGTATGGGACGACAGAGCTCGGAGGAGAAAGCCGATGATGCTTGTTGAATAGGAGTCTTGGCAATTCTCCAGCTCATATCGCATCCATTTCAGACACCAGTCCCGACTCTTACTTCCAGGGACTTTTCGAACACTGCGGGCGAATTGAGTTTCTTTCTTCTGCTGCTGCTGCTGCTGCTGCTGCATCGGCCGTGTGGTACAACCCTCACAACGAGGTGGTACTTGCTGCCTACAGGATGCATACATATGTAATCCGCCGGCCACTTGCAGCGGTGTGACTTACAAGGAGGGCCTTGTCAGAGGTTGATGGTCGCTTCGCTTCGCGTTTGATCCGAGGGGATGTATAAGCGATTTATGAAGAGCCTGAGCTATGGGGATATCTGGAACAAAAGCACGTGAGTGAGGGTGCCATACTCCATGTCATCTTGCGTCTGAACCGAGAAGAGATGCAGGGCTTCTTTATTTTCCGATTCATCCAGCAATCTTCTCTCGCAGCCGAGCACGTCGCGGGCGCTACATGGTACAAGCACTTTCGTATACACGGCAATACTCCTAATAGATGCCCGAACAGTTCCGTGCGAAACTGCCTTACTTGTGAAAGATGATTATACTCCTGTGGCTGTTCCTGGTTCATCCTGGCTGATATTGTCTCACTGTTTGGATGCCGGAACTTCATACAACATAGTCCAGATCAGGGATATATATCCGAGTGCTACTACAGATCACATCTCAAACTTCTGGTTATCATCGACTACCCCGGTGATCAATCATGCTTATCATGTTGGAGATTATCTGCCCATGAAATTATTTACTCACAGCTATACTAATACAAATAACAGATGGTGAAGATAGGAGGGATGGGAAATCATCGCCTCATCGAAACCTCCGAAGCGGCGATCGATCAGACTATCCGAAGAAACGATATCAGCTATCAACCATCGACTGAGGGACAAACCTCGATCAAATATCGACTTTGACACATGATTCACATTTCACTCGTCTATCTTATCTCGGCAAGATACAACATGACAAAGAGTCTCCTAGCATCGACTCCCTTTTTCTTTTTTTGGTGAGATAGCATAGATCGCAAACGACCGAGCTGTCTGTTTGTGCCTCCGCGGAGATCTTCGACAATCTCACGCTCCCACCCACGACATCTGTCTCCGCATTTTCTCTACAGGGTTAATCTAGTATCAGTCATCCCCTCTCAACCATGCCAATATTGACTCATCAATAAGTCATCAACCTATCCGCTCGACCAAAGACAATATCCCCCGACTCGATGGAATATCCAAGGACAATCTGCCATTCAAATTGATTGATTGATGACTGGGCATCCGCCGTCCGGCAACGGGCAGCGGGGGCAGGCAGCGCCAATTCAGCCACGTGCTCCAATTCAGCCGACAACTTACCAGTTCATCCTTAAAAAACTTTCGTCAAAAAATTGATCGGTCCGGTGCCCACTTGCCATCCGTATTCCGTGGTTGAATATCCTCTGTACCGTCAATGAGGGCGAGATTGACCCAGTCAGCTTCCGCCCCACGTTTTCGCTCCAGCCTACTCTGATCTCATCTCCTCATCTGTGGCTTTGAACAGCCTTCAAGGGACGGTCGGCCGACTTGACATCCCGTTCTTTATCAGCATTCGCTAATGGAGTAAGCACCTGCAAGCATGAGCCACGGATCTGGTATACCCCAAACTGAGAGTCACCAATTGAGTTCAAGGTTGTGACGTTACTGAAGCAGCATGGATGCATATTCCTAATAGAGTTAGATTACGCATAATGTCACCAGGCGATGGCGTAGCCACACAGATACTACTGGTAGATTTGCAAAAGGCGGAAGAACAAGCGAGACCGGACAATCGGAGAGAATTCACCGAGCTTACACATTGCTTGCCCTGCAAGTTGGAACATGGAACGAACATGAAGAACAATACGAATGCGAATCCTGCGACTCGATTCATCAATCTGTCTTCTGCATCCATTACCATCCACTGAGACGGAACGAGCTTGTGAAGACTCGTGGCTCGCTCCACGTGGGATTTGTCCTGCACCTAGAGGCGAGATGGGACTAGATTTGTCTTCACATTGTTCTTTGCACTACTAAAACACCCACAGATGTCTCTGTCGAAGCGTGGAAACTGGGATCGTACGGAGTACCTCGTGGCTCACGACTGGCGAACTGGATACCAAATCCTGGTGGCTTGAAAGTACAACAGCCTAACAGGGTTCACGATCCTCTCGCTCCTTCTGCACGACCGCACAGCGCCCATGGATAATCGTATCGGATCGATCATCTTGAAAAATAAGTGGAGCTCGGGCTGCTGTTTCGTTTCATCCTCTCGCCATTACTTCTTCATCCAGTCTAGCTCTCGCCTCGCGAAGTATGTACCTGGCGAGCTCCTCAAAGCTCATCATTCCCCGACTCGGGGTTATCGAGGACCAAAGATTCCTTCCTCTCGGGGGAAAAACCACGAAAAGGATTTTGGATCGGAGATAACCTGCTTGAGCCTAGTTTCCGATTTACAAACGAGCTCCGGCGCTGCGGGCCAGTTCTCTGTACTCGTCTCCACGGCCACGCTCCAGCCCAGCGTGGTCGCTGGATCCTGCCTGCTGGGGCTGTGCTTGGTGCAGTGGGGGGGTTCTGGCGGCTTTTGCCGCTTGGTCAATGAGCTCGGATATTATTGTGGATCGTGGGCGTTGTGTTGGCTTGGCGTGTATAAGAGCGATCCCTTTCGCAGAATCCTTTGGGAATTTATACTGTGATGCCTAGATTTTTATAGTATGGCTACATGTGATGCGGCCAGAATAAAGAAGATGGGGGTTTGCGTAACTAACTGTGTGGCTTGGACGAGCTTCAGGGCGGCAGCCTGAAAGAGGATGAAACAGGTGAGGCGAGACGAGACGAGAGGAGATGGGACAGGGCCAGAGGGAGGGGTGGGGGACTGATCTTGATGACTCCAGGTATGAAAGCTTTCTTGGTGTTGTAATTTGAAGGCAAATTATAGACAATATCGGAGAATTATTGTGCATCAATACGTCAATTGGCTGATATTCAAGAAGATATACATCGTAGATTCCTGGTATCAGATCGATATTTTTAGTCCTCACCCTCCTCCATCTCATCTTCATCCTCTTCGTCATCATCACCCTCCTCATCGTCATCACCATCCTCTCCATCACCATCCCCAAACTCAACCCCCATCTCCCCGGTAACATCCCACCGATCCCCCTTCGCCGCCGCACTAACATACTTGACAAACCTCAGCGTCCCACTATCCCTCAGCACAATGCTAAGTCTGTTCCAGCCGGCCGCCGTGCTGAACAGGATACCGTCGTCTTCGTCATCGGCCGCAGAGCGGTAGATCGCTGCGTCCTCCTCGTCGTCATCGTCGCCGGCCATGTAGATTTCGTAGCCGCCAACGGACGGTTCGTCGGTCTTGGTTAACAAGGAGGAGTCCTTGGTTGGTTTTTGGGCGGCGCTTGAGCCCGAGCTTGAAGGTTCCTTGGCCTTTTTGGCGCTGTCTTCGCCTTCGGCTTCGTCATCGCCTTCCGGGTCTTCCTTTTCCCAACCGCTCGTTGGGGTCAGACATAAGGTAAGTTCGAGGCGTGGCTCCTCGCCGGCGTAACTGCTAGCGAGGGTATAGTCCTGGCCACGCCGGAAGCGACGTGCGAGAAAGTTGTAGCTCGTGATACGATCCGAGCCTGTGATGAGGGCCAGCCACTTGCGGAAGGGCTTTGAGGGGAAGAGGTCGTTGAGGAGTTCTTGGATGGGCGATGCTGTGCCCTTAGTAGCGGTCGAGTGCTCTTGGTACAAGTACCGGTGCTTGTGAGGGGGTCTGGCGACGGTCCAGTCCGTGGTTGACTGGATCTCGTCGGCGGAGGCCGGGAGCTTCTGTTTCTCCTGGTCCTCAATGTAGGCGCGGACTTTTGCGGAGAACTTTTTCGAGAGGAAGTTCTCTAGGTTTAGGGATGAGTCGTTGAGGAAGGCGTCGGACATTTCGTCGGCGATGTCCGGGGTCAGGTAGGAGGGGGCGATGTACTGGATTAGGAAGTTGAGGTCAGACTCGCTAAATTCTGTGCTGGGATCCTCTTCCTCGGGTTCAGCTTTGGCTTTGCCCTTGTCCTTTGCGTCCTCCTCTGATCCTGGTTTGCGTTCGTCGTCATCGCAGGCAACTGTCTTTGGTTGTGGGAGGTCGTAGATGTCCGCGCGACCCTGGAGCTGGGAGAGGGAGCTGCGCTCAGCGAGCTTCTCCTCCAATCCCTCCTCAAACCCGTCCTCGCCACGCTGCGGGATATGGAACCATCCACTGATGGCCATCCGGACGCGCTTCTTCGACTTGTCCTCACCATCGGCCGGGTGATAGACTTCCTCGACGTCATGGAAACTCTCACCGGGCTGGACGGTGAAGAAGCTCAGCTGATTGAATGCCGGCGGGATGCTGAGAGTGTAATCGGGGCTAGGAACCTTGACGTCCTCGCCCTTGGCGTCCTTCTTCGTCGTCGTTGGGTACAGGCGCAGGGCGCCGCCCCATTCCGCTTGCCAGGGCGTGTCCGGGTCCGTCAGATACAGGATGTAGCTCAGTCGTCGGCTCCCAATCACATCATCGTGGCAAAGTAGGTGGCACCCCTCGTTGTAGATGTTGATGGCCATGTCTGTCTTTTGCCCACTGAGCTTACCCGAGCCAGTCACCGAGGAGAGAAACTCGCGGAACCGCGCGGAGTAGAGAGCATCGCGAAGCTTCAAGATCGACGGCAGACGCGACAGTGACCCATCGTCCAGACCGTCAAGGTTTGCGAGATCTCCCGACTGGAAGATCTTGTAAATGTCCGTCTCCTTCTCGGTGAAGTCTAGATGCGCCTGGATTTCGTCGCGGACGGATCGTAGGAGGGAGTCTTCGATCAGCGGGTGGATGACGCCATGCTTGTACCTATTTAACGATTCAATTAGAATTACACGCGTAAGCAAACCTTGGGGTATGCGGTATTCAAACGTACGGCTCCGACTGGGAATATGCTTTGGTATACTTCTGCTGCTCCGCGGAATCGAACAGACCGTCGCGGAAGCGCAGAGCAACTTCCTCGCTGGACAGGGCGCGCTTTTTTGAGTCGGGCTGGCCATTGCCATCGAAAGACTCTCTGCCGTTGGTCTTGCGCTTCATTTTGGCTCACTGTGCGGTTGTCGTGAGGGGAGAAGAGTCTCAGATGCCGGGTGGTCGGGGTGATTTTTTTTAGGCGGTGAGCCGCGCGCCAGAGAGCAATCAGGCCATTCCGAGCCCATCAGGCCATACAATCCGACAACTTTTTGAACAAATACAAGTTTTGAGCTTATAGTACCACTGAGGTAACCAGAGTAAATAACTTGTGTTTACTCAAACCTAGAGCGACACTTTTTAGGGCCAAGTGTCGTTGCATGCATCAAGAGGGGGCGGGTTCGCGGAGAAGGGCTGCCCACGCCGATCTATGTATTGCTGCGCTATCGGAGGCCGATAAGACAAGCATACGGTCCAGCCTTCGTCATCGAAGGCCACTCACTGCTTGCTTCAGCCGACTCCTCCTGTCAGACATACCCCAAACATTCCTCACATCCTCACATAAGATGGGCCACAGTTAGCACATATCTTGCTTCACAAACAAAGAAGTTATATACATACTTTTTTTACGACTTCCACCGCGCAGGCAACCTAGATCATCGCATCACATCGCATTTACAGACCAACACCAGCCTCTGGGCGCCAAAAGCTCCACGAGCCAGGAACAATGCAACCACCAACCCAAGAAACCCCACCCGACGAGCCCTCTCGCCCAGGTACACCACCACGCCCACCATACTCCCCCGTAACCCCGGTCTTTGCGCACCTCGCGCCCGTCAACAACCCCTCTGCCGCATCAAACGGATCACAGCACCCCATAATCCCCCCACCAGCTGCGTCGCCATCACCAACATCACAAGCACCGCCATACAGCTCACTCTCGCGACCGTCTCCCCCGCCACCAATACCTGCCTCCTTTGCGCCCGAACCGCCGCCTGTCCCGATATCTGAAAGCGAGAACCCCGATGCTATTGCGCTGCGCTCGGCGATTTCGATACTGCAACTGCAGAAGCAGCAGGGGTTAAGGGATATACGGGTGCTGGAGAGGATGAAAGAGGCTGCGGCGAGAGAGCCGGAGAAGTTTGCGCGGGAGCTTGCGGCGGGGAATCTGGTCAGGAAGGAAAGCGGGGCGTTTATTGATTTCAATCATGATGACGAGGATGACGAGAATGATGCTGGGCAACGAGATACAAATGGGTTCGGCGGGACGATTCCCCCGCCGCAGAATGTTGTCCGTATGCCGCCGATCAACTGGGCAAAGTATCAAGTCGTCGGCGAGCCTTTGGACAAGATGCACGAGGAGCAGGTGCGTCGTCCGTCTGTAGGCGAGCCGAGACGGGATGAGCTCGGGAGGTCGCCAGAGTACCTGCTCGCGTCGCCATACCGACCACTGGTAGATAAGCTGGAGAGCCCGACGAAAGACAAAGGGTCCAGCAAGAGCAAGAAAGGGTGAAATGGTGCTATCGACAAAACAGAAAGGGCCTAGTAGTTATCATACACTCGCTGCCTTTTGGGACAGCCCTCCTAAAGTACATCAAAACAACCCTCGCCGACTAGGCCACAAGATCCATCTCGTCTTCACCAGCCGCATCGTCAACATCATCAACAGTCTCATCTGAGTCGACTGAGTCGTCCGAGCCGATTTGACAGCCACCATCTCCTTTTCCATAATCCTCATATTCACCACTAGACTCCTCCTCCTCCTCAGACTCTCCACCAGCCAAAGCCCCAACCCCCTTCTTCATCTCTTCAATCTCCTTCATAACATTCTGCAACTGCGCATGTGCCCTCACAACCCTAAGAAACTGCTTCCTCTCCACATCCCCACCCTTTTCCCCCTCACCATCTGCCGGATCCAAATCCCCCAACGCCCCCGGAAACCCTTCTTCCAGCGCAACATCAACATCAGCGCCCTCCTCCCCAACCCCAACCTCCACCTCCGCCTTTCTCGGCGGCAACATCTCAAGAACCTCCCTCGCCTCCTCCCTCGACGCGTTCGCTCCCTTGAGCGCTTCAAGTGTCTTCGCGCGAAGCCGCTGTAGTACCTGCTTCCGGAGCCCTTCGCGCTCGCGCAGTTTCTCGCGCAGATGGTGTGCGTGCGCGGCGGCGGCGGAGGCGGCTTTTGCGGCGAGGTGTGCTTGTAGCCAGGCTCGGGCTTTGGGGTCGGGTGGGGCGCACTTTTCTAGGATTGCTGCTATTGTGTCGTTGGTTATGGGGCCTGTGTTGGGGAGAGTAGGCAGGTTCGCTGGCTGCCCGAACTGGGTTTGTGAGGTTGCTAGCTGGGAGGATGTGGTTAGTCCATACTTCTCATCGTGTCAGTCTGGTCTTGAGACCTAGAGTGCTTGTACTTGTGCTTGCGCTCAACTTGAACTTGCATCTGTGTATCAGAAAAGTATACAAGCCAAACACACAAACCCACCACAACCACACCAGCAAATAAGTAACCAAAAACAAAACAAAAATAACGAACATACCCAATCAATCCCAGCCCAACCACCAGCCATTTCACCAACAGTACTTCGGCTATACTGAACCTCCCCGGCTGCAATCCCCTCGCCGATGTCGTCACCCGCGGGAATAAACGGCTCCTTGAGCGCCTGCGCCTTTGCAGCCCAGAACCTCGCCATCTTGAGGCTGTATGTTTCATGGTGGGGCCGCTCGCTTTCGATGCCTGGGGCGGGTCGATTGGGCTGCGTGTTGGTGTTCGGATTGAGGTTGGAGCTTGCGTTGGACTTGGAGGTGACATGGGCGTTCGTCACGGTATCGGGGCTGGTGGTTTTGAAACTGGTATTCGAGGTAGCATAGGCGTTGGAACTCGGTTTGGAAGTCGTAACGGTGGTGGGATTGGTAACCTTGGAGCTGGTATTTGAGCCGACATGGGCGTTGGTATTAACATTTGCATTCGTTTTGGCGTGAGGATTGGCGCTGCTTTTATACCCTGGTGTAACGCCTCGAACCGCGCCACTGGGCGTGAAATTTGTCAGAGATGAGATGGCGAGGTCGAGGGGAGACGGGGGTGCGCGGCGCTTCATTTTGTATGGGTTTCTTGTGTCTCTGTAGGGTTTGGATTTGAAGATGAGTAATGATTGGGTGAAAAGTGACCAGATTCTTTTTCCAGTGGTGTTGCTATTCGATCTCGAATAGAGGAGAGGGGGGAGAGAGATGCGATGATAATAAGATCATGGCTGCGTTGTGTTGTGTTATGTGCATGATTGCTCGGCGTTGCTGGCGACTTGAATATGGAGGCATGGCTTGGTAGTTCAGGGTCTTTTCGGCACTATGAAGGATAAGAAGTAGTTGTGCTTAGTAGTATTAAGGGTAAGGTGGAAAAGTGAAGAGAAATATGCTATAGACCAGGCTTTGTGTGTGAAAGATAGTATAAGGACTAATAGCTTCGTCTCAACCTGACTGTTATACAAGCACTTATCTTGAGGGAAGACAAGAACTCCTCGACTTGCATTTACCAGTATTTCTTCAAGGCACAATACCTTGCTACTAAGCTTTCCAGTATGAGCTCTTAACCCCTGGTAAAAATTGGCAGAAGAAAGTCTGCTGAAATACCAATAACTAAGGCAGAGGCCGAAGACATGAAATATGGGATGCAGACTAAGATTGTATTTGAACGCCTAATAAAAACAAATTGCGAAAAAGAAAACCTCAATATATTACGCCAGACTCCAACCATTGGAGCGAGTAGAGCAATCAGCAAAGAAAATAGGAAATTCAAATCAAGCCAGATAGATCAAACCCAGGGCAAAACCGGCCAGACTGGCAAGGCCGGGGACGAGCAGCCTGGCACCAGGGCTGATCAGTTCATCAGCGGGAGGCTGGGGACGAGGGACATCCTCAACTTCCTCGCCATTACCCTTGTCGTTGTCCTCATGCGAGCTTGTCGAAGTGGGTCTATTGTTGGCAGAGGTCTTTTGTGCATGCGCCGAGGAGCTAGGGACAGTCTTTGATGCTCGAGGTGCGGTTGGGATGAGCGGTGCGCTCGAGGCCGGGGGGGCCGGGGCAGAGGATGGGATAACGGCGCTGGAAGCATGCGCAGTGGCAGTGACCTGCGCAGGATGGCTTGACTCGACGACAGGCGCGCTGCCGCTGGGTTCAGCACGGGCGTTTGTCTCCGTGTTGGGGATGACAGGCTGAGAGGTTGTCGGCTGGGTGGTGGTGGTCTCTGAAGGAGAAGAAGGAGAAGAAGGAGAAGAGACGGGGGCAACCACAGAGGTTGAAGTGGATGTAGTAGGCTCCTGTCTGTCTCCCACAGCAGTGGAGACGGGGACAACCACAGAGTTCGAGGTGGATGTAGTAGGCTCCTGTCTGTCTTCCACAGCAGTGGAGACGGGGACAACCACAGAGGCCGAGGTGGATGTAGTAGGCTCCTGTCTGTCTTCCACAGTAGTGGAGACGGAAACACCGACCGTGGTGGTTATCTTTACTTCTTTCGCGGGAACAGAAGTAGCAACAACCGGGACGTCGACAGCAGTGGCCTCAGCAACAGCGGTCGTGGCCTCTGCATCCTCGCCTGCTTGAGCACTGACAGTGCCAGCCGCGAGGGCGAGTGCAATGAGAGTGTGTGGCTTTGAAAAGTGCATGTTGCGGAATTGAGATTGGACTTGATTTTCAAGAGTAACCGATCAACAGTAAGATCGAAGATGACTAGTCCGACAGACGAGAGCTCGACGCGATACTTATAGATCTTGTGTGGCCGAAACCGATAGCCCTACTTGTCGCGCATGTCTGCGTCCGTTTTCCCGCGCTGACGACTCCAACATCCTGGAACCGGGGTATATTGTTGAACATGGCGTTCTAAAGCTGCATCCGGAAAGCCTCCGACACAGCTGCCGGGCAAGTTCGCAAGTCTTCCGTCTCCAGTCCTGCATTCCAGAGAGAGGCAAGAATGATATCACGTGATGGGCGGATCCAGCCCTTTCAAGAGCTCGAAAACAGAAATAACGGCGAGAAACAAGGATCGATTCTTGCTTTATTGGGAGAGATTTTGCGGTTTGGTGGTTTTAGATCTGCTGGTAAATTACTGGACATGGGTGTTGCAGATTGTGGCCGCAAGCGCACAAAGCTGCGAACTCATCTGTGTTATTCGCGCGCGGAGGACTGTCGGAATTCAGCGAATTAATTGTTCCAGTCCGAGTTCTAGACATCAGTGTCCTCCCCGAGTCCGGATTATTGCAGCGTAGCCGCCTCATAAACAGGGTTCAATCTTTTGCGTGCCTGCAAGAGGCACCAACTTCAGAGTAGGTAATGTTTAACGGACGAGGGCTCATCACCGTCAAAATGTAGACCTCCATCACACGTGGGCGTACGGAAAGGCGCTGCGCAGGATGGCAGAGCAGAAGAAATTCAACCATATCCATGAGCGGAGTCAAGGTGTCCATCTCGCTGCTCGATCCACGAACAGGATTCAACACCTCCTGGCGGATGGATCAGTGCACCGCGGGGTGAATTCGCCAAAGATGAGGCCTTTGAAGTGATGTACGAGGACGGCCGGCCGAGCCAGTTTAGGGAAAAGACAAGCGGGTCTCTGTCTTCAGGTAAAAGCAGCAGCTACCTCGAATTCGCAAAGCCGCTCAGCACAAAGGAGTACCAGGACAAGGCCTTTTACACCACCCGTGGTGACCCCAGCTCTGTCTTTATCAATGAGGTGATCAGGGTGCTTAACTTGACCGGTACAGCAGAGGGCTTGTTTATCGGGAACCTGGTCCCCTCCAGGGAAGACTGGTTCTGGTTCTGCTTGGGCCCCTACTCCGGATTCGAGTTCAAAGAGATTGAGGCGGATACATACGAGCATTGGTGCGCTATGCCATGGAATCTTCCAATACTTTTATAGAGAAGCAACCAGTTAACTTTAGCGACCTGTATATGCGACACCCAACGAAGCCGAACTTGTGGGCGTTCAAGGTGGGGAGCAATGACCTTGTCGTTCTCTCAAACGGGTATAAGATTTCGCCGCTAGAGGTACCATAGGTAGGTGGTACGTATACTAGTGGACATATATTACTAGGGGATGTGGTTATGCATATTCAGCATAGACTTTTGGGTAACATCTCTGGTTATCCATGATATGTCAGATTCACATTCTAGTAACTAAAAAGCAGAGCGGTCTATTAACATAACTACATCATATGAAAATGCTTGGCCCAGTCAACAAGGAACCTTGTTCGCTTGCCTCCTCCTTCTCCTCCTCCTCGCCACCTCACCTCCACCATTCTTGTCCTTCGCCGACTCATTACCACTGCTCCCATTTGCACCTGTATTCGGATTCGCAGTTACACTCGCCGCCTGTCTCTTCTTCCTGGCATCCGCACGCTGTACTTTATCCCCAGCACTGCCCCGCTCAATCGCCGCCTTGTTCTTTCTCGTCTCCCTCACCCACTTTTCGACCTCCGCAATCGCCCTCTCAGGCTCCGCCTTGTGCATCAACAAATATCCCTGAATCTCCGCAGGTGTAAACTGTCCCGCGGGGACTTTTGCCGCAAACTTCGCCGCCCACTCCCGGACGCTCTCCTGCGGGAACACCGTGTGCTTGACAGCGCCAAAGACGGAAGGGGAAGGGCAGGTATCACTTGTCTTGCCAGGCGCAGGTGGTCCGGTTGTCTTTTTGCTGACGCCCCCGCTGTTCGTGCTGGTTTTCGTGTCCGTGCCACCGGACTTCTTCTAGGACTAGAAGAAGCAGAAGCGGCGTGCATGGGAAGATCACCGTCAAGGGTCGTATAAATCGCCAAGAACAGTTCCTGGACGTCGCTTGTCGACGCATGGCGGAATGCAATCGGCATGTCGATTCGCCCGGGCCGGATGAGTGCTGGGTCTAACTTCTGTGGGTGGTTTGTCGTCATGACGAGGATGCGGCCCTTGCACGCGGCGGCGCCGTCGAGAATGTTGAGCAGGCTAGAGAGGGATATGGCCTGGTTGTCGACGACGTTGGGCCCGAGCTCGGTTCCGCCGGGGGTGCTTCTTTTTCTCTGCGCAGATTGAGATGAAGAGGAAGTATCGGATGCTGTTGGATTATCGGCGCTGGAATCGACATTATTGCGTTTATGCGCCATCCCCGCGCAATCAACGTCCTCAATCAGCACTATACACCTCGTCGGTAACATCCGGAAAAGGTCCGAAAGCTCTTGCTCGTTCAGCGTGCGCGAGTTCAGATTCAGCAAATACAGGTCCACGCCCAGTAGCCCGGCCACCGCGAAGCACAGGCTCGTCTTTCCCGTCCCAGGTGGGCCATGCAGGAGGGAACCGCGTCGGTACGGAATCCCGCCGGCCAAATACCAGCGCTCCGTCTGTGGGTGCAGGTACTCCTTGACATCGTCGATAAACCGGGTTTTCTGGTCATCGTCCAGGATCACTGTTGATAGAGGGCGCGGGGGGCGTGACATGCAATAGTCCCAGCGGTACGATCCGAGACACCTCTCCGAGCGGTTTATGCGGGTGTTGTTGGCGTCCTTGTCCACATAGATCCGCTGTGCTTCGAGGAGGAGGCTCTTGAGAATTGTGGGGTCCCGGCCGATGCAGGAGAGGGAGAGGGAGAGGGATTCAGACTCGGTGTTGGCTGAGCCGAGGCCAAAGAAGGAGAATTCACGGCCGTTGATGTTGGTATTATTCCTCCCCCTCGTCGTCCTGCGGGTGAGTGTGAGCAGGTGGTTGCGGAACTTTTGACAAGTACGTGCCGTCGACGGGGATAAAGTGCACCGGCCTAAGCCTGGTCCGTTCGACAGTCCTCGCCCAGTATCTGTCGAGGTTGATCACTTTATTCCCGTCTGAATCGTCTGAATCGACTTGTTGCTCATCTTCATCCTCATCATCACTGCGACGCCTCCACGCCCAAGCGCCCTGAATGTCCGTCCGCGCAACGAATTGAATCGAGTTTTCCGTAAAGACTTGCCACGAGAGCCAGTACATGAGATGCTCGTACATCCAGTCACCCTCCGATATCGTGGTCGTTGAGACGCAGTGTTCCAAGAGTGTAGAGGTAGCGGGATGCCGCGACTAGGATGGTGTACAGAGCAGGCGCCGCTTGAATTCCGACAGGTCGATTTGAAGATAGCCAAGGAGGAGTTCAGATGAGAGGGAATACCGCGGGATAAAGGCTTCGAGAAAGGTGGTTGCGCTTGCGGTTACGGTGTCTGGGCTGGAGATGCGGAGGGGTGGCATATGAAGCGTGCCAAGGTCGGTGGTTGAGTTGGGATTGGGAGAGGCCATCTTGAACTGCAAGACGATGCAAATCTGAGTGCCAACGAAGGAAATGAAAAAGCTTTCTCGTTTCTCAATGAACGAGTGTGAGAATTGAAGAGAAGGAGGCGAAATGGAACGGAATCCGCGTCCTATAAGTAGTCAAGGGTGGCCATCGGAGACTGCCTTGTCGAAAAGATAGAGAAAGAACCTCAAGGCTCAACTTCCATTTCCATGTAAATGACTGAATGACCTCTGTCCAGTGGTCAATGAACCATTGAAGAATCCAAGACATTCTTGATGCTTTCATGCAGGTTCGCGCAAAGCATCCATTGCGTCCCCACTTGCTGTACTTTGACAAGTGACAGCTGCCAGTCAATGGCCCGTGGAATGAGAGACTTCAGAGTTCTTAACCTAATCAGTGTGTTTCTTGTATGCTCAGCAATTCAAACTGTACAGAGGAAGGCGAGGTACATCGCCAGGTAGGTTGAAAACAAGCTTTGGCCTCGGCTCAGCCAACGAGTTTCTCCAACAACATGATAGATAGATGTGATAATGACAACAGGGGTATCTAAGCTAGTCTAATTAATTAAGATATAAACAAAGGGAGCCAGAACCTTCTTTCCTTCCCCTTAGAATTTAAAAGGTTCAGTCAGGGCTTAATTGGCTTTGCTAGCCAACCTTGACTAACCCCGCAGAAAGGGGAGATAATGTCTCAGTCACGTCCACGAGACGAAACATCCTCTTTGACGCTCTCAAAGAGATCACTGGCCCAGTCTTTCAACTCTTCCACTTTACCCCAGATGCTATCCCACCAGCCGTGTGGCTGATCTGAATCAACACCGTCGGCGTCCTCTTCAGGGTTAGCGGCTGCGGTTGGGGATGGTGATGTTGATTCTAATATAGTTGATGTTGTTTCTGCTGTTGGAATATTGTCCGTGCTAGTGGCGCTCTCCGCACTTGCTGTGGTTGGTGGGTCAGAGGGATCATCCAGCGCTGGCGCATTCTCGTCAGAATGAAGACCGCTCGGCTTCAATGGGAGGCGCAAGGTTCCGTTGTTCGGGTGTGGAGTGATTCCCAGCGAATCGCAGAGGATGTTGTAGACGTTGATGTTTTCTAGCTTGTTAAATCGCCCGATTTATCAAAGTAAGTGGGGGTGTGGACATACGAAAAACATCAACACGGCTGTTCGGCGCATGTGGAAAGGCGGGCCCACGGGCAACAAAGATTGCCCGCATTAAGGGGTGCTCGTGATCGTACCCATGGATGCCCCTTGGGTGGTAGACGTCGCCGTTGTGCTGCATTGCCTTGACATCATTCTCTGGGCGTTCCACAATAGCCCAGCCTGTTTTGGGAATTACCCAAAGGGGCGCGATGCGGTCGTTGTTCTTGAAGTGGTATCGATCGGGCATATTCTCGCGTGTGTAGATCTCAATTGCGTCTTTATACTTGGTCGCGACGAGCGAGAGCTGGTCTTGTAGCGTTTTGAGATCTTCAGGCCTCTTTGGGCGGATTCCGCGGAGTGGCCAGCCGTCAATGTGACTTGTTAGGCTGAGGTCGATTAGATCGTCTAGCTGGACGAGCCGGTCAGTGGAGGTTGTGGCCATGCCATGGTCGGATACGACAACAACGTTGACAATGTCCGTGAGGTTGCGCTCCTGGAGGCCGGCGAAGATTCCCGCTAGCATGTTGTCTGCTTTTGCGATCGTGCCTCTGATTTCAGTACTGTTCGGGCCGTACTTGTGGCCGTCTGCATCGACATTCGGAACATACGCAGCAATGAATTGTGGTCGGCTGGGAGAGGTACCCTCCTGCTCCAGCCCTGGTAGATCCAGAAGCTCAAGGATGCGTTGTGTCTTTCGTTCCAGAGCCTCCGAGCCGTTGAACTGGTCCAGGTAAGTAGGCTCCACGCCTCCAATATGCGCTTCTGAGCCCGGCCACATGTGTATAGCAGTCTTGACACCCTGATTCTCGGCAGTCATCCAGAGAGGTTCCGCATTCCACCACTTTGGCTGCATGCTGACACTTGGGTGCGTGTAGTAGAACTGTTCCTCTAGCTCTGGATCCCAGAATGTGTTTCCAACTATCCCATGGCTTTCAGGGTACAGGCCTGTGACGAGTGTAAAGTGGTTCGGAAACGTGACGCTGGGAAAGCTAGGTAGCATGTATTGCGGCGAGACGCCTTCGGCAATGAAGGCGCTGAGTGTTGGCGTCAATCCTCGGTTCAGAAAGTCTGCGCGAAACCCGTCAAGCGATATAAGGATCGTCGTAGGAGCGAACAGGGCCGTTCCGTTTGATAGCAGGGTTCTGGAATGTGACGAGCGGAAGCTGGCCGAGGCCTTGTACGCGCCGAGCAAAAGGATGAGGAAGAGAACGAAGATGGCAGAGAAGACCAGAGTCAGCTTTCGCCAGGAAACTTTCTGGCGATCCTGAAAGTCAGCATACTGCTCCTTGACCCGCTCATCCAATTCGGAAGATGATGAGCTCAAAAGCGAGCTTTCGTCATCCCGATGCCCCTCTTCCATCTCGTACATCTCATTGCCCTCGTCATTGCCATGGCGCTTCTCACGGCGCGCTCTCCGTGCATCTTTCCTTTCTTTCCGTCGTTGTCGCCGGGCTTCCTCCTTCTTCCCTATCCTGACATTGCTTCGATTCGGACTGAAGAGCCGACGTAGCCCATGAGTCGGTCCGGTTCTGGTGAGTAGTTTCTCGGTTTCATCCTCGTCCTCAAGAACTGTGCGGTCGTACTGTGAGAGCTCGAGGGTGCTGCGGGAGTTTGCCAGGAAATCGTCATCCTCGCTGTCGGAGTCCTGCTCTGATAGCGGAGAATGCAGCGACTCGGCGTCCTCGTCGTAGTCGCGCGGTGAAAGGAGATTCCGTCTTGATGCCATGGGCGGACAGTGACGATGATCGCGAAGTTGACGAGCGAGATTTGGGTTCTGTTAAGAGGCGGATTCGGAGGTGCTGCCCAGACCTGGCTCTTGGTACACTAGTCCAAATGAGGCTTAGTGGATGGAGAATATCCAATCGATTCTCGATTCTATCAGAGTACAGAGTACGTCCATCAACAAGGAACTGTCAACTTCTTCTACTTGAATATCTATCCACCCATTCACTTTCAAGCTGCAGAGTATGGGCTCGTTGCAGAGCCAAGTCTTGGCTTATATACATTGTGGTATAGAAACTGGCAGGCACAACTTTGATGATCTTACCGACCACTCCTTTCGTTTCTAAGAGAGTATGTAAGGATTAAAACAGCCCACGGAATTCTCATTTATCACTGTTGGCCGTATTTTCTTCTTCTACGTTGAGCTTGAAATATTAGGTAGCCCTCTCTTCAATTTTCTAACCATTCACAATACTGCTTAGTGTAGTACCTAGGTAGCTAACATGAAACTTCAAGGTGATCATTACATGCCACTAATAGCCAAAGGATGAGCTAGATGAAATTGAACTACAATCGGAGTAATTCATTCACTGATTCACTCCTTTTTTCCTGTCATAGAACATCTATATGTGTACCCCCTACCCATATACACGCGTGTTGGTGCCCATTGATTCTTCGAATTCCTTGGATACATTATAATCATAAAATACACCCTGAAGTAACCAGCAGCCCAAACTCCAAATCTTGTAATCAATTCTCCAAAATCCAGGTATCAAAAAGCACCCCCCGCTTAACCCTCTTTCCTTTTTTTGTTTCCTCAAGCACAGGCTCAAACCCACTAGCCCTCCCATACTCCCTAACCAAATACCTCCAATAACAACTCTCTGCCGCAGGAGTCAAATATCTATCCCGAAATGTTCTTACTGCATTATTCGCAACCCTCTCCGCAACATTCGGGTTATCAATGAGATGTTCGACCTTTTTCTCAAGATCACTCCAATCCCTCGAAACACGTACATGATTCGCCTCGGGGCCCTCGGCAATCAACGCACCATGGTGCGCCTCGAGCCAGGTGAGCTCATGCGAAATCACGACCGAGTTGCAGTTGAGGAGGTACTTGCCGCGCCCGGAGAAGCTGCGTCCCTCGGCGTGCGCGAGGAACATGTAGCGGCAGTATTCTTCCATGGGGAGGGCGTTGGCCTGCACGTCGGCCGGGTCGGACCAGTTTATTTCGCGGATACTTGCCCAAGATCTCCCGCGGGTGGCGTCGAGGAGTGCGCCGCGGATTGTGGGGTTTGTGCTGACACTTCCGCGCCAGGCGAGTTGTTTCTTCTTTGATTTGAATTCAAGATTCGAGTCGACTTGTGCAATGCGGCTGCGGATTTCCTTGTATGACCCGATCGAGACTTCGGGCCAGGACCAGTAGCCAAAGTCGGGCATTAGCCAGGTGCTGTTGTCTGTGGGGTGCTTTGAGTAGGACCAGATGGGGCCTGGGTTTCCCGTGCTTGGGGTGAAGAAGTCGTCGGTTGAAAAGACAAATTCAATATTTGGGAGGGTTTCCCTGTCTGCGTAGGCGGATAGGGCGCGGTTGAGCGAGTGCAGGGTTGCTTTTCCTCGGGTAAATGTGTATGGCATTGCCCCGTAGGAGATGATATAGAGCTACCCGGATAATGTTAGCACTTGACAGCATGATTAATTTAATAGGATAGAAAAACTAACCTCCCCACCAACAATAGCCCCCCTCACAAGCCCCCGATCTCCATTAACATCCTCCCCACTCCTCGAAAGCTCCTCGACCTCATCAAAGCTAATAAACGTGCCACTCTCGGCTCTACTCTCCGCAACGCGATTCAAATCTCCAAAGAGTTTCGGGAACGCAGATTGGCATTGCTGGTGAGATAAGCCATGGTTATTGCCGTCTCGGTGGACGTAAAATTCCCACTCCGTCGCATTGTCTGCGCTCTGTGAGTTGCAGTGTCTGTTAGAAGTAGGAGAGTCGAGGTTGGATTTTACAATATACCCGTTCCCAGCATGATTTGAGAGATACGTTGAGCGTCCAAAGACAAGGAATGTCAAGAGTAGGAGTGAGAGAGCGGCGCCTGCGCCGAGGAAGCGGGGTGGTGAGGGGATGATCTGTGTGAGAGGCATGGCGTGTAATATATAGAATCGTGAAATCTATGAAATGGCTTGCATATGTCTTGCAGAGATATAGAGATGTAAGTATAGTATAGGCAGTCGATATGTATTGTGGATGGGTATGTGTAACGAAGTAACAGGTCGTGGTAGTGTAGTGTGCAGTGGGCTGAGGATTAGGCGATTATGGAGTTTCGCGTGATGGTTGTGCCATGTCGACCTCTCAATGGCAATAAATGCAGCGGGCTCAGATCTGCCTTGGTAATCAAAGAGCGTCGTATGTAATGGTTTTTTTCTGATATCGAGGCTGGTTGAAGGCTGTCAGACTTGGTGGTGGTGAGGCGTAAGGCCGGTTGCTATAGCAACAATCGATATCGTTCTTCAATGTACGTCACCAGGCCGCGGCCGTTTCTCACCTTAGCAGTTGCGAGAGTCTGTTCTTGGCCGCGACAAGGTTGATGCTGGCGCGAAGCTGACCAAGCCCGCAAAGCCAAGAGTCGAGCCCTTTCGCCACCCGCGACAGACGAGCTCGACATTACCTGGGTCTATGGCAACCTCAGCGGCCAGTCTGCAAAACCAATTTGAAGCTGACCGCTCAGCTTGACCGCCTGCCTTGTGTGTGGTGGGTGGGCCTCTGATCGCATAATAACGACATCGATATTAGCATCGACATTGGCATTGATATTGGCATTGATATTGGCATTGATATTGGCATTGATATTGGCATTGATATTGGCATTGATATTGGCATTGATATTGCCATCGATATTGCCATCGACATCGCCATCGACATCGACATCAGCATCGACATTGGCATCAACAAAGGGACCATAGTATTAAAATAGAAAATAATATTAATATAAACAGGAAAATACAAGAAAACTTGACTAGTAAGCTACTTCCTCCTCTAGACTAGCTTTATAATTAATAAATTTACTTTGATTAAAGTAGATACTCTAGATTATAATTTATCTAAATTAGTATTAATTTTGTATGGTAGGTTCCTATATTAAGTAATGCAACTTTGGGGTCCAGCTAATCTGGTGGCAGAATCCTGGCCAAAATTATTTTTGCGGAGTGGGCGCTGCGGGTGCTGCGGATTGTCATACTGAGTCTCTAATTATCAACGCCCAGTACACCAATGCGCAACCTTGCTTTATAACCCTTTTCGCCTTTGCTACAGAAACGCAAACGGAAACAAAGCCAAGCCCTTTTTACGTTATAAACTCCATCTTTCTAGATACGCTGGCGCGTCGCCTCAATGTCCAGGCCACATGAACCGGAGTATACCAAGCTTGTCCATCCAGACCACCCAGCACATCACCCATTTGTCCGAATATCACGCCGATATGACCATTTGGCTGGATTGTCTTGATAGTCATCAGCCACCACTTTGTCCATAACTCACGCGCCCATCAGGCTGCATTGCTTCGAGCGTGTCATCGCCAACCCTGCACATCACCTTTTTGACCATAATACGCGCGCCCTTGAATTGGATTGCTTCAGGGATGTTCAGACAGATTCGCGTGTAGTGAATTTTGACCGTCAACACTGTATGGCCCGAGACATCTACCGGCGGAGTCAGAGATTCTCTTCCAATGCGTGCCTGGGATGGACCCTTTTACAACCCTTTCCAAGATAGTCCTATCTTTTGGTGGCGGTATAATGGACTCGGTCAAAAAGGTCATGATGAACCAATACAGAATAGGCTGAATGGGCGTCGTCGTCGTCCATGTCGGCAAATCAACCGCTCCATCCGTCGTGGCGATAAGCAGTGTAAGACGTCAGGTGTCTGGTTTGAGATACACTCCTGCTCATGATCATGGTGCAAGATGGCTCCTTGGACTTTTATACCCACCAGACTAGGGTTAGTCGTGACCAGCTCCTGCCATCTCAGTTGTTATCAGCAGACCGCTCTCCAATGCCTGGGCATTCAAGTCATTTCCCTGTGCATGGCATTCAGCGCCAGAGTTACCCGCTCCCGCGAAACCGAGGGTTGGTGGGATTGACATTTGCGACCGACAGTCTAACTGTTGCCTGTGTAGCCTTGATGGTCACGTTGATAACATCAGATCCATCCTGGTATGCCGCAGCGCGGAGCCGAGCATAATCCTGTTTGCGGTGGGACGCCCATCATGGTATGCCGCAGCGGGTTGGCCACATTGCACAGGAGTAATGGTCCAGAGGAGAGCCTGCAATAGGTACGATAGCGGGCATCGTCAAAGACACCACTGCTCGCTGGGAAGTGCACGAAGGGGAACCTCGAAATAGACACCATCAAATGGCCAATACCCGGGAGCGGCGGTTCGAGACGACAAAAAAAAAAAAAAAAAAAAGGAGCCAACACATGTCCATTTCTATATCGGAAGGCTGGACATGATATGCCACAACACGCAAGGGCCGAGCATGACCATCACGTCCGCACATGGCGGACGCTGAGCTGTGGTATCCTTATCCATCTTGTGTTCATCATGGCTCTTTTGACAATATCCGTGAATACATTCCTCTCTGCCGTTTAGTGCTGCCCATGTCATTTGCCTCCTCGATCCTTGTTTGTGGCGATAGGTTCAAACATGGGCATTGTACCTTGCAGGCTTGTACTGCCACGATTCATAGTGTGGCCCATTTTTGTCCAACACGCCATCATGGTCTGATATAGAACCAGAACCGAATTTCTATATTTTGCCGGTTATGAGATGGAGCCTCGCGAGTGGAACTTGACTGCCCGCACTGTCAAATAACTTCCTTGTCTCTCTCCACAACAGGCGTGTGTATTGCAGACCACGATTCACCATGAGATCCAGGATCCCATGAAAAGGCGCCACGGCCAGCATTCTAATAAACAGGCACCACGACCAGGATTCGATAAAAAGGCACCGCGCCCAGGATCCAATGAACAGGCGCCATGACCAGGATTCGATAAAAAGGCACCACGACCCATTATCAAATAAAAAGGCGCCCAGCATTCCATAAAAAGGCACCGTGGCCAGGATTCGATAAAAAGGCACCGCGCCCAGGATCCAATGAACAGGCACCACGACCCATTATCAAATAAACAGGCACCACGACCAGGATTCGATAAAAAGGCGCCGCGACCAGATTTCCATAAAAGGCACCACGGCCAGCATCCGATAAAAAGGCGCCGCGACCAGCATTCAATAAAAAGGCACCATGACCAGGATTCCATAAAAGGCACCACGGCTGGCCCAGCTTTCGATAAAAAGGCGCCGCGGGTACATCATCAAGCTCCAGACAGGAGATGTTAGTCACCCTGGTTAGCTCACATCATATATGCTAGCAGGTGTTTGAGCAATGGAGCCAAGCCTTTGAAGAGACCGGTGTTTTCAAAAGGTCATTATCATCATTCCCGGATGACTCCCTTTATCTTATTCTCTGCCTCCCGAATAACCCCTTCAACTCCTCTTGCGCAGCCTTTTGGAACGATTGCTCGCCTATGAATGCGTTGGGGTAGTTGCATATGGTTTCAGCCAGGCCGCACACCTTGCAAAAATTCATTAACACCAAGGGGATTGTATCTTTTCCTAAAGGGATCCAGTCGGCCTTGATTGACGTCCAACTTGAGCAATGCAATAAAATTGTGGAGATGAGTTTCCCAGAGGTGTTTGCTATCCAGGGGCCAGGCATGGATAGTCGCATCAATTTCCAGAGGACAGGAGTCGAAGCTGTGACGAAAGTCTGAATGTATGCCGAGCAGCCCTAGACTCTCGTCTCACGTACCAGGGCGACGTTCGCGGGAAATGGAGTACCACTCCCTTCTGCGCATCCTCGAGCTTTTTCTCTTCGTTGTGGTTTGGAATGCACAGGAAATTGCCTTCTTGCTGATTTGCTATAGTTTGACATGGCATAGGTGTCCTGAAACCTTTGCTGCTATTGCAATGGACGTTATCTCGATGAGCCCTGTCCATGTGCATGCGGACCAAGCATCTAGTTGTGGTGGTAGCACCTAATGGTGTTCCTTATGTGACTGGGGTTCGAGAAGATGGAGCTTCATCTTCGGCGATGCACCATACATCCCATCCTGCTCGGCCTTCTTTCGCAATGATACCAGAGGAGAAAAAGGCCAAGACTTGTACAAAGAAGACGTGTCCCAAGACATGGGACTGGATAGAGATAAAGCCGTTGGCGGGAGAAATTTCTGCGCTTCGTTGGAGCCATTCGGACAGACTGGGCGGCTGCGTACATGTGCGTGCATTTGTACCGACGCAATGCTCCCTAGGAAGGCATTTGAAGGGCAGCAATGTAACGCTCGGAAAGGTGACAGTCGACTCGGTGGCTGAATTCGAGCAACCGGGTTTGGCAAGGCAGGTTCTTGGTTTGTTCAGAGGCCTAATTCTACGAACCATGGAATAGATTAGCAGGGTAAACTTTTCGGCTGGTAACTGCTAGAAGGGTAAATCTTACCTTGTCTGTCATCGTGTGCAGTCATACTTTATGATCGACGGCCCCCGCCCGCCAGCATGGGTTGCTGACAGGCTTCTTCGCCACCGACAATAAGGAGGGTTTAGCCTTAACCTTATGGGAGGGTTAAGGCTAAACTCGGTGACCATACCAGCTCCAGGCGGGTTGTACCAGAGTGCCCTGGAAGTTCATTGGGCAATTCCATGTGGAGCCTCCACTCAATCTCACTCGCAATCACCAGAGGATTGGCGTGGTTTCCAGCGCATTGGATCAGTCATCGTCAACATGCCAAACATGCAGCCCATAAGCAACCACAACAATAGGAGCACAAGGCAATCTGGTCTTGCTACGCCCCTTTTGCAGCCATGGTACATCCCTCGATGCCACGCCGACAATCTTCAGTGTCTTTGGTTTGTTGGCGGACATGGCTTTTGAGGAACGCGAATGCGTTTTTCCATCAAGAATAGATGCCGACAGTCGTCTGTTTCTAGCAGCAAAGTTGGACAATACCTCTCTCTCCTTGTCCGGGTTTCCATGCTTGTGGCGATGCCGGACTGGGTGGATATATAGAACGAGACCCGTCATGAGCAGACCTCAATCGGTTAAACTGCTGTGTGGAGTGGATGAGTCCGTGATTCATGTTGGAACTTCAACTTCCAATGCATTCTTCCGGCATTTGTACCGGGCCAATGAATCCGGGGCTTGGGCAATCGACGCCAAGACAGTCATGCCAAATCGCAGGGCATAAATCTTGGATCCTCGCTTCTCGGTGGCTGCGCCAACGTTATGCTTAAGCGGATCCCACTCGCTCCTGTGCATCTTCCGCCGACCAGAGATCTCATCGAAGAGGGTGTTTTGTGAGTCCATATTTTGTTCGAGCGATTATGCCTCTGTCGAGAAATGTACCGCATGACGGTTACATGCTTTTTGTTAGTTCTATTTGCGACCATTTTTCGGTGTCGCTCCATTCCAAAGTTTGCGCCTGATTCGATCAACCATGGGTGCCAGTCTTCACGAGGTCATGCCAGAGCACTGGATTTTACTATCCAGGTTCCATATAGCTTGACAATATGCGGCTCGCTATCTTGATTCGTTATGCTGGTCATGATTGCTAGACGGCAGTGGGGTGTCTCGGGCTGCTAGCGCGGGAGGTAATTCCCTCGGTAGAGGAAAATCAGAAACAAACGGTGTCAATCATTGATTGCAAACCCAATAATATACAAAAAAAGGGGCGGGGCGAGGGGGGCGCCAGTAGCTGCATATTGGTTCTGGGGGGCCTTCCCCATTATAGACAATTCATGTCTGGAATGATTTTGGGGAACAAGCGGCTGAGTGTATCATCTCGGGCTGCTGCTTCATAGGACAGCGGGACAGCGGGACAACGGTGGTGGTCGGACCCCCCTCCTCAGGCGCTGCGGCGGCGGTGGTGGTGGCCGCAGAGGTAGCCGCCGTGGTTGTAGTGGCGGCAGCAGCGACAGTGGTGGTAGCGGCGGCGGCGGAGGTGTGGTTGGGAGGTTGCTGGGAGGGGGTGGTGATGGAGATCCTGAAGGAAAGGCCGGAGACGAGGAGGCAGTTGGTGGTGACATGTCAAAGGCCGACGGTACAGGGGCGTCTCCATTGTGGTCGGATCTCCGTCACTATCCGAGTCGCTTCCAGTGGTGTCATCACCTGCAGATGGTGCGGTCGAAGGAGAGTCATTGTCGGAAGAGGCAGTCGAGGTAGTAGAGTCGTCTGAATCTGAATCTGGGGATGCCTCTTGCTGCTCATCATTCCTGTCATGGACTCTCCTGACATGCCGGGTGAGGTATCGCCGTTGTCCAAAAGTTCTGCCACAGCCTGGATAGGTGCAAATGTGATTCAAAGGCTGATCGGCTTGGACGGCGATACGACCCGGGCGCACACCATGTAGACCACCAATGACTGGATTTCGACGTTCCTTCTTGGCCCAGAGGTCATGGATTTGGGCGATGAAGGTTCGGGTGGTGTCGTCGACGTTGTGGATATCCAGATCACCGGTGTGCACGTCACATACACACGAGAGGGATACTTGATGAAAGGTCCTCCCCACAAGGACCCTCATTCCGATCCTAGCTAGGTGTCGGCGGAATGGCTTGAGGAGCTTGCGTAGCCAGCCCAGATTTGTGGTAAGGCCATCCCAGCCAACGGGTACTAGCTGTATGTCTCGGTGTTCCAGGCATGCCTGATGGAGATAGTCCTCGAGAGTGGTTTGGACTTCTCCATTTGCTGGCAGGGGCCTGTTGTATTGGTGCACAAATGCGACCTGTCAAGTGAGAGAGAGCCATCTATTAGCAGGGCTCTTTCTACGCCTCGAAGCAAGTAACCTGATCGAATGGTCTAGACTAGCTGATGTATAAGAAACAACATACCTTTGTGGCGAAGTTATTTGGACCAATGCCATATGCTTGACGGTATAGGCGTTTGGCTTCGCGTAAAGGCCCTTTGATAAACTTCGTGCAGGTTTGCGGTACGCTCAGCCTGCGGTATCTGTTCGATACGCGGGCAATGAAAACAATGATGTTGTCGTTATTGGCTTGTAGATTGGTCATTTTGGTGAGTTTTTCTGTTTTTAAAACAAAAAAAAAGCTTGTTGGTTGAGAGAGAGGTTGGTCTCATTCGATGGAATGAGATGAAGCAGAAGCGGGCGTCGGGGTTGTCTTTTTATATGGCGCTGGACTCGAACCGAATGGATTGGTGGCATCCATGCCTTCAGAAATGGGGCCTTTTTTTTTTGGAAGTGTCAGGAAAAGTAGGCGATTGTATTGGGGAACAGCACTTACCATGTGGTGCCCGGCATCCTCATGGCGAATAATGGCTCCTTGTTGTGTGGGCTTATGCTGCAGGCGTGTTATTCCTTTGACCGCGGAAGAAAAACAAGAGAAGATGGGGTCCTTTAATTTGTGAATTAAAGGATTAAGGGTTGGCGAATAATCCCTTACTTTAAGTTGCCTTTGTGATTGTTGTGGAAGTCCGAGAGGCGGAATAAGAATAAGAGTAAGGCTTCACAGCGCGCGGGGTGTTTGTAAGCAGAGGAGGAGGTCGTGTTCGAACGAGGAAAGTTTCGACGCGTAGTGCTTGAGAGCTATATTTTTATTCTTCGAGTTAGGATAGTCCTTTGCCATCATTCTTGAGGCTTTTGGAGTCAGTTGTGCGCAGGACTTATCGACGTTCCCGTACTTCTCCGACGAGATTCGGGTCTCGTTTGTTTGCACGTCGCTAGTGTCAGTATATTGTTTCCGAGATTGGATTTCTTTTGATAATAGTTGCAAAGGAAGAGAGAACTGACTCCAATCATTTGGGGTTGGGTTGGCAACTCGGCGGTGCGTTGGACGGGGTACGCCCAAGGGTCGCACTTTCTTTGAGAGAAAGTCTCAACAATGCACCGCGGAAAGAGGTAGATGGCGCAGGGCTTATCACTGGAGTCAGTAGAGAAGAAAGGAGAAATAAAATGCGAAAAAAAAGGTATTGAGGCATGAGGGCTTACCACTTTAGCATCCTCGTCGACCAGAACAAAGCTAGGGCTAGATGGGTCACCCGGGCCTATTGATCTGGTTGACGAGGATGCTCCACTCTGGATAAGATGGAGATTCGCTGTAAACGGCGCGCATTCTGATTTCTGAAAAGAAAATACAGTATAGGGCAGTATCATGTTATCATGACTTGGAGGAAAAGAGTTCGCTGTTGTTTCCAAGTTGTCTACGGACGCCCCAGTAAATGTTCTATTCGCGGGAAATACCTTCTGCAGAAGCCGAATCCTTTTGTCAGAGATATTTGAACTGCAGTCTGTGGGACTCGGGTCTTATTGCTCTGATACTGGGACGACGGAGTTGGCATGACGAGTGCAAAGGTCTTGTTTCGATCCGGAAGCGCAAGACCCTAGATTTCTTATAGGGTTGATGGTTAGTTTAAACCTAACAAGTCTATAAGCAACCCATGTATACTCATCTCCAAGAGGTATTGTAGCTGGTAGTGCAAATGCCAGTCTCTTTTCGAAAACGGAGTCGAGGCGTACCCTTTTTGACGTGTAATGGAAGAACCATAAGAGGCGAAGATCCCCATTTTTTTTATATATTCTTTTTTTTGTTCGTGTGGGCCAAAAGATGGAAAGAAAGAGATGATTCTGTGCCATCATATAATTCATTGTTTGGCCATGAGAACAGAACCCGGTTGCTGCAGGCCTAAAGGTTCTCGATGTTAGTGCCGGGCCAAATCAGGACGTGGCAGCGGTTGCCGGGATGGGCGGGATCGTGAGACAAATATTGAGTTCATGGAATAGATCGTTTGATCAGGTATGCGTGCTTTACTTGGTGCGCTTCAGAGAGTGGTTGGCAGGTGGGAACTAAAAATCGTGGATGGCAGATGTGCGGAGGGAGCGGATGATTGGCGGGGCAGCGACTGTCTATGCCTTCTCCGAATCTTCCAGGCTCGAACTTGCTCGCTATGAACAGACTATTCTCTGTCAATGTTTGATTTCGCTAGAGCCTTGGGCTGCTAGCCAAACAAAGCGCGTCTACGGCGTGCATTTCCAAGTCAATTGACCCTCGGAGAGCAGTTACATCGAGCGTTGATTATCGGAGACCCAGGTAATGTCGAGCTCGTCTGTCGCGGGTGGCAAAAGGGCTTGGTTGCCAAGGGCGTGTTTCTTAGCTTTGCTGGCTTAGGTCTCCCCACAAATAATGCAACTTTGGCTAACTTGCGCAAATGGATCTCCCACAGACCTTGATATAAACCGTCCGAGGGTCCTAGAGCCCCACAGTCCAACGGAGACAGCGGAGGCTCTCTGATACCGTCATGACGCGAACCAGAAACGCTCCACGACCTCTTCAGTCTTAAGGGCAAGATGGTCGCCATCACCGGTGCCTCCGGCCCTCGTGGCATGAATATCCCGAACTCTGGAACCGAATACACTGTCCTTCAGGGAGGCAGCGGAGGCTCTTTAATCGAGTCATGCCACGCGGCTCACGACCGGG
This sequence comes from Aspergillus pseudodeflectus, assembly GCF_044049435.1. NCBI lineage: Eukaryota > Fungi > Ascomycota > Eurotiomycetes > Eurotiales > Aspergillaceae > Aspergillus > Aspergillus pseudodeflectus. The sequence continues at coordinate 296,758 of NW_027263807.1, read as the reverse complement.
CAACACAACAAGGCTTTGCAATATCGCCACATCACGGCCATTCAGCACCGCAGCGGAGGCTCTCCAATAACCTCAGCCGATACTCCAGTGGAGGCAGCGGAGGCTCTCTTTATGATCTATCCAGAGTGAGCCGTTTTGGACCACTTTTAATTATTGGTCTTTTGCAAACTCAATAGGGAATGACGAAAGAAAGGGATGAAAGTATTCATCTAAAGAATCTTGAGCTCACCAGTTGGATGGTATGTACCCACTTCCAGTACCTGGTCACATCTCGGCCTCGTTCCAGATCCTAACTTTGGTTTCTTCTAGAGATCACACATTATAAAATCTATTCAATCAATCGTACGTCGGCATGCCGTCGGGAATGGGATCCCGGTTCTATAAATGATGGTTCTTTTGCTATATGTAAGTGATTGCAGGTTTTGATAAACCTAGGAGTATATCATCGCGCTAATAATCTGTGATAGACAGGGTATGCTTTGGAGGCACTTGACATTTTACAGACACAATATCGACATCTACGCACGACTCTATACATTGTCATGACTACGACGTCTTGATAGCAACTTCAACGTCGTCAATACTCCTCCCCCTTTTTCTCATCTCCTGCTCTTCTTATTCCTCTTCATCTTGTACCAGGGCTCTTCATGACTTGTCGGAGCATTGGATTGCAATGGTCGAGCTGTGGTTTGGATAGTCCGCTGCAGACCGCAAGCGTGAAAATGTCTTGATGAACAGCAAGGGTTCTTATAAACGAGTTTTGTACATAATCTTCACAACGCCGGTCGTTGGTATAGGCGCTGATAATCCCAATGCCTGCTTCATCGTCAATTTACGTTCTACGTCGACAATCAGATGCCTTATTCAGGGCTCCGCTCGTACAGCCAGGTTCGAACGATTTTGTCCCAGTTCCAGTAGTGGCATACTACAATCCACAAGAAACCTGAATCCTGATCTTCAAAAATTGCACTTATTCATTGTAACTGCTGCAGATGACATATAAAGAATTGCCAAGGATGAGCACCATTGTTCTTTTATTAAGCTTAAACCTTTTTGCTTACAGCAACACTACTGCATACAGTACTGGAGATACAAACTATATAAGATAAGATGCCAAGTGTACACAAATAATCACTCTTATAAAAGACATCGAGTGAAGGCGTCCAGAAAAAGTCAGTTTGCGTAAGTAGAAGCCTTTAATTCGCCATTGCCATTGACTAGCGATTGACAAGAATTTGGCGAGCACGAGGGTGACTCGGCGCCTGTCAAGGTTATATATATATATGTGGGTATATGACTAAAACCGACAAACGACCTATATCAGCATAAACGGCAGTAAAACAAGCAGCCAGAGATGGTCATCTCGCACAGCAAGGATCTCATAGTGATCTCGACATCAAAGGCCATTTACCCACAAAGGAACCGTATCTATATCCCACCCAATCATTGAAACGCAGTACACGAGAACCCAAGCGAGCCGAAGTGGATGGCCGGGGCCAGAACAAGTTGACGTTCAAGGTGTTGCGAGGAAAAGAGAGCCAAGAAGCAGTAAACGAGATACGCATGGAAAGAACAATATAACCGTAGGCCCGGAGCGGCGTTATATCTGCATTTTTTTAGACCGGGAAGGGGTCAAGGTTATTGGGGTCGGTACATAGAACTGATAGGGGTATCGGCTATCACCCGTCGAGGAAATCAAGCTCATCCACCATGCCAAAACAGAATATAAAAGAACGAAACATAAACACATCATACATGCAATCCTGACAAGCTTAGAATCACTGAGAGGATGATATCGGACTTTGTATCATCATAACAAATTTACAAACAGGGAATCGTAAAAAGAGACATAAAAACAGGGCCCGTTAGAACATTGCGCGCACGTTGCTCGCGACGGACGGAGTTGAAAGAGAATAGGTTAGGCGATAATAATCTTTTATAGTAAACAGAGACAAGAGATCAACCGTCCTCATCAGAGGGACCAGACTCGGGATCACTCTCGTCCGCGGTATGATTTGCCTTTGGCGCACCGGTCTTTGCTTTCTTAGCGGAGCTGAGGGTATCGTCATTCCCATCGCTCGCTTTGCGTTTCTGACCGGGAGAGATGTCACCCACCGATTTTGATAGGTCTGCATTCTCCTGTCCGGCGCCACCGGCACCCTTTTTCTCCATGGCTGCCACTTCGTCTGCCGTTAAGAATCGACCACCAGGGCCACGCGGACGGCGCATCGCATGATTGTGACGCGATTCATGGAGATATGGTTTGCGGCCCTTTGAGGTGAGCCGTAACTGTTCTTCTAGTTTCTGTCGGGCGACACGACGTTTCAGGATTCGGTGAAATTGTTTGGCGTTTACGTATAATGGGGACTCCTCAGCACCACCAGGGACAAGAGTCTCCGCGGGCTGGCTCTGTTGAACAGGGTGTGGAGGAGGCGGCATGGAAGGGGGCACCGAGGGCCGACCGACGTGACCACCCAAGACAGGCTGCGCGTTCTGCACGTGCGGACTGCCGACATGGCTCATGCGGCGTTGCTGCATCTGCGCGCTTTGCGAGCTCATTGCTGGTATTGGGGGCATTTGACCAGACATTTGCGGGGGCGACCGGGGATTCCTGCTGTCAGCTTTGACCGGTACACCTGCCATGCGTGGCGAGCCACGAGGACCAGGCTGCATCTGGCCAGCCATCGAATCTGAGTGTATCGGATAGAATTGTCCGGACGCGGCCGCAGTTGCCATGGCAGCAGCCTGAGTGGGGGATATGCCGTATTGACTGGGGGGAAGTTGAGGCGGGACGCCGTAGCCTTGCGGGAAGTTCATCTGCTGGTGTACAGGGCCCGGTGTGCTTTGAGCCTGTTGATAATGTGATTGCGAAGGGACAACGGGGGAAGCTTGATGCGACGGATGTCCTGGTTGCATGTGTGCTTGCGGATTTGTCGGAGACGTCATCGAACCCACAGCCGGCCCTGGATTTTGCGGCGCTGGCTGATATGGGCCGCCCATGTGGGAAGAAGGGTGTGGATGTTGGCCATGAGGCTGTTGATACTGCGGAGGGTATTCCATTGTGAAGGAGTAGTCGCGGCGGCGTAACCGTCACGCTTCCTAATTAGTGTTGTTTTGATTAGTGATCGGGTAAGAATGTCAGGAACCAGCCAACCAGGACCAAAAGGAGCGGTGAAGATGAATGATTGGCAGACAGGTGTTCCAGTAAGATAGACAGGCAGAGAGGCAGGGAGGCGTGATAGGATATAAGACGGCGTGTACTTGAGGATGAAAAAGTCACGTTGAGGGGCAGCTACAGAGCAGGCGCCGCTTGAATTCCGACAGGTCGATTTGTAGATGGGCTGTGCAAGGACTGCAGACTTTCGTTAGTTAGTGGACTTGGAGCGCAGGAGCGTGCGGTCACTGGATCAATTGGTGGTGGGGTTGTATGGAGAACGGAGGGCGCTTACCTTTGGTTCTGTTTTGCCAGTGCGCTGAGCCTTTCAACTTGCAGCGTCAATGAGATCAGTTTGAGAGGATGCTTGTTTCACAAGAATGACTTCAACAAGATCCGCCGGAGGGCCCGTCTTTTTTTTACATCCACCTCAAAAGTGTAACGTGGTTGGGCTCGGATGCAGCTAACCAGGGTTGCCCTCGACTAGGCTCGTACTCGATGCGTTGTCAGACAAAGCGTGATCGCTTGAGAGAAACACACTACTGCTTATCGTTGCCACGGAATAAACAGGCAAGAGCGGGGATACACGGTTTATCTGAGACGGCAAGTGGCAGGCTACCTTGTTCAGAGTCCGAATCAACTAGGCTGCCAGGCGATACCCGAGGCGGTGCAAACAGCGTTGTCTCTGAGGCGTAGTGTTGATCCTTGACGGCGAGTCCGCGAGGACTGATGTCAGAGGGACGCGCTCAGCAGAGGCTTTGCACAAGAGCAACTGTGAAGGATCATCAGCTCTGTCTTTTTACTATAGTAATTATTTTTGGCACTTGATTTGTGCGCTGTCATGATGAAAAGAGAGTTAAAGGTGGCGGGGGGAGGGAAAAGACCAAGATTGTCGCAGCTTAGTCCGTCCAGGGCTGAGGGATGTATGCGTTGGCAAGCGGGATTCATGATGCAGCCGATGACATACCTCGTCACAAAATGCGACGCACCACCCGACAAGGGTAATTCGTCGAATTGGCTGGACTGCGCGGGGAAGTCCAGAATTAAATAGCAACTGTAATAGACACAGCAGCAATCCGAAACAATTGCACGCGCACTGCAAAGGATATGTCAGAAGCAGGTCGAGTTGAGTATGGGAGAAGTTGACGCGTGGTGATTGGGTCAAGAGGCAGCAGCGGGACGCGACAGAAAAAAAAGTAAACAGAGAATAGCAATACCGCACGAAAAAGTCAAAAAAAAAGCATACAACGGTCGGGAAAAGGATGCTGCAATCTATACAAGAAAGGCTTGCCTGCAGTGTCTCGAAAAGGAGATGCAGTTTTGACTTTGGGGATTGCAATGCTGCCCAAGTGGGAAGAGACGAGGGGAAAGATGATGGAATCACAGTCGCAGTTTTTCCGGGCCGCGGTGGGTGGTGCACCGACCCTCAGCCCTGCTGGAGAAACGCTGGGAAAGGTACCTTGACAGAGCGATTATTCTTGCCTGTCGCCTTTGAAAGCGCGGTAAGCTGGCCAGTTCCCTTGGTCGCAGAAGCCAGTGCTCCTGAGCGCGCGAACTGTGCCAACCAAAGCACTGCCCTTTGCGCGACTGTGGGCTGCCGCTGATGTCAGTCGAGCCGGGTTGGACGACGAACAAAGGCGCGGGCCAGCGAGTAACGAGACAGGCGATAGCCGGGGAAGATGTGGAGGAAGGAAGGTTCAAGGATGAAGCCAAAGTAATGTGATTTGTGGAAGGACGACAACCGATGGTTTGGAAGCCAACGAGAGAATGCACCGGAGGGTACCTGGGGAATGCAGACACAGGAGAAATGGGGAAAGTGACGGGATTTGCTGGGTTGGGCTTCGAGGGGAGACACGATGCAACGGGATTGGGCACGGAACAATTAAGGTGTGCGATATTGGAGTACAACAAAATTACACACGAGGGACGAGACAGTGTGTGCTCCAGTAAGGGGGTATATTTCACGTACCTGGGGATGGTGATTCGACCACAAAACCGTGGGAAAATATCCAAGGTTAATCCAAGTGATCAATCACGACGAGGGACAGCAGATGGGGTGGGAAGGCAGGCCACGACGCGGTTGGACGAAGGAGTATCTGAGCTCTTAAGGGTTGGCCAGCGAGGAGCGAGTAGGAAAAAAAAGGAAAGGACCGCCAAAGCCAATGGGCTGAGTGCGGACAGCAGGACAAAGTCGATGACTGGAGGAAAGCAAGGACTGGAGGCTGGATGACCAACGAGAAGGAGCAGAGAGAGAAAGCCGCAGCGACGAGAAGGGGCGGGCGATGGGGCATTTGTACCGGACGAGGCGGCAGTGAATCACCTTTTGGCTTGGAAATGAACAGCGCCCAGTAACTGTCCCGTAATGTCCCCAGGGTCTGCCCCACTTGGCGCCGATGTGATGAGACCGCTCTTCGCTTGCTTGCAAGTTTGAAAGAGCCCAGAGCCTGGAGGAACTCAGCCTCAAAAAAACATTGATCATGGACTCTGGAGAAATCTGTCTGCTCATCTCCGTCGATGGCGCTGTGTGCTTCAGGGTGTTGTTGCTGTTTCTGGTGGTTTTAGCGCTGTCACATGAGGAAGGCGTTTTAATTACGGTAACGTTTTGTAAAGTTTATGCTATGCAGTCTGCTAGGTAGTTATACAAAACTCCACACAAATGGCGTTCAGTCAGCACGAGTCTCAAGAAATGCCGTTGGGAAATCGAAGCTGTCAGATTTAAACGGAGCAAAAAAAAAAAAGGCTTGCTTATTATTCCCCCCTCCCCTGTTTCCTCCTTCTCCTGGCATTCATCTGCATAAAATCCGACAGTTCCGAAAGTAAAGTGTGACGCTTTCCAAGCGCCGTGGTAATTTGGAAAAGTAACCACTACTAGATACCAACCAACCTCTATTGGTGTGCTCCCGGCGGCTCGCCTGCCTGTGCGAATCACGACGCGTTTTGGACAACAGATTTTGTGACTGGCTCTTTTTTTTAATCGTGCTCTTCCTTGTCGCTGTGTGTAACTCGAGACGTGATACTTGAATACTTTCTAACCGTGCTGAGTATGACTTTCCCCTATCATGCAAGGTGAGCCACTGAGCACAACTGCCCCAAGCTGACAAGAGGACCAAGGTTGGGTTCAGTCCATACCACGGAACTCCGTCTGTATTGACCTTACGAGGGCGGCGCCGTCACAGTTTCTGGCGGTAAAATGACCCAGCGCCGCGCGCCTCGGTTATATTCCCATTTAGGGAAGACGCTCCAGGTTGCAGCCTTGGAGAACTCGGGCAGCCATATCGCAAAGTAATGAGCCGAAGAGATGTCGTTTAGTTTCACTCGCCTTCCGCTGATCAATACCAAGCTTCATCATGGTAGCGAGTTGGGTAGTGGAAGCCGACGACGACAAGAGACTCAATAGCAGGCCATAAAAAGGGCAAGTCTGCGTCACCACACCCAGGCCCAAGGACGGCATTCAGGCGTGTGCTCTTCAAGCTCGTTGAGATTCGAAATCGAGATGAATGATCCTTGTGGTGTGCAATCTTCGGCGACTACCCATAATTTAAAGCCCGGCCACGCAGACATCCTTTGAATCTCGATTCTGGATCTCCAGTGAAGCCCGTCGTCTGAAGAAACACCCTGGCTGAGTTCTCGCGTAGCATTCCTTTATCGAGGTTAAGAATAAGTAGGGCTCGGGAGATATCTGATTCTCTCAAGACGCCCTCTCTAGTGTAGTTTGAAGTAGTGGGTAACCAGTAATATTTCCGTGAGCTTTGGTGCTGGATTGCTCAACACGTTGAGATTCAAGAGCAAGATGATTGCGCCGATCTGTTCGACGCCACGTGCGGGAACTTGACCGCTGCACTCATGATGATGATACGACATCCTTGAACGCCATGCTCAATCCTATATCTGGAAAGCAAGAACATCCCAGTGCCGAAAGCTGACTTGAAGATTGAGATGATCCATGTTTTGGAAAAGCGTATCTTTGTGTATTGTAAAGCTCGGACGGGCGTCTGACGTCAAGCTGAATCACCGTCTCCACACCGCTTCTCGTCGCATCGTGCTGGACTCAAGCTCTGAGTTCTTGTTTCTTTTTTAGAAAAGTGAGTACATACGGCGGAAAAAGTACTTCTTTTCGTTTTGCTGTTATGATTATTTTTTTCTTCTTGTCTCAGGGTAAGACGAGATGGGTACCGTGGATCCTCGAACATCATCTTCGGCTTTCGCCCGTGCATCTTTCTCTGTGCGAGTCGATGACATCGATTTTATCGTCCGAGTGGGTGGAGTCAGATTGGGGCGGTTGGGTCAAAGAAAAGACATGGCGAGGATCTTCGGCTCGAAGCCTATCTGATGAGCTACCATGAAACTCGGATTCTTACTGGCGAGCCCCGGTTTCCATCTCCGAGCGACTTCTTGTCTGACCACCTGCCAAGGCTTTCTGCACATTCGCTGTTCTCCATAAAGGTACGGCATGCGCGGAATACATGCCGTTTATCTGCAGTCGTTGCTGGAAAGTTGAACTGTGTCGTCTTGTTCACATTGTTATGCTGAACGATCTGTTTACAGGAAGCCTGAAAAGAGTCCGATGAGAACTGGGATAGACATGATCTCATTGCACCACGGGGCCTCTGCTACGCTTATGGCAAGTGACAGCTTTCCGACCAAGGCCTGAGGCTGGCGTCGTACAAGCGCAGACCTGAAACTCCTCTACTTCGAGCAAGCTGCTACACTGGCTGAGCTGACAACGATCGATACGGAGTAGACATCATCAGACCTGAAACTCCACTACTTCGAGCGAGCTGCACTGGCGAGACGGTTTCGTGCGAGCGGATAGCTGGAGACTATCAGTTGACCTTTGGAGTGCAGTTCCATCGAGGTATGCCTGGACAACGACCAAACGCTACATCGTTGTGTTCTTTCGCTCGCGTGGATGCTGTATCTTTAGCCGGCGAAGCCTCATGGTGTGGCGGTTAGACCTTCTCTCGGCTTCTATGCATCTTCAACAGCCGAGCAGGATAAAGACCAATCGCTTGAGTATCAGAATGGCGAGGTGAAACACAGGAGGGAGGGATGTCAGCCAGATTTGGTCAATGGGGAAGCACAATATGCATCGAAAAGCGCGGGCCACGCAGCAGCTGTCATGCTTGGTATCGACATCTGCATCGTCATTCGACGACAGCTACACCCGTGATGATTGACGTGGCTTAGGCCTAGGCCGTGCCCGAGCTGATACCCTCTCGAGAGCGAACCTCGTTTGGCGATGCTCGAAGAGCAGCGAGCCCTTGATAAAAGAGGCCCAGGCGACAACAAGTCCTATTCGAGGATGCGCAGGATCTCCTCATTTGGCCCGTATATCCAATCGGACCTGCCATGTACGTAGCTTGTCGGACCGCGACGGGGCAGCGCGGGGTGTGTCTTTAGTTTAGGGGCCATCGGTCTTTGGTCAGCTCAAGGCAGCCTGTGCATCTCATGAAGCTCATCATCTCACATTCGCCACTCTCACGCTCTAACGGCCATGCCGAACACTCCCCATGCCACCTACAACAGTCTATAGGACCGGAGGACGCTCCTGCGTATTGATGAACGGCGCCTTTCAGAGTAAATGCGATGTTGATCCGGTTCCTCAGGAGTTCTCTCTATACTCGACTCGTCTATACTCCGGAACCTGGAGGCCTGGGCGGATGGCCCCTAAACTAAAGACAGACCCCATCCGGTTTCGTTACGGACGTACGCACTACGAGACACGAAATTTTGGCCCAGTTTCCGTAGGTAGGTGATAGATCTCCTGACAGTAAACTGAGATGAGGTTGAGAGGAGAAAGAAGAATGACGCCTTGAGACGATGACAAGCACGTGTGCTATTACTGCAGTAGCACTGGATGCATTCTCTCCTTTTGATAGCGGTGCTCTATCTCGTTCAAGGAAGTGGATGCGATGAACCTCGATCTTCACCGTCCGGGCGTCTCTAGTGAAGGACTGTGGAAAAGGCACTGGCACTGCAGGATTCGGTGTGCCGACCCTTCTATCGCGAGTAGATACATAGAGTTTGATGGAGACAAGTTGCGAATATGACATGCATGTGTCTACCAAATGTAATAACGACTACCTAAACTGGATAATTACTTCCCAATGATCATCAAGAGATGGATATGTTATTTGTGCCCTGCCAACAAACTGTCGAGGGTTGAACCCTCACTTAGCCGATTGGGCATCAACCTGGAATCCTGTTTCCAACCGACCAACGCCAGCACTCACGGCGTGCCCATACAACCCAGACCAGACCAGACTCGGACCAGGACCAGGACCAACTGCCGTGGACCAGACTGGACTGGACTGGCCTGCTGCCTCTGAGTTGTCCAGCGCCATTCTCAATCTATAATGAGGCGAATTATTCCTGCGCCGCGCTCTCAGTCTTGGGGCCGCGCTTGCGACTTGTTCGTCTCTTACAGGTTGAGGTGTGGTTAGTACGACGCCGCTTGAATGGGCTTAGGTTTTGCTCAGCCTTTACTGTGCTATGCTGTGCTGTGGCTCTGGGTTATGCAGCAGCATATTGCACACTGGTGACTGCTCTGGTTTTTGGAGAGAGTTTTGAGGGGGTATTGCGTGCAGAAGAGGAAGGTTTGCGAGGATGTGATGGTGGGTGAGATTATCGTGGTCCATCCCTTGTCCCCAGCTTCTAGTATGTAGGACGAGGGAGGGGCACCTGAAAACGGAACGGAGGTGGATGATGCCATGGATGGGTGGATAGGAGTCCTGCCTGCTTGCCTTCTGCCTGGCGTCTTGCCTTGCCTTGCCTTCTGCCGCCATGCCTCACTCCGCCCTGTTTTGTCTCGTTTGTTGACGCGGAGAGCTCGCTTAAGATGTTGTTTGTGCTGTATGGATGGGGTCTCTTTTGTGCTGTAGCTGACAAACATTTCTCTCTCTCGTCAACTGAGTTGGCGTCGACGCCTCGCATGAAGTGCGTTGGAGACCTCCAGCCGTCCTCAACCTAGCACTGCCCTTTTCCCCTCCCACCGAGAATGCCGCCAAAACGAGGATGCCGCCGCAAAAACTGAAGATGGTTGTCCCCGGGGAAGAGGAGGCGAGTTCTCGTTCTCGGGGTACGCCGGTCTGCCCCCCTTAATGGAAACTCCGGCTTGGTGGTGTGCTGCAGCACAAGGATCGATCGATGGCCCCCTCCGTCTGTTCATCGTCACCCGTACTCGCCGGATCTGTCTGATTGTGTTGTTGGGGATATTTCTCTTTCGAGACATTGTCTATCTTCATTATCAGTCAAGGGGGGCGCTATCTCTGCGCTCTTCTCTTCTCTTGCTTCGAATTCTGCTGTCTTAGACCAGGAGCTACCTTTTGACATACTTTCTTACGTGGCCATGATATAGCTGGCTCGCAACACACCGGAGCTGGCAGCCGTTCACTCTCTCTTCACTCCCAGTCTGATTAAGCCAAACGACCTGGGACAAACCGATGCCCGATGACAGAGGGCCTTGACACCGACCGATCTGAGTATACGATATGAAATGCCTTCTCTCAGTCCTGACGACAACGTGTGGCATCGCAACGATAGACCGTTACTGCGCCGACCGGCGGGTGCACCGGCCGACTATATCTTTCTGATTTGTCCATGCACTGCATGAGAGATTGAGCTACCAGTTGCAGGCTCTAGCTCGCGCAAGTTGCTGGAATACTCAAAGGTGAGTCATTGCAGCAAGGCCTTCAATACCTCTACGGTGACAGAATTGTGGCGGTTTGGATCTCGAACGGAGACCGAGCAACTGACGTACGTCGAGCTGCAATTTGTCACCAGATTCCTGGGACGGTTGAATGGACAAGTACGGCGCGGACGCGGACGCAGCTTGCCATATCTTGCTTTTGAATCGCTCTCGAGGGCGAGCCTGACGGCGCGATGCCGAGTGGAATCAATCTTCAGAGCTGTTTCGCTCGAGGGACCTTTATGAACCGACACTAGGGTCTAGAAGGTCTCAGCGATATTGAATACGGTCTTGTGTGCCATAGACACGTTGCAGGCTATACTTGGTATACAGGGAGGATCCGAACCGACCCTAGAAGATGCCCTGCTTGGTCGTCAGCTTTTGCACCTTCAAGCTGACGAGCTGCATCTCGAGCTTGATTCAAGGGTGAAATAGGGAGGTGTGGTGGCTACTGCCACCTTTGCCCATTGATCAACACCTATCCCTTAAAAGTTGCGTATAGCCAAGTAAGGCAGCATAGTGTATGTATTCTCTCTGAATGATAGCGTGATGCTTCAATCCAGTAAAGTATACAAGGCCTGTCAATGATATTCAAGTCCTTGCTCACTTGCTGTTTCTTCTGGGTGGCGGTTGTTGATAATGGTTGAGGTTCGAGAAAGACAAATTAGATTCTGTAGTCTCGGCCGTTGAGGCTGAATGCAAATACTAGTAGCTGCTATAGGAAACGAAAAGCCCAGGAGCCAGGAAGCTGGGCTGGTAGATTGAGGCTCCCTCAGCAGAGGCAAGTGAAGGTGGATTATGTAATCGCCCGAAGGGATCCCGCGATATCTCATGTGGCTTTTCTGGTGCCTCTGGGGAAGGAGGGTCCGCTGGGTGGTTCGCGAGCGGTCAATTCTCCTCTTTAGCCCTTTCGCTCAAAGCCTTTGGCCAGCTCACGAAAATCGCCCCTGTGCGCGCCAACAACCCATGCCGAGTTTTCCAGAAAACGAATTCTTATCGCCAAAGTAAATCCCCTGGACGCGCCACAATTCCCCACGGTCAACAAACGAAGCGGTGCGCACACACAGAGTACATGACGTCTTTGTTGACACTCGAAACCAATCGCCGATTCTCGCAGGACCGTTTACCAAAACTCGACATAGTATAACATATTTACAACTGGTGAAGGGAGATTCGGAATATTCAGCTTGTGATACACCAAAAGGCGGCGCTCGTTGCGGCGTTCGCGACTTGTGTTCCCCCCCTGACTCTCGAGTCTCAACGCTCCGGACGAAGAGTGGACCACGGACCCCAGGTGCATGGGGTATAGGGCAAAATGGCGCCAGGAGGAGGTGGAAATATCAAGGTGGTGGTGAGAGTACGGCCGTTCAATAGTCGAGGTGAGTTACCATCCCCGCTGCGGCGGCCTTGAGAGACTTGCCTGGCTGATAAACTACGTGTACTCTAGAACTCGACCGGGGTGCAAAATGTATCGTGCAAATGAAAGACAGCCAGACTATCCTCACCCCACCGCCAGGATCCGAAGAGAAAACAAAAGGGCGCGGCGGAGGCAAGGGTTCGGTGGAAGGACCGAAGTCTTTCGCCTTTGATCGCTCGTACTGGTCTTTTGACAAGAACGCTCCCAACTATGCGAGCCAGGACAACCTTTTCATCGACCTGGGTGTGCCGCTTCTGGACAATGCTTTCCAAGGTTACAACAACTGTATCTTCGCCTACGGCCAGACTGGTTCCGGAAAGTCGTATTCGATGATGGGATATGGCAAGGAGTACGGTGTGATCCCGCGAATCTGTCAGGATATGTTTGAACGCATCAAGTCGATACAGCAGGACAAGAACCTTAGTTGCACGGTGGAAGTGTCATATCTTGAAATCTACAATGAGCGGGTTCGCGATCTGCTCAACCCCTCCAACAAAGGAAACCTCAAAGTCCGTGAGCACCCGTCGACAGGTCCGTATGTTGAGGATCTTGCCAAGCTCGTCGTCCGCTCGTTTGACGAGATTGAAAACCTGATGGATGAGGGTAATAAGGCTCGAACGGTCGCCGCGACGAACATGAACGAAACGTCTAGTCGATCACATGCCGTCTTTACGTTGATGCTCACTCAGAAACGACACGATGCCGAGACGTCGATGGATACGGAAAAGGTATCGCGTATCAGTTTAGTCGATCTTGCAGGCTCGGAACGAGCGAATTCGACTGGTGCCACTGGCGCCAGGCTAAAGGAAGGAGCTGAAATCAACAGATCGCTTTCGACTCTTGGACGTGTGATTGCGGCTCTCGCAGATTTGGCCTCTGGCAAGAAGAAGAATGCGTCCATGGTACCATATCGTGACTCAGTTTTGACATGGCTGCTGAAAGATTCTCTCGGAGGTAACTCCATGACGGCAATGATTGCTGCCATCTCGCCGGCCGATATCAACTTTGACGAGACACTGAGTACGCTACGCTATGCCGACTCCGCAAAGCGAATCAAGAACCACGCCGTTGTTAACGAGGACCCCAACGCGCGAATGATCAGAGAGCTCAAGGAAGAGTTGGCACAGCTTCGATCAAAGCTCGGTGGCGGTGGGCTAACAGCAGGGGAACAAGGCGGTCTAATAGCAGAGGAACAATATCCTCCGGATACCCCCTTGGAAAAGCAGATGGTCTCTATCCAGCAGGCGGATGGTACCGTCACCAAAGTGAGCAAAGCTGAGATCGTGGAGCAGCTGAATCAGAGCGAAAAGCTCTACAAAGATCTGAACCAAACATGGGAGGAGAAATTAGTGAGGACAGAAGAAATCCACAAAGAACGTGAAGCCGCTCTAGAAGAACTCGGAATCAGCATCGAAAAAGGTTTCGTCGGTCTCAGCACGCCGAAAAAGATGCCGCATTTGGTCAACCTGAGCGATGACCCGCTACTCGCCGAGTGTCTAGTGTACAACATCAAACCCGGAATCACGCAAGTCGGCAATATGGACCAGGGAAGCCATGTGGAAATCAGGTTGAACGGCTCCAAGATTCTGGCCGACCACTGTAAATTCGAGCACGTTGATAACGTGGTTACAGTACTACCTAGCGAAGGTGCTGCGGTCATGGTCAATGGGTTGCGTATTGATAAGCCCAAACGGCTGAAAAGTGGATTTCGCATTATCCTGGGCGACTTTCATATCTTCCGATTCAACCACCCTCAAGAGGCACGGGCTGAGCGTGTAGAGCAGAGTCTACTCCGCCATTCTGTCACAGCAAGCAGCCAGCTCGGCTCGCCCGCTCCGAATAAGACACATGAGCGAAACTTGAGCAAGGCTGGCTCGGATTTGGACTGGGATTCGAGTAGAGCTGATTCACCAATGCCGTCACAGCGTGGAAGAGAGTCGGACTGGTTCCTTGCCCGCCGTGAAGCTGTGAGCGCAGTCCTAGGCCCCGATCACATCAATCATATGCCGGACGATGAACTTGATGCCCTGTTTGAGGATGTGCAGAAAGTCAGAGCAACCCGCCGCGGATTGACGGAGAATGAAGAAGATTCAGACTCTCTCAGCTCTTACCCAGTTCGCGACAAATACATGTCCAATGGTACTATCGACAACTTTTCGCTAGATACCGCCATTACGATGCCCGGAACTCCTCACAGCGACAGCCAAAACGGTTATTCCACGCTTCAGTCGGTACGTAAGGATATGCAACGACAGCTAGACCGACAAAAGGAGGACTACCAGGATCAGTTGAGGGACGCAGAAGCTTCTCCGACACAAGGAGGAGGATTACCAGGATCAGTTGAGGGCCGCATGGAGGAGGCTCTCCGCGCGGCACGAGACGAATACGAAGAGCAACTCCGAAAACAAAAAGAGACTTTCGAGTCGCATATGAAAGAACTAGGCCAGCCGATCCCGAGGATATATGAGAATGGCTTTCCAAAATTGGATCCGAAGGAGCTGGAGATTGCCCGATCAGTTTTCCGACACTGGTCCCAGCAAAACTACGTCCGCATGGCCGAAAAGGTCCTCCAGCACGCTTCGCTGCTAAAGGAGGCTCAAGTTATGAGCCATATTATGGATAAGAATGTTGTCTTTCAGTTTGCAGTTGTCGACCATGGACATAACATGGCCTCGTCCTACGATCTTGTACTCAATGGCATCTCTGGTGATGAAGATATTATTCTCGATGATGCTAAGAAGCCATGCGTTGCTGTCCGTGTCATTGACTTCAAGCAATGTGTCATCCACCTCTGGTCGATTGAAAAGCTCCAGCGCCGCGTGCAGGTTATGCGTCAACTGCACCAATACATTGACCGACCGGATTACATCCAACACTTTAAACTCGAGAATCCTTTCTCTGAGCCGTGCTCGCCTCAATACTCACTAGTAGGCGATGCGGACATTCCTCTCACAGCGGTATTCGAGACCCGGGTTCAAGACTTTTCCGTAGAGGTTCTCTCACCATATACGCAGAATGTGGTTGGGATCATCCGTTTATCCCTTGAGCCATCGTCCGCACAGGCGCCATCGTCAACCCTCAAATTCAACGTTGTCATGCGTGACATGGTTGGGTTCGCCGAGTGGGAAGGCACCGATGTGCACGCTCAGCTCTTCGTTCCAGGCATCTCTGAAGAGGGCGGCGCTACAACCACGCAGATGATCAACGGCTTTGATGAGACGCCGGTTCGTTTCGAAAGTGTCCACAGCATGAGCCTACCCCTCTCAAGCCCTCGAAGTGCAGCCCTGAAAATATGCGTCTATGCTCGTGTAACTCAGATGCATCTCGATAAGCTTCTGAGCTGGGACGACATGCAGGACTCGGCGGACGGTGGACCTCGGGATCAGAAAACGGCACGGATAGCAGAAACAGAATATTTTTCAGAGGAGCGACATGACGTTTTCGCTCGTGTTCAGGTGCTGGAAATGGCGGAGACGGGGGAGTACCTGCCTGTGGAAGTCGTACAGAGCAATGCTCTCGACGCGGGCACATACCAGCTCCACCAGGGACTTCAGCGCCGGATTTCCGTAAATCTTACCTACAGTTCGACGGAAACTCTACCCTGGGATGACCTCGCCAATGTCCGAGTGGGCAGCGTACGGCTGCTGGACCCCTGGGGCAAGATACCAGACCAAGACCTCCAGACTCCAGACGTTTCGGTCAAGTTCGTACAGGAACCCATGGTCAAAGACAATGCCGATGGAACCTCCAATGTCACACTTGTAGGCCAATGGGACTCGAGTCTCCATGGGTCCCTCCTTCTCGACCGAGTGACTGCAGACAAGTACCGCGTGCAGGTTACGGTTCGATGGGACCTTCATTCTGCCCGTTTACAAGACCCAGTTTCATTCGAAATAGACCTAACGCTGCAGGTTCAAGGGCGGACGTACGTACGTCCCCAATCGATGTTCAAAAACTTTTTCAGTACGACACGCATTGTGCATTCGACGGTGCGCATGTACTCTGTTGCAGTGCGCCCTGTTTCCGCCAAACGTGCAGCCGACCTCTGGCGCATGAACACCCAAAATGACTATGTCAAGGGCGAGGAGCTTCTCACCAAGTGGTCTCCGAGAAAAGTGTCGCTCGTGCGTGATTATGTCGCCTCTCGCAGGCGCCGCAGGCGCATAGCCGAATTGCACGCGGCAAAAGGAGCACTCGGTGCTCATAGCCTTACTATTGCTTCGCCGCCGCGAAGTGGGAGATCGACCCCCTATCGCGGCCAAGAGTCTGATCGCAAGACGAAGCTGCTTCAGAAATACGTCAAGCTGTGGACTGCGAGGATTGATCCCATCGATGCGATCCTTATCCGCGGGAACACTGAGCCTCCGGCGAGTGGCGCGGCGTTTGCTTCTCGTGGCAAGTCGCCGTCAGAGGACGAGACCAACGGTGGACCCGATCAGCAGCTGTCCCTTAAACCGCGCTTTTACGCTACCGTTCAGACCCTTCCAAAGAATCCCTCGTCGTCCAAATCTGGATACCTGCTAGCGCCTGACGACACCTATACTCACTGGGTACGGCGGTTCGTGGAGCTTCGCCTGCCGTATTTGCACGTTTATTCCGTGCCGGATGGCGATGAGATCAACGCCATCAACCTGCGCAACGCCCGAGTGGACCACGCGCCTGATTTTGCCCGACTCTTGGAAGGGCCAGGCGGTGATAATACGTCGACAAGAGGCAAACCTAACGTTTTCGCCGTGTATGGACCTCAAAACACATTCCTCTTCGCAGCACGAACAGAAGCCCAGAAAGTCGAATGGATCTTGAAGATCGACGACAGCTATTTCAGCAACAACGCCCCTCGATCGACGAATGGCTCTGGTCGATAACCCGCTGCACTCCCGACCTAGTATTTACAACTAATCGACGACAAAGATCTACCCTTACGACATGATCTACCGGATCTCTGCGAGATGTCTGACCCCTTCCCTGCTTTGTATAGAAAAACAACCCCCCCCCCCAACTACCCACTAATCTGCCTGGCATGGCCACTCCTTCGTTACTGCGATGTCTCCCTTCCTACACCCAGTTTGCTGTTGGCTTTGAGATACCCCTGCCCTACTTATATAGCACTTGAAAAATCCCTGTACATACCCCGAACCTGAAACATAGATTGGTGAAAGGTGTTGCGAGGCCGGGGCACTGTCCGCGGGCGGCAGTGTTCTATTGGATTTAGATCAGTCTGCGCTTAATGAATGGCTGAGAAAATGTGCCTGGTTTTCACTTTTCATGTCCTCTGAGTTGTCTTATTCAAGAGTGATTATGCATATACACTTGAGTTGTTAACCTAATAATAATTTTTGGCGTCTCCAATACTGTATGCCCCAAGTATCCAAAGGTGAAGTAGGAGAATATACATCCAGTGAAGTCGACATCTACTCTCCAATGGGTGGCGTCAATTTTTTATTTTTTTTATATAAGCGGATTCTCTATTAACTGAGTCCTACTTTTGAACTCTAAAGCTTACAACCTTGTAAACCAACAACTACTACCTGCATATCATCATCCACGTATATTCATTTCCCCAGTCCAAGTTCTCTGGAGTCTGGAGTGAGTCGCCAGCAGTTGAGGCTGTCAGTTATGTAATCGGCTGGGGGTGATTTCAAGCTAATCCTAAACCAGACTAGCGGCATCCTCCAGCTCCAGCCTCTTTGGAACTTTCTCCTCGCCGTCTCCTCTTTGATCTCTCACCTCGTCCTTAGATCCTCTGGAACATCGCAGGTAGACGCTGTCTCGCCTGGATCTGGCTCCCATCATCGGTTCGAAATCTTCCAGAGACTGCCTCACTGCCACTGCACGCACTCTATTCACAAGGCTTCTTGTAGGTCGCCTGCCTTTGGTCTTCTATCGCGTTGCCCGAGTACCAACCACTTTACCCGCCCTTGTCTCTCTTGTTCCCTACCTCATTCTCTCAACCGAATTCCCCTGTGCCCTTTCATCAAGCTTCATTACCCTATCAATCTCAAATCTCTCTCACTCGCTCCTGTTTTCCCCTCGTCCTTCTGCCGCCGAATTGCCCCGGAGACCCTCCAGCACTCAGTGCTCGCTGCACTCTCTTACTTTCTCGGCTCTCCGGATTCTTGTTACTCTCTGTTTTCAGACCTCTCTTCACTTTATCGGCTCCTCTGAGCGCCGCATCCTTTAATTTATCCTTGTTGTTGTTCCCGTCATGGGCGACCTCGAATACTTTTCCACCGCTCTGCGGTCGTCACTCTTCTTTTCCCTCACACTTCGTTCCATTCTTTCCTCGCCAGCGGTTGGATGACCATGGTTCACCGAACGACTCCTTGAAGAACAGTATCTAATGTGATGGATTCGATTTCTAGCTTACACCTGCGCTCTGCAAAAATTACCAAACTCGTGGTGCTTCGGACCACCTAACCGTCAACTCTGCATGAGACCTGACTGAAGAATTTGCTCCTATCATTGACTGCGATCGATATTCCGTTTACGAGGTCTTTCCGTGACACAATGGATTCGTATGATTCTTACGGATCACCCGGAAGGAGCCGCGAGGGAGGGGATTCCTACATGTCTAGAGCTTCGATGGATTCATACAGACGCAGGTCGCCTGGTGAGCTAGTTTTGCACGGTTGCTTTATCCCCTACTAATATATTATTTCCTCTAGTATCTCAAGATCGCCGACGTGGGCGTGGGCGCTCTCGCTCTCCAGTAATGATCGATCGATATGAACCTTCGGACCGCAGACCTTCAAGAGATGATTATTACGCTGCGTCGCGCGAACACACTGCTCGAGAACGTGAAGACCGTCGTCGCCCTCCTTCGCCAATCGCCGCGAACATCGATCGCTATGTACCTGGACAAGACGGAGGAAAGCGACCCCTTCCTACAAACCCCCTGCCGAATCCCTTGAACCTTGACTTCCAAGTTGGCTTCAATTGGTTTGCTGAATGGTGGCGGGGCGAGCAAGCAGTCAAAGAGGAGAAGGAACGTGCAAAACATGGTGGGCGTCGCCCATCCGATCGTGTCAAGGGAGAACGCGAGGCGCGCGAAGACCGTGATCGGGAAAGAGCTCAGATACAGGCAGCCTACGATACTTACAAGGTGGATCTTCAGATAAAAATGGCGAGGACATTTGTGCAGCAACACAAGAATGAGGAATGGTTCAAAGAGCGCTACGTTTCTGAAGTGCGAGATCCACTTCGCCGGAAGGTCATGGACTTTCGCGTGAGCGCTTACCAGCAATGGGAGCGCGATCTCGAACAAGGGCTTTTTGACGACTTTACTCTGGAGGGTATATATAAGAGTGAGAGCGACGGTGCAGGAGGCGTGATTGAAAAGGAGGAAGGCGAGACGACTGCTGTGGGTGAGACGTTGGGTGTTTTGGATCTGCTTCCGGCCAGGGGCGGCGACCTTCGCGACGAAGCTTTGTCTCAACCTGCTTTACTCATCAAGACATTAGCACCAAACGTAAGCCGCCACAGCATTGAGGAGTTTTGCAAGGAGCATCTTGGCGAGCACATGTTTCAATGGCTCAGCCTGAGCGACCCAAACCCGTCGAAAAAGTACCATCGAATGGGGTGGATAATGCTACACCCTGCATCTGAAGTCACCGTCGTTGAAAGAGGCGATGGAAGAGAAGAAGAGGGCGAGGAGATGGACCACGATAATCTCACCAATGGACCAGGAGCACTTGCTGAAAAAGCTCTCGAGGCCGTCAACGACAAGACGATTCATGGTCCAGAGCAAGGGGATTTTGTCTGTCATGTGGGCGTTCACGCCCCGCCGTCTCAGCTCCGAAAGAAGGCACTCTGGGACCTCTTCTCTTCTCCTGAACGCATTGAGCGTGACTTGGAGCTGGCTAGGAGGCTCGTCTCCAAGCTTGACTCTGAACTGGGTCACAATGCTGACGGCTTTACCAAGGTCGAAGACCGGGTAGAAGTGCTGCGCGGCAAGGGCTGGCTGCAGACACCGGTTACTGGACCTGTGAATGTGAGGAGGAGGAAGCCAGATTTCGACACTGACGATATCGACGAAGGTGAAGCGGAAGAGGGCGAGGAACTAGAAGAAGGTTGGGCAGAAGATGAAGCCGACGATGAAGAGCTCCTGGCGCAAAAGAAGAAGCTCGATTTGATGGTGGAATACCTTCGCCGGGTGTATAATTTCTGCTTCTTCTGCGTTTTCGAGTGCGACTCGGTTCATGAACTTACTCGAAAATGCCCCGGGGGTCATCTACGCCGTCCCCGAACTGGGCTGACCACTCAGGCAAAGGCTGTGGCCAGAGCCAGTGCCCTCGGACAGCCGTTCCCCGTTAAAAAAAAGGATCCTAGCGAAGAAGGCGAGGAGCAAGCCTCTCCTCCGACAGAGAAGCGGTCCCAGAGATTTGCTTCCAAGTCAGAACAGCAGCTGCAGCGTGCGTTCAACTGGGTCAAGACATTTGAAGATAAACTCCTTCAACTCCTCGAGCCGGAGAATGTGGACATCATCAAGCTTGGTGGGAAGCCGGTTGACGAGGCCCTCGAGGAAGAATTGGCGAAATATCTGAAGCAGGAGGATGAGTCCAAGTTCCGCTGCAAGGTACCGGAATGCACAAAGTTGTTCAAGGCGGAACACTTTTGGCGTAAGCACGTTGAGAAGCGCCACACGGAGTGGTACGAGCGTGTCAAGAATGATGTAAGTGGCAGAAACACTTCATGATATATTATGCTAACCATCTACAGCTCTCCTTGGTGAATGCATATGTGCTTGATCCCGCCCGCATCGCTCCGTCGCGGTCCGACGCCAATAGCAACGGCCACTTTCCTCTCAGCTCTGGACAAAACCAGACCGGCACCCCTCGCGGATTCAGCCTGGCAGCAATGCCTGCTGCCTACTTCGGCAACAACCCCAATATCCCTCCTGGCTTCCAGGGACCCCCAGGGGGGTTACCTGGCTTCACGGCTGCTTGGGCTGGCAATGGCATGACAGGCGACCCTGCTGGCTTGCACCAGCCGGGCGTTATGCGCCGCGGCGGCGGCCGCTTCAACAATCGATCGGGCCCCTATGACCGACGTGGAAATCGGCATGGAGGCCAGGGCGCTGGCCGCCTTAGTCCGGCTCGTGGCATGTTCAACATGCACGGGTCTGGTGGCCGCCTCCCAGCGACGACGGGCGCTCCTTATATCCCTTCCGGTCATCCTGCTGCCGCTGCTTTCTCTGGAGCCGGGGGCTTCCCCGACGCCATGGGCTCTGGCGCGGGCCCGGCAATGGGACCACGCGAAGCTGTCCAGGGCCGCAGCCTCAAGAGCTACGAGGATCTAGACGCAGTTGGCGGCGCTGGAAGCGGCGAGCTAAACTACTGATCCTTGCTGTTTTGCAAACTGCCTTGTAGCTTTCTCTAATCGGCGTCTCTCGGCAAGCTTTTGGGATCAGCATCATTCTTTTCAAGCATTCGGGGTCAGCATCATTCTTTTCCCTATTTACTGTAACTTTCTCATCATTTCAACTTTACACTCTGCAACTTTTCCTTTCAGAGTCTTCCCATACTCTGTATTGTTTTTCTTCTTCCTTTGGCTCTCCCCTACCGCGCCATGATGCAAAGCGAAGCAATTCCTTGTCTTGCTGTAACCATATCTTGCCTCTCTTTTTTCTTCTCTTCTCGCCTTTTCTTCGATCTTTGTTCCAAAATCTGGCCGTCTCATCTGGGCACTACACATACTACACCACCTGAATTGAATGTAACATAGATATTCCAATCTCTGCTAGGAACCAAGTGACGCCTTTGTGAACCGGGTTTTACAAGTCTATACACTAAATACTACCATCTGCGTCGCTGTACAGGGGTATGGATATATCCTGGCACTTTTTTCTTGATTTATTGGAACAACCCTGTTGAGCCTTGTATTTGACCAATATCTCCCTTGGCGGGGTGTTATATGCGAGCGAGACATCAGTGGGAGAATCGCACCTTCCTCTTGAGACCACGTCTAACAATGGTAGGAGCGGCTGTCGTAATTTCACTGGCTGACTCGTCGCGGGTCGATCGTTCTTTCCTTGCCATTCTCCGAACAATTACCCATACAGTATGTGGCAAGTACGTACTTCCGTGACTGAGGTGGGTCGCCCGCAGCAGTTTTGGGTTTTTAGGTTTGCTTTTCCAGCAACGAAAGGAGCGAGGAACCATCGCAGTTTCCCTTTTCTATAAACGCTGGAGGTTCTGCGGCATAAAGTACTTTGTATATTGAATCCAAAGGAATCGGAAGCTTGACCGGTTACTAATAGAAAGGGAGATGCATCTACGGCATCTGAATGACAACAATATCACGAGCATCGCGCCACTGGGCGCCCATCTTGCGAATTCGCCGTTCGCTTGCGAGGAAGAGGAGGAGGTATATATGGCAAGCAATCTCGCCCCAGGCGTAGACTTTTACTGCGAGTTGTTGAGTGGTTCTGGGGGTTCCCAGCAATTGTGAGGCCTCTCCCTCAGGTGTTTCTTGTGGGACCGGGGTTCGAGAAGATGGAGTCTCATCTTCGGCGATGCACCATACACCCCATCCTGCTCGGCCTTCTTTCGCAATGAAATCAGAGAGAAAAGTCCAAAAGTTGAGGAAAAAAGTCGTGTCCCAGCTTATGGGATTAGGTGCTGTGGGTTTCTCCGGACCATTCGAGGTGATGTTGATGCGGAGACACCAGTATCCACGCTCAAGATTGTCGAGGTCTCTGGTTTGGTTCGTGGGATTGTAAGATCGAGGTGATTTGAGACGTTTGGTTAGCATCTCTAGGGTTGGTGTGATGTGGGTTATGAAGGGGGATGAGGCTATTGGGGGAGGAGGTGGTTTGATCTCCAAGGGAAGAGAAGACAAGTCAAGCCACTGCTTTTGTTCTAGCTTTTCCGGCGGTAGGGTAGACTGCTTCGATTCATCATCCTCATGCTCGTCTTGCGTCGTAGTATTGTGGCTGGCAGTTGCTGTACTAGCAGTTGCTGCCGTCTCCGGACGCTGTATCTCACCGCGCAAAGAACGAGGCGGAGAGCCCAGTCGAGGTCGTTTCGAAAGGAGAAAAGGTGTCAAGTGCAGGCTTTCAGCTATAAATTCTGGTTGTTGTGGTTGGGAGTCCGGAATCACACTGACGGGGCTACCGAGCGAGTCCTTCTAGGAAGCAGGTCGTTTTGCGGCCTGGACAGGAACGCAAGGCGGCGAACTAATGGACCCATTATTCGTATCCAGATGCGGTGATGCGCTCGAGTGCAAAAGCGAAGATGCAAGATGAGATGGTGTCTCGTCTGCTCTGAGTGTGATGAGCTCACGTGAGTGAGACTGGAAGTTCAAAATAGCTTCCACTTGCGCACGATAGCAGGCGTCGTCAACGACGCCACTGGGCGCTGAGATGTGGACGAGGATTTCTGATTTGTCCATGCGCTGCATTATTCATGTTAGTTTGGTGATCATTTCGCAAAGCATGAAGAAGGCTGGGGGGGGATGGAGACGGAGGCGTCTGGATCCAGGAACAGAAGAAACTGGTGTGGGGGCGTGACTTCCAGATGGGGCAACTCCGTGCCTTACTCCACAGGCTGGGATCGCCAGCAATAGTCACAGGCCGATTAAAGTCAACGCGCGATCAACTCGAGGCCTCGAACTTGCAAGTTGGCCGCTCTGCCAGGATTTCAATCCAAGCTATCACGAATCATGAATCACTCTGAAGACTAGTACTCTGTAAGGTTGGAGCAGCAAATGCATGTGATCGGCTCTTCCCGGCGCAATCATAATATGATTCATTCTTGGCTCATCTAAGGCGAAGCTAATGAGGTTATGCTTCCTCCGGAGTAG
This sequence comes from Aspergillus pseudodeflectus, assembly GCF_044049435.1. Classification (NCBI taxonomy): domain Eukaryota; kingdom Fungi; phylum Ascomycota; class Eurotiomycetes; order Eurotiales; family Aspergillaceae; genus Aspergillus; species Aspergillus pseudodeflectus. The sequence continues at coordinate 272,698 of NW_027263807.1, read as the reverse complement.
TTCGTTCGAGATCTGCCCTCGCATTGATTTGGAATACTTTTCCTTGCGATGGCGACGATCACCCGAAGACTCTCCACTCTGCTCATGCCTTCATCTCCGGTATGTAATTGGCGTCCGACTCGTGGAACGTGAATCAGTGGCTGGAACGGCGTGCGGAACTTCGGATCACCCCGTGAAGGAGCACGCCCACTCATCAGCCTTCAATAGAGTGGCACACACTATTGAGTTGGGGGAGATGAGATTCTTCATCAGAGAGCCGGACAGAAGGAAAGACGCCAGGGCAAGTGTTGAGCTTCAAGAAAGAGCACGGCTAAACTTGGCAGGACCAGGAGATGTGGACGGAATGAGACGAACAGGGCAGTTCGACAACTTTGGCGAGTTTTCTTTTGCGCTTGCTTCCCCGATTGGTTTCTTCGGCGCGAACCTCCCTATCTCAGTAATGAGTGGCAGCGAGGTTATCTTGCCTTTGATGGCACTCTGCTCCGTTGCTTGCCTTGACACACCATGCATACCTTTTTTTTCTCCTGCACCTCAGGGGGTTTAAAGATGGTCAGGTTCACAATGCTGGGGAGAATGCATCTGCGTGTGCAGTGCTTGTTGACAGCGCGACGGGCCCTCGACCGTTGAAAACCTCCAAAAATCACGACAGGGGTTCGGGTGCATTAGCCTTATGGTTGTCTAGCGTCGTCCCCAATGCCCAGAGATTCTGGTGTGGATACGACGAGACGAGTTCTGTCCACTCTGGAGAAGGCAAAGAACTGACGGCGCGGTGCAGGCTTCAGAGTGACCGGTCCGAATGTGATCCCTTTTTTTTGAGTATCATCGGAGTGATGAGTAGCAGGTACTCAGTCATGTTACACAACGGTTGCATCTGTCGCGCTCAAAAATTGTGATATGGTACTAACCACCGCCATTCATCGGTTAAACTGTCAAAGCCTTCCCAGAATGGCCGCCGTTTTCGCCGTTCGGGAGGACGAAGCCACTGGTGGAGATCACACACAGCGGCGAGCCACCATCATCCACCACTAATCAGGCAAAGGAGACATAGGATAGCCTCGAGGCCCTGGGGCTCCAATTGATGCAAGCCCAATGCCCGTCCGCCGTTTGGGTATACTTCCTTGTGAGCAGTGAGCCCTCTTGCCCAAGGCGCATTGGAAGGGCTTGGCTTCGGATTTCGTGGACCGTTTCCTCTCTTCTGCTTTCTGTTCTCAAAAGATGAAGTCAGAATGCCCAGAATATCATGGGCTGGTGCAGTCTTGCTTTTTCTTGTTGTCTTGCTGGGCCCAGGGAAGTGTACTGAGTACTCCGTACTCCGTACTCCGTCCGCGGGAGGGACCCTGTCGCTTTGGCAGATTTAATCTCGCGATTGCTGGACCGAGGCGAAATCCCATGGGGTGATTGAGCTCAGGATCTCAGCGCAGTAATTCGCAGTGGATTTTCTGAATTCTCTGCCTCATTTTCCTGTCATACATACTCTGTTGCTCCTCCGAGTAGATACTTTTTTTCTTTGCGTGCTTTTATTTAGTTTCTGTTCCTCTTTCTGCCTCGCCTTTCCCCTCACCCCTCGGACTAGTGAGCGGCAGGAGGGTCCAATCCGTTCAAGCCTCCCACTCCAATCGGCGGTTCATCTGGGCCTATTCGTCAGAGGGAGTTAGCTAAGCCATTCCATCGAGATTTTGTTACAAGACCAGCCAACTGGGTCTTGAAGAACGGCGCAGGAACCAATAACACAATAAGCCAGTGCGCTGTTGCGCATCGGGATCCAAAAACTGGAATCAGGCAGTCGACACTGGACCCGCTTGGCTGACTCTGTGATCGATATAACGCGGGCTTGTCTTCCAACCGAATCTTAGCTTCTCTTCTCGTCCGCGATTATCTTACCTCGTCTGCTCGACTCTCGAGTCCACCTGGCCACCAACTCTTTAACCCCTCTTGCGCCAGCAGATTCGACGCCTTCCTGCTGTCTGTCATTTGCGGTCCAACACTATACTTCCACTCGCAGGCTTTTTTTTTTTTCTACATTTCTTTGTCTTTGGTTTTGTCTTGGAGGTCAAGCCGCGTGTTCCGGCTCTGCGGGTGCGTATATCAAGCAAAGCCAAACGGCTCGACGCTTGGACGAAAACGAATCCACTTGTTTCAAGTCCTTTAAATTTTGAGGCTGACAACAAATTTTCTAATCTGTAGAGAATCGCATCGTCATTGTGTTTTCGCTCTAAACATTTGTCCTATTTCGAGGTCGTCGCTTCTTGTCGCTTTGTCGCCGTCGTCCGCCGCCCGCGCCGATCGCATTCAGCATTCCTTTTGTCTTCGTGCCGTCTACATCATTATTTGAAACCATGACTTCAGTCAGCAGTGGGCCTGTGCCCTTGGATTTGGACGCAATGCATCGGCAGAGTATACAGCATGCTAGCTCACCTGGTAAGCGTGAACACCACTGTCCATGTCACGGCTCCTTCGCCATACTTTTGGCGCAACCCAAGGAAGAACATGGATTTGAAAAAGAGAAATAGATGGCTTCTGCTTTTGCCGGATCCTGCTTTACGGGCTTTGTCGGGTGGTAGCCTCTGCGTTGTAACATTCCACCAACCGCACTGAGGGGCGTCACCCCTTGCATGACTGGAGCTCGTCTATTTCTACTTCGCCATTCTCGTGTGCATGGCTAACGTTGCAACAGCTCAAGCTTCGTCCAATATGAGAGGTTCGATCGGAGGAGACTTTTTCAACAAGTTCTTTAGTGGAGGGGCTCAGAAGAAGACCACCCGAGGTTTGTCATTTTGTACCTCATCAAGAAAGCCAGGGGCGCTATTAACCACGACTAAATGGACAACCACCAAAACGAAGAGGGCCCAAGCCCGATAGCAAGCCAGCTCTCACAAGACGACAAGAACTGAACCGTCAGGCACAGAGGTAGTCTTGCCATCCTCGTTCTGTAGACCAAACGCTGATTCCGGTGTAGGACACATCGTGAGCGAAAGGAAAAGTATATCAAAGACTTGGAGACCGAAGTGGCACGATTACGAGAGGCCTACACGCAAGAGATTTCAGCCGCCAATCTTGCTGTACACCAGCATCGAGAAATGGTCGGTTCTTTGACCGAGGAAAACAATATGCTCAAGGAGATTCTAGCGACACACAACATCAACTTTGAGGGCGAGCTGGAACGTCGCAAGGCTGAGCGTCCGATGCCAATGTTCACATCTAGCCCGGTCGCCGGAGGAAGCGTTGGATCACAGACTGTTGGCATCGCCTCATCAAATCCGCATACTTACAGCACGCCGCCAACAACGGTTTCATCGTCGGGAATGAGCCCAAAGGTCAACGGAGTGGATAAATTTGACTTTTCGTCGGCACCCGATACTGGTACCAACCAACAATCAATGCATGCCATGCATGCCATTCCATGCGATGCCCTGGCCGCTATAGATCGTCGGCCGCCTGTTCAAAACGGAGGCATCTTTGAGAGCGATCCTCAGCTTCAGGTTGACTTTATATTGACGTATGTTACCTACACCCTTTTTTTTTGTGTGTGTGATTGATTCCTAAACTTGAAACAGACTCGAGTCACCATGTCGTGAGCACACGGATTACCTTTGCCGAAGATCCGCCACAGAATCCGAAGACGAAGATATGCCATTTTCCGGGCACGCACTGATGGCGACGTGTCCACCACCTAGCTACATCGCCAACACTACCAGCGAACAAGTGTATCCACACAAGACCTACGACCTTCCACACGCCAACTTGTCCACACTGCTCAATCTGAGTCGACAACTTGTAACAGAGGGCCAGGTGACGCCAATAATGGCACTCCAGGCGCTGAAGAGTCACGAAATGTACCCTCGATTGACAAGGGATGACGTGAAGCTGATCATGGACACACTGGAGAACAAAGTGCGCTGCTACGGATTCGGAGCGGTGCTGGAAGACTTTGAGCTCATGGACTGCTTCAGCAGCGTCAGCGGGTCGAAGATTGACGGGGGGTTCTCGCAGCCTGCCGATGACATGTATTCATGACCTCGTTTTCTTTCTTTTTTTTTCTTTCTACTTTCTATCTCTGATCGTTCACTTCTTCTATGTGTTTCTAATATCCCAGGGAGATGTATATATAAAGCTCCGCGAACCAGCATTTTTTCATTCTGTCTTCATCATACGTTACATTTCGTTTACCCATTGTACCTTTTCTCGTCGCACTATTACCCAAGCAATAAGACACACAGGACGCAATGCAGACTCATCATCAGGCCATTAACATCACAGCTACAGCTGCGTCGTCGTACTCCCACCTTCATCTATTTCCCCAAGAACCCCCCTCACCCCTTCCCCGCCCCTAATCTTCCCCACAACCTCCCTTGCAACATCCCACGAACCCTCTCTCAAAACCGCATACACAGCCTCCAGCGCCGCAGCATCTTCCCCCTCTCCGCGATCATACCCTGTCGGTAGTCCTCCCGCACCCCGAAAACCAGGAAGAACAGCACCAGGGCCCGCAGACATAGACGAACCCGACTTCGAGTTCGCCAACTGCCCCTGCAATCTATTCCGCGTCGCCCGCAGCTCAGCAATCAGGTCCGCCGCCGCAATCGCCTCACGCTCCTCGCTCGTCGTCGAGTATGTGCATTCCGTTGGCGGTTTGCGTGTTGTGCAGGCTGTGCAGGGGGTAAGACGGTCGCACTGGTTCGCTACATTAGTATAAAAGAAAGAGCAGCAGAAAGAAGAAAGGATAAGACGGAAAGAAACGTGAGAAGAGAATGGGAACATCTAGATACCTTGACCTTGCGAAGGCGACAAGCGGCACACGAAGTTATCGGGCGGGGTTTGGAGGGCGCGGGCTTATCTCGTTCTTTGTCTGCAGCTGTCGTGTTTGTCGGACTCGGATTTGCTCTGGTGGGGAGTGTGGAGGTTGTAGTGGGGAGGAGGGTTGGGGGCATTTTGTTCCTTTTTTCCCTGAAAATTTTGACTGTTTGGTACACTGCGTATATGGTATCAAGCAATTGATCGAAAGACAACCGAATAAGCCGAGAAGCTGAAGAATCAAAGAGAAAGAGGAGAAAGAGGGAAACCAGGATAGCCGTTGAGATGTGGGCGAGGCTAAGCTGGATCGGAAGAATAAAACGGTCGAGATCGAGATCCTTAGTGCTTGGCTTTAAGACTCCATTCGGTGGCCTGCATCTCGCTTCTCCAATTAATTCTCCATCCGGCAATCCCAGAGCGAACGAACGCGGCAGTAGTCAACGGGCTAGTGGTTCGAACCGTAGCCGTGGGATTTGGACTATTTACTAGATACGATTGTATGGGCGCTCTCTTCTGTCGGTGTTGTGAATTATGAGTGAGGCTTTTCGAGGCTCCTTTCTATCAAGGTCGACAAGCTAGGCCGTATGGCAGACTGGACGCCTTGGACGCCGAATTAGACAACCAAGTTCTATCTCAAGTAAGACAATAACCCGCACCGTCTGCAACATCCTACACGATTATACGCCGGCCCCGGCTTCTGAGCTTGGCTAAGAGAATGGATAATGTAGGTTGTCGACCAGTTTTGGTCCATGATAGGGATGGTGGGGATGATTTAGACGGTTGGATTTTACATAGAAGAAAAGGGAGAGGGCACTATATACCAAACCCAGTGCGAGAACTCTACATCTATATATTCTTGTCGACGGCGAGAAGTCGATGTGTAGACTTGATAGATCGAGTTGTCCGGTTTCAACCAGTAAAATGTTGATATACATTAATTTCTAATCGATCCTTTCGTTCACAATGTTTCATGCTTCGTATGTATATTGAACCCTAATAATAATCATAAAAAAGAAAAAAAAGAAAGGAATCTTATCCTGCCCCAAAAGCCCGTCTTCCAACTCCCCTCATCTAACTAGAGTACTCAATCCAGAAGTCCATGTGGTATGTATGTATATACCCAGCATATACCCAACCAACCCGCGGTAGATCCTAGCAACCTAGACATGTTTACTCAAGCTTCCCCTCAAGGAAGCGAGAAGCATCGCCGGTGTTCATGACATATGTAAAGTGTGCAGCCGTGACGATGAGGGTGCCGTCGCAGACCAAATCACCAACCGCGCAGTAAATCTTGATCTTGTCCTTGGGGAAGTTGGGGATCTGCCCATTATCCTGCTTGTTACGAGTATCACCGAAGAGAACAACGCCCTTGATCTTGTCCTTGATCTCATCAGAGAGGTCCTTGATTGCGCCGTGCATGACGGCTGTTCCTTGACTGCAAGTACCAGATACGTTAGCATCCAGCGGAGCAATGCAGAAGAGGGGAATCGGTACCTGTAACCACCAGCCACAATCTGGGTATCAGGACACTTGGAAGCAGCCAGCTCGAAGAGTTCCTTTGCCTCGTTGATAGCTGCAGAAGAGGTTCCCTGGGGCAGAGCGTTCTCAGCTAGGCCAGCGGTATACTTGGGACCAACGCCCTGGCAGGCAACGCCGTTTTTGAGGGCGGACTTGAGGTTGTTGCAGACGGCGGGGCCTGTCGAGATGCCGAGGAGGCCTGGCTCTGTGGAGGCGCGGGCGAAGATGAAGGTGACGGGCTGGCAGTTGCCGTTGCGGAGATCATTGCCGCTGGAGCCAAAGACTGCGATTTGATATTAGTATGTAGGGGCCAAGATCGACGGGCGGGCGGGATAACGTACGCTGGCGCTCCTCGAGAGCAACGGGGCTAGCAATGGAAAGCCCGGCAAGGGCAGCGAGGGAGAGGAGCTTGAAATGCATGGTGGATTGGAAGTTAAAGAGTGACTGGTAGAGAGTGAACGAGGGGAGAGGGCGGGGGAGGGAGACAGTGAGAAACTTGAGTCCGGCTTGCTTGTCGAATGCATTTTCTGTTCGATGCCTGCTTGCTTTATATATACCCCTTCTCTGCTGTACTTTGTTTCATCGATGCCAGTGCCTCGGAGGACCAAAAGCCAAAGCAGGGCTTCTCCAATCCTAGTGGCTCCATTTCCCAGTTGGTCAGTAAGCTACCAAGAATTCTCTACATATCCCCAGGGCTACAGCCAAGGATGAGAAGCGAATGAATGGTTCGTCCGAGCGGTTTAGCCGGCCAATCCTGTTTGAATGATTGAGATCCTCGAAACATCCCAGAGGTGATTGATAATGCCTGGACCTCGGTTTACATCCGAGCCGGCAACTGCCGGATGCCCTGGGTAAAGCACATAAAGATGATCGTTTCCAAAAGCTGATTTGGCATGTCCTCGTGGTTGTGGACATGTTCGAGAGTGAAACGTCCTTGTTCCTGAAAGGGTATGCTTGGAGAAGGAACCTTGGCACGGTCTCGAGGCTAAAGCAACGGTCGAACTTGGCATCGGGCGATCTTTACAAAGAAAGTGTTGGTGGTTTCGAAGAGCACTTGAACATGCGTTCTCCATGCGTTCTCCAAAAAAATTGGCTAGATCGGAGAAAACACCAAACAAGGCTGATACCCCGACGTTGGGCCCTGACGTTCAGATCATGAAATCAAAGGCTCAATTCTCGGGAGAACAAAGGATGTGTCTTTTGCGCGCCCAAGGAGTCAAGGCACTTGATACACTTGATACCGAAAAGATGCCAAGATCGAGGCCTCTGATCCAATATCAGATCCGACTTTGTGCGGCCGTTGCTGTCGCGGAATGACGGTGTGCCTGTTTGATCTTGTTTCTCATGTATTATTGAACCCTGCTTGGCCCTGAATCGTCGGACCCTTGAGTTGCATTGTCGCGCAACTAGTGCCTGGTGGTTCAAGGCAACCAAGTTTTCATGAAACGCCGGGTACTTCAACTCGCGATCCCAAGTTGAGTGCCTTTCGCGATCGCCCAATTTGTGGGACTGCTACTAGCAATAATAATGCTTTTGCCGGCTGCCGGCTGCGAGACCACTGACTCCTGAGCCCCATGATGGATGGAGAACGTTGTACAACCTAGTATTGTATGTCCAAGCGAGGTCTCGCCGAGGCAACTTTGGAAGCTGAAGAATCCCAATATTCGAGTTGATACCGGACTCAGCGAAGCCGAAATCGATTAGTTGTTCCGAGTTCGTCATCCGGAAGCACGTACGGGATATATAGGGAGGCAACTTGTACTGCGTCGTTGAGAATCACACAAACTATCTGGTGGCACTTTACACGTGAATATTATGTAGAAGTCACGGATTTGAGTCTCGAAGCTTACCTTTTAATCTGTCGATACATGCTTGTGGCCCCACGAAGGTTATGAAAGGTAGATGGAGTTCTTGGGCGAGGATGAGGCTGCTGATTTTGCAGGCGCAGGTCTGGCAGAAGATTTTACAAACAAGAAACAAAAGTGACCCATTATCATCATTGAACTCGGAGTCTAAAACTTTTAAATATGCACACGTAAAAAAAAAAAAAAAGATATCATCTGTGATTAGAATGCGTTCATTATTCATGCCTCCTCCTCATCCTCAGCCTTCTCCTCAGGCTCTTCCTCGGCGACCTCATCGTCCTCCTCAAAGGTGTTGGCAGGGACGGTGTACAGACGGAGGACGGAGCGGTTGGGGTCCTTGACCAGGATGTACTTGGTAACCTTGTCCTCGTCCTCGTTCGCGTCCAGGGCACGGATACGGTCGACAATCGTGCGGACGATACCCCATCCGTTGCCCAGGTTAAGGTTCATCTGTGCAGCGAATTCCTTGGGCTTGTAGCCCGCAACGCCCAAGACAACGTGACCAGCGGCGGAGCGAGGGTTGGCACGAGACACGAAACCGAGCTTCATGCCGTCGGCCTTGGCGAGGATGGCCTGTGTTGTCCAGCGGGCAAGCTTGCAGCTGTTGTTCTTCATCTCAGTAGCGACAACGGCACCGCGCTGAGAGTACAGCTTGCTGCGCCAGTCCAGAGAGCCACCAGAGCCCTGGGCCTTGCTATCGAACTCGTTCAGGGCCTTGACGATCAGTTGCTGGTCCTCGCCATTGACAGGGTTCTTGACGAGAGCGTCCACTTCGGTACGGACAATCAGGTCGAGGGGCTCCTCGTCGCTCTCGAGAGAGAGGTCGAAGCGGCGGTACTTGTATCCCTTGGAGGCCAGAGGCTCGGTTTCTTCATCGGCATTGTAGAAAGGGTTAGGGTGGGTCAGCTCGACCTTGGCAGTATCCGACTCGACGACAGTCTGCAGAGCAAAGTTGTGGTTGATGAATGTGGCCTCCATGGCAAGAGCGCTGGGGGTGTTGATGGATTCTTGCTTGCCAGAGGACTCGGCAATCTCCATGGGAGCATCGGCGGCGTTCTCGTTGACAGTTACCAGATCGAGAGAGGTACCCTCGCGCTTGTCAAAGAAGATCTTGTTGCCCTGGTGAACAATGACGATATCCCAGGAGTACACACTGCGAGGAGCGCACATGAGCATGGAAAGGATATCGGAGGTGGCGAAGATGGTGGCGGCGTTCTTCTCAGCAAGCTCTTGGATGACCGGGTCTTGAGAGGTGGTGACATTGTAAGCAGCCCGGTCAAGGGACTGAAGGCGGCGCTCAGCGTTCTTGACGGGGGCCTTGTCGTAGGAACGGTCATAGTAGTAGAGGAAACCGTACGTGTCGACATCCTCACCCTCGGGAGCCTGAAGGTTCAGCTTGGACAAGCGGTTAAAGTCCACCTCCTCCAACAAGGACCAATCGGGACGGATGGTTACAGAGGGCTCGCGGGTTCTCTGAGGCTTGTCGTAGTCTTTCCATCCGAACCGACGTCCCCGGTTGCCGCGGGCACCACGGTTGTCGTAGTAGCGATCACCACCCTGGCCGCCACGACCAGCACCAACACGCTGGAACCCAGCACGTCCACCTCTCTGTCCTGGGCCACCACGCTGGCCGCGGCCACGGAAAACGGTGCCACCGCCCCGACCAAAGGTACGCTTAGCTGAAGTGCGAGTGTTGTCGACCACGGAGAAGGAGGATTCATCTTCGGCGACCTGCACGGCGAATAAACTGGAGGCACCAGCACCGTAGACTTGCTGATCTAGAATGACAGTCCCGTTAGTTACGCGCAAAAGAGTAACCCAGTCTAACCGCTTTATTTTTTTTTTCATACCTCTGTAGTTGCGGTTGAAGGCCTGGCGACCGCCTCGGTCGCGGTCCTTGGAGTCGGCAGTCCAGTCTGCCATACGGCCTAGCTTGTCGCCCTTGGAAAAAGGAGCGTATGGGACACCCTCGAGCATGTTGTCCGAGGAGGCGGCAGGACCCCAGGTGTCCTCTGCGGGGAGGGCCGCCACGATGTCTGCGATCGAAATGGGGGCCATGGTGCTTGAATTTCTTCTGGTTAACCAAAAGAGAAAAAATCGAGTAAGACCGTGGTCTGCAAAATAATAAGGTCCTCAACTACTGAGGAAGCCTAGACTGTCTTGGGAGGGGCGAGCTCGCGGGCGGCGGGATATTGGAATGCAAAGAATCCAAAGTTTTTGTGTCGCGAGGCTTTCTGTGGCTGATTGGCTTGGCGATAAGCCACATGATATCTGCACCGCCACACACTCCGCTGCCCAGCTGAAGCCTTGAAGTTGAGGCATCCAACAAATTTAAAAGTCTGGGGTCGCTCGATGATGCCACCCCCAAATTTGATTTCGCAAACATTATTGCCTTCACTGCCGACTTTCTCGGACAAATGTCCTCACTCATTCAAAAAATCCATCCTTTTGGTCGATTGCTGATCATTTCTTGCTCTCAGGGCTTCACAGGCTGTTGGTAGCCTTTGCTCTGCCCTGAGCTTCATTTACGTAAAGGACCTCATATCTCACAGAGGTTCCTGAGGAATCTGGAGATAACCTTCTCTAGATCTACGATGCTGACCGGGTATCCAGAGAGCCGAAAGTCAATCACAATGGACCCGATCTGCCCGGCCTCACTCACTCAGCTCCTAGGTGGATGGCTTACTCGATTTGGATGTAGAAGCGTATTCCCAAAGGGAAGACTCAAGAAGACGAGAGTCAATGACAGAGGAGACATACAGTAGTTGCTCCTTCGATGCCGATCCTGATCGCGGTTAACAAAAAGAATGGTTCTGAGATGTCAGCCCGATCGTCGGCCAGTCACTGGTCTGAGGCTTCAAGATCATACATCGATGTAGCTTATCAGTTTCTATTTCTCAGAGGGTTGAGTATCTCGATGTCTCCCCTTTTTCTAGGCCTCCTCCGCATTTGCCGCACAGTCAATGCTTGAGTCAGTGTGGTGGAGCTTGAACCAATGGTTCGTTTCTCCTTTTTTTCGGCACTCGTTCCTGGATACTAGCGCTCTCTCATTGTCACGGTGTTGATAGATACTCCGGATCAAGATCCTTGTCGGGACACCTGATTGATTGCAATGCAGTCGGTGCCGACATGGTGGAAGACGATCTTCAGCTGGCGGTCGATCTGATTCGATACCAAAAGGGTCCGCCTCTCTGGATGAAATTCCACTGATAAGGGAATTCGCTATCTGACAGGTGGAATGCAAGTTGATGGTTCATGCTCTCCCCGAACTATCGGTTTTTGCGACGACAACCCGATTCGTATTCCTGTGGTTTCCTCACTCGAGCAGGTTTGGCGTTTCGACGAGTGGCTGACTTGTTCTCTCCCGGCTCGCTTAGGAGATTATCGATCGAATCACGACTGGCAGACTCAACAGATCCGGGACTACGTAGGACACTCCACGTTCATTATTCCTTTTGGGGGTGGTTCCTGCAGGCTGCAGGAGCTGCCAAGATCCATCCCACTGGGTTTATACTTGGTTTCAAGAGATTGAGCGCCTCGCGAGTACACGGAATTAACCCTCCTCTTCACCGGACGGTCCCAAGGGATCCAAAGAATCTTGCCACTGTCTTATCAAGGTGGAGTTAAACCAGCAGCTCATCTCTTGATTCGGAATGTGTGGGTTGGCCTCGAACTACATTCGGCGACAACCCCAGCCTGAATCTGACCTCTCCAAGATCCTCTGGATAGTGTATATGAAAATCATCATCGGAAGAAGCTCTCGTCCTCTTTTTCAGGAAGGGAACATGATGATCCAGATAAGGGTTTCAAAGACCTCTGTAAAGCCCTTCGTCATGGACGTCGAGCTCGAGCATATATAGAGCTCTGAAGCAGCCCCTCTCCAAGAACGACTCTATCCTCATCAGCATCACTCTCAATCTCAAGGCTCAAGTCTCTCATTCCCTCTCTCCCAACAAAACCGCCCTTTTTCGAGTTTTCGCTTCCCGCAAACCAATTTATCAAGATGAAGTTCGCCACTGCTCTCTCTGTCCTCGCCGTTGCCGGCTCTGCTCTGGCCTCTGCCCTTCCCACCACCGACGATGCCCTCACCCAGGCTCTGACTGCTGAGGTCTACGACGCCGCCGCTCGCATCAACGCTGCCAACGCCCAGAAGAAGCGTGATACCTCCAACTGCATTGCTCCCCTTTTGTGCTGTGGCACCCTCACCACCCCTCTCGACTCCACGGTCGACCCCATCCTCCTCGGTCTGGGCATCGACGCCGCTGAAATCGTTGGCTCTATTGGCCTTCTCTGTACGTCCCGATTTGGTATGGGGGTCTGCTTATCCTCGACTAACTTTTAAATAGGCCACGCCTACGATGACTCTTGCGACTCTGCTCCCCAGTGCTGCACTGAGGTCAACCTCCTCGTGCGTATCCCATACTTCCTCTCGGAAACTTATTTCACTAACGCGACATAGGGTGGTGTTCTGGCCGTTGGCTGCAGCCCTCTCGAGCACTAAATATTTCCACGTTAAGGGCTTTTGGACGACTTGTGCTAGAGCAGAAGTGGCAATGTATAGATATACCTGCCTGGATCATGTATGGGGATGATGCTCGTGGCTTAATCATTCTTGACGGGTGAGGTCTCGTCTAGATATTTCTATTATACCATCTTTAATGTATCTGTTCTCTCAAATGACCGATTTCTTGTTGAAAAAGGACCTAGCTGGCACGACTCGGTGCAACAGTAATGTCTATTAGAAGAAATACACCTAGTTTTGTAGAGATTACCGTGTGGCTTAGCTATCTATACTACTGTGATCAAGTTCACCTCCTCAACATTCCCTTGAAAGTTATTTGGCTGAGGCCGAGGTATAGACCTGGACAGGAACTATTTAGGTTGAGCTCTTGAGTTCCGGAATAGAATGATTGTGGGGATACTAGGTATAAAAGAGGTATAGGATGATCCGTGCATCCAGGGAGTTTGAGAACTAGCTCAAGTAGTAAATCTCCAGCAGGTTGAAACCATCAAGCCCCGTGCTCTAATTGGTGTTTCAGGAAACCCTGTCGACTTTCAAGCCGTCCCCCTGGTGGCGGCTCTCCGCTTTTCGGTTGCTGGGGCAGATTCCAAAACAAACGGAGATAAGAAAAAAGTGGCGGTTCCCGCTTCCACTCACACTTGCCAGATCTTCTCCAACCTCGATACGATCGTTACCTTCATTCGTTGAGATCATCACGACTCAAATGGACGACTGATGCATAACCTTCTTGGAGCATAACAACCACGTATTGCTCGGCTTTTCCGCGACGACCGAAACGCAATCCACGCCCTAACACACAAGTAACGACCACAGCGCAATGGCGAGAGAAAGCAGCGCCCCAACAGATCCTGTGACCCCGGGAAAGCCACGAGAGCAGGCGAGCCGCCCTCTACCGCAGCATCCAGAGTTCGGAAAGCCGTCGCCTCTTCGCCCAAGCTATTCCCAGAGCCATGGCTCGAGCAACCCGTTCAACATTCCCAAGCAGAATCGCCCACGAGTAGAGCATCACCGACCGAATCAACAACAACAACAACAACAACAACAACAACAACAACCACAACATCATCTTAATCATCATCAACAGCAGGCACGATCTCAAAATCCGCTCCTCCAAAATGTGGCTCGATCAAACATTCCTCCCCTCGTTGCCTCCACCCCTAAGCGAAGCGAACCATTCGACCCGTTCAAGCCCGTCCGGCCTTCTGCATACAACAACAATCGCATGTCCCGCCCGGTTGACAGTGATGTTGTCGAAATCCGCCGCCCCGAAAATGTGACCTTCAACACACCTCGAGCGCCGAAGATGTTCTACGCCTCAAAACCTTCTCCGATGAAGATGAACAATGCGGCCAAAAACTTGCAGAACTTTGTTGATCTGACTACAACAACCCCTTCGGGAGGTGACTTTTCTACTTCTCGGCTACCTCGGGGCCCAGGTTTTGGTAGTGCGGCTGCAAGTGAGTGGGTGGATACCGCCAAAGCGAATGAGAATATAAAAGCTCTACTAGAGGGAGCATTCGAGGATGAAGATGAAAAGCAACCGAAGCCGAAAGGCAAAAAGAAGAAGAAGAACAAGAAGGACACGTCGAAGAAGAAGAGTGAGCAGGACCAGCCGCAGGCTCAGGAGGAGAGCTCGGATATTGACGATTTGGCTGCTCAGCTGCAGGGTGTAACTGTCAATGAAAGCCCTTCAGATGCAGAGGAAAGCGTCAAATCCCCATTACAAAAGACGCTCGACGCGGAAGACGAGCTCCAGGGAAATGAAGACGAGAAAGACGCTAGCGAAGAGGGATTAGATTCTGAGGAGGAGGAGGAAGACGAGGAAGACGAGGACGATGATGGCACTGTTGAAGGCTTGAATGTTAAACTTCTTCCTCACCAGCGACAGGGCGTCAACTGGATGTGCGAGAAAGAGATCGGATCTAGGAAGCTCAAGGGAGAGGCGAAAGGCGTCCTGCCCAAGGGTGGGATTCTTGCAGACGACATGGGTCTTGGGAAGACCGTTCAGGCCATCGCTTTGATGCTCACGAACCAGAAACCGAAGGATGGCTCGAGGCGACGCCCTGCGATGTTTGAATATGATGCAGATTCGGATGATGATGGTGAGGAGAAGGAATCGCGAAAGTTACCGCCTGGACTTAGCAAATCCACCCTGGTTGTGGCTCCTCTTGCATTGATCAAACAATGGGAGTCTGAAATCAAGACCAAGGTTGAGGCGCCTAAAAAACTCAGAGTCCTCGTCTATCATGGAAATGCCCGTGCCAAATCAACCGACAGTCTAGAAGACTACGACGTGGTGATTACGACATATGGGACCCTCACTTCTGAGCATAATGCAGTCTCAAAGAACAATAATAAGACTGGGGTATTCTCTGTCTACTGGTACCGCATCATTCTCGACGAAGCGCACACCATCAAGAACCGCAATGCCAAGGCAACTCAGGCGTCATATGCTTTGGATGCTGAATATCGCTGGTGCTTGTCGGGCACGCCTATGCAGAACAACCTGGACGAGCTACAGAGTTTGATCAGATTCCTTCGAATCAAACCTTACAACGATCTAGCAAACTGGAAAGATCAGATTACTAGACCACTTGCGAATGGGCGTGGAGGGCTTGCAATCGAACGCCTACAGGTAGTCCTAAAGGCTTTTATGAAACGGCGGACAAAGGATGTTTTGAAGCTCAGCGCCAAGCCAAAATCTGGGAAAGGCGATGGCGAAGGCGAGAAGAAGAAGAAGGGCCCGGGTTTCCACATTGTCAAACGTGAAGTAATCAAGGTGGCAGTGGATTTCATGCCAGGGGAGAGGAACTTTTATCAGCGCCTGGAACAGCGAACGGAGAACAGTCTTGAGAAGATGATGGATGGGTCTAAAATGGACTACGCTGGAGCCTTGGTTCTGCTTCTTCGACTGCGACAATCCTGTAACCATCCAGACCTGGTTAAGAGCGACCTGGCTAAAGACAAGGATATTCTCCTGCAGACTGGAAACACCACCAACAGTCAGTCGTCTGCCGCCAAGAAGGATGATTTGGACGCAATGGCGGACCTCTTTGGGGCGCTCAGTGTGGTGACCAAGAAATGCGACATTTGCCAAATGGAGTTGAGTCAAACGGAGTCTACAGGTGGTGGCAGCCGGTGCAGTGAGTGTGAGAAAGACTTTAACACGCCTTTTGCTGCCGATGGGATGAAGAAGAAGAAGAAGAAGAAGGCATCTAAAAAGGTCATTGATCTCACGGCGTCCCCCTTGCAGAGGCGCTCAGAAGATCGCATGGCTCGATCGCGCAAGAATAGACGCGTTGTCATGGATAGCGATGACGAGGAAGAAGAGGACGGCGAATGGCTCGTTCCCGAGAGTCAGCGAGCAGGCCTATCTTTGGGCAAAGCAGGGGGCTCCAACGATGAAGATGCAGAGGGCGGCGGCGACTGGATCGGTTCCGAAGATTCTGATACTGACAGTGAACCTGAGTCGCCGAGTCGGCGCATTGTTCAGAGGGACGTTGTAGACTCGGATTCAGAAGATGATATCTATGGGGATGAAGAGAATCAGGAGCTTCCGTCCACCAAGGTCCGCCACCTGATGAAGATCCTCCGACGCGAAGCCCCCGACTTCAAATTCATCGTGTTCTCCGTCTTCACATCGATGCTTGACAAGGTCGAGCCATTCCTGAAACGCGCTGGAATCGGCTACGCCCGATACGACGGAAGCATGCGCAATGACCTCCGAGAAGCCAGCCTTGAGAAGCTCCGGAGCAACCGGGCGACACGGGTGCTGCTGTGCAGTCTGCGAGCCGGTGCGCTGGGGCTAAATCTCACCGCAGCAAGCCGCGTGGTCATCCTTGAGCCGTTCTGGAACCCCGTAAGCTTACCATTCCTAGCGTTTTGTTTGCACTCACACTAACCCCCTGTTTTGTTTAGTTTGTCGAGGAACAGGCCATCGACCGCGTTCACCGACTCAATCAGACCGTGGATGTCAAGATCTACAAAATGATTATCAAAGATTCGGTCGAGGAGCGTATTCTCGATCTGCAGGACCGGAAGCGCGAATTGGCCAATGTCACCATCGAGGGTAAGACTGCAGCGGCCAAACTTACGATGAAGGATATGATGGCGCTGTTTGGAAAGGACGCCGAGCTGCGATACAAGGACGATCAGACTCGCCTCGATTACTCGCCACAAAAGGGCAATCTCCTCACCTCAAGCTATGAATCGGCAAGCCAGGGCCGCTCGGGTAGCGAATCGGATGCCTCTCGTGATCGCAGCCGTAAACAGGAAAGGCGCGCACCCTCGACGGAGGATTCTGTTTACGGTCGACGGTGGTAGGGGGCCGGTTAGAATTGAGATGATTTTACGCAAAGACAAGGTGAAATGGAGGATGGCATTGGGTCTTGGTGTTGGAGTATTGCGTCAGCTGTCTGGGATAATTTTAGGCATTTTGGGTGTATTCGGTACATATGGGATTAGATTTGTTCTTATACAGCAATGTTAAAATATCG
Organism: Aspergillus pseudodeflectus; assembly: GCF_044049435.1. Classification (NCBI taxonomy): domain Eukaryota; kingdom Fungi; phylum Ascomycota; class Eurotiomycetes; order Eurotiales; family Aspergillaceae; genus Aspergillus; species Aspergillus pseudodeflectus. The sequence goes on along the minus strand of NW_027263807.1, from coordinate 255,506 downwards.
ACAAAGGGTCATGTATCTTGTAGTTCTAGCCCTAGCAGCCAACACCCCGCCCAGGAGTTAGTAGTAAGCCAGCTCTCTCGTGGCATTTTGCACCACGTGACTTTGGAGGCTGCCAGACTGGGAGATGTTTGACGATTTGATGGCGTTCGGTTGAATCACACGATAGTGGATATTGTCTGGCTTTGGGACGCTCTGTCTTGGTGCGATGGCTTGTTTCATGAGGGCGGAAGACCTTGAACAGCGAGTTAACATTAACTATCTCCAGCTGATAGCGAGCTGTTAAGCTTATTATTATAATTCGAATCGTAATCTTAGGGTCTGCGGCTGAAAATACAAGTGCGATGCTAATATTGCTGGACCACTCTGCAAAAAAAAAGTACCGACATCTGGAGGTAAAAGGGCCTGAAATCTAGGATCCACGACAGTGGAGAGCCCCCTGAATTGGAGGTCTCAGCCAGGTTCTAGAAGACTCAAAGAAGGACCAGACACGTAACCAGCAAGCGAGGCTACTATCGAAGAAAAAGAAAACATGCAGCCACCAGGAGAAGGTTTAACTTAGAATGTCAGAGACAGAGAGGACGCAATAATAAGACTCATCCAACAAGTCAGAGCGCAGCAGTTGACGGGTCAGATTTAGTGTGGGATCAAGATTGCAGATGGGGAGAGATGAAACGCGATCTGCATCTCAGCCTGCGAACGAAATGAGTGAAAAACGTGGCGGCCACGAGATGGCCTCTCTTTCTCCAAAAGAACCAAGTTCCAAAGAGCAGACAAAGAAGTTCTCGTATTCGATTCATCTACCACTGTGCCCCCGGCTCTTTAGCTTTTCAGGGCCTTTCTTTTCTCTTTGTTCGTCGTTCTTCACCTCAACTCTTGTTTCTGGCCTATCCACCGACTAGCGGGCCGCCTCCATCTCCATCGATCTCAGAAGGCCATTGCCAGTCAAACGGCCTCCTTTTCACCAATCTCTCCCTCTCTCCTTCTACCTCTCGAAAAGTCCTCTCCTCACCCCTCCCGGACCAGCCTCATCCTCCCTTCGCCTACAGCCATTGCTTTTACTCCGGTACGTCACTAAAAGCCCCAGATTACTAGACCCTGCCATCGCCACGTTTTTCTCCTGCATCGGCCTCCCTGCACTCGCCCGACCCCCAAACTCTCTCAGCTCTTTGTCTATGTCTAAGACAGCAAGACTCACCTCTGACATATTCTGCTCTAGGTCTGCATGCAGTGAATCTCCATTAACGTCCATATAAATCCCGCCCCTGCGCCGTTCCTTTTTCCCTTTCTTCTCTCCATCCCTCTTGTCTTCCGCCCGCCCACCCGTTCTTCCTCACTTCGACCCGGTATCGATCACGGACCACCCCGCCTCGGCAACACGGTATACGTTCGAATGGGATGCTGTCGCAGGTGACGCAGAATAGCGAATCTACCTTTTGTTGTTCCCCGGTTTTTTTTTTTAGATGGGCAATTCTCAAGGGAGACAGGTCACCTCCGACAATGAGGGTATGTGCCGAGCCGATTCCGGGTTCTACCTCTTTCAATGAGCGCGGGCCCATTGAGTGGCTATCTTGGTTTATACGATTGGTGCATGGCTGACAATGAGGTAGTGAACCTGAATCATTTCCGTCTGCTTCGTGTGGTCGGGAAGGGTGCCTTTGGCAAGGTCCGTATCGTGGAGAAGAAAGACACAGGCTTGACCTTTGCATTGAAGTATATCCGCAAGGAAGAAGGTACATATAGCTTTCTCAAGCTTTTGTGCAGCTACTAACTGCTTCTCTTAGTGGTCCGTTCTGAAAGTGTTCGCAATATCATCCGCGAACGGCGAATGCTCGAGCACCTGAACCATCCCTTCCTTTGCAATTTACGATACAGCTTCCAAGATATAGAGTACATGTGCGTCCGCCCTATCGTCCTCGCCCCGACGTTGCTGACTTGATAAGATACATTGTGGTGGATTTAATGAATGGCGGTGATTTGCGATTCCACATCTCGCGAAAGTGCTTCACTGAAGACGCGGTACGGTTCTGGCTCGCTGAGCTTGGCTGCGCTCTAAGATATATCCACTCGCAAGGTATCATCCACAGAGATGTCAAGCCGGACAATGTGCTGTTAGACTCTGAGGGACACGTCCATTTGGCCGATTTTGTTCGTTACCCGTTACACGCTCAACTTGGACGATACTAATTCAATGGCAGAATGTGGCATCCGATTTTCGTCCTGGGAAACCCCTCACGAGCAAATCAGGAACCCTGGCATATCTTGCTCCTGAAGTCTATGAAGGCGGGGGGTACTATTTCGAAGTCGACTGGTGGTCATTAGGCGTTACGTTTTACGAGTGCATCTACAACAAGGTGAGCTTGGAAAAAAAATTTCATTTCGAACGTGGTAAGCTTATAATGAATATAGCGACCATTCGAGGGCCGGTCTCAAGACGTCCTCAGCGAAAATATCAAACGAGCACAGCCAAAATATTATGTCACGAACCCCGCCGTTTCCATCCCCTGTTTGCGCGCAATGTCCGCACTGATAGAAAAGGACCGCAGCAGGCGAATCGGCGCCGTCAGTTTCGAGAGCTTTACGTCACACCAGTTCTTTGCAGATATCGATTTTGCCGCACTGGAACGAAAAGAAATCCCACCGGTTTTCCGTCCGTCGAGTGACAAGACCAATTTCGATGCAACATATGATCTGGAAGAGCTACTTTTGGAAGAGGCGCCGCTCGAAGCTAGAGCCAGAAGGCAGAAGCCAAGAGCCGAGTTGCGGGATGATGCGACGGCCAAGGAGATTCGTGAGGATGAGCTCCACCGACTGATCGAAACGATGTTTGAGCCGTTTGATTATACAATTGTGAATTACAGAGGGTAAGTTGCGGTTTTTTAAAAACTTTATAAGCTTCGCTGACTGTTGTAGAAATGCCGCCGAGGCAATTGCAGCGTCAACGTGAGTTCATCACTTAATTTGTGTATGCTTCGCGCTAACAAGCCTAGAAACCCCGAAGAGTGCCTACAAACCACTAATTCCTCAACTCATTCCCGACACTATTCCCATCCCGATTCTGCGCGAGGCTCCCCTGTCCGGACCGAGGGATCCCCCACTCGTATGATGGCACAAGACACGCAGTCTTCTATTGGCGAGGCGCTAGAAAGCACCAGCAGTCAACCGCCCGCTCCTTTGTCTCAACCGCCGCCGCCGCCGCCAGCTCCTAATTTCCACCGTCCTTTCGTTCCCCCGCCACCTATGCGACCGCGCCCAACAGCGCGCAAGACCAGTAAAGGTGGAGGCGTGCAAATGGTTCTCGAAGAGGCGGGCAGCTGGAGCGAGCTGGCAGACCAGAGTGCTACCATACCCGCGGACGGATACGATGCTGCCAACAAGGGCAAACCGAGCAACAGCGGCATGCTTGCGTTCCTGAGCCGCAAAAAGGGGCGTGACCGGAGCCCGAAACCGCAGGAGCCTGGTGTCCTTGGGAAAGAGGGAGCTCGGCAGATCATCAGCTGAGGTGTTTCCCTGTCCTTGACCCCGCCGCAAAATCTTGGTCTGCGAAAACTGATCCAAAACGTCCGAAGCCCAAAGCCACGCGCTCCCATGAGCTTGGTGAGCAGGCCTGCGATTTAGAAAACCGCCTGGACAACCCTGCTTTGGAAGCAGAAAATATCACAATGACACTTCACGACTCCCAGAGGCCTCATTATGAATGGCTCAAACCATCGCTTCACAGCCGAGTCTGGATGATACGTCGATATCCAAAGATCAACCACCATAATCTTCTCTCTCTCTATATTTCGTGGCATTTGATTCCCCCATCTCCAGCGTTGCTTTTGGTCTTGTTTCTTCGTTTTTCTCCTTTCTGGGTGGGTTACTCCGGAGTTAACAGAACGGGGTGACTGACTGACCTGACTAACTGACCAACACGATGTCCTCACATACACATACATAATCTCGGCATTTCGATTCCGCTTTCTACTATTTTCTCTCCTTGCATTCTCCCAGACATGGTTCTTCTATTCCATCTTTCTTTCTCATACTCTCTCATTCATTTCGCTTCTTGACTGGCGTTCGTCGGCTATGCATGCATACCCCTACTGATACCGAGTGCTTGCCTGAGTGGGTTGGTTGTGTTGTTTCATCATTCATTCGCCCACGTCTAGTTTTCTTCTTGACATCAACAAGCCGAGACTTGACCTGGATTTCTTTGACTCTTTTCCGTTTTTTCCTTTTCTCTTTCCATCTTACTGTTTGCACTTTCGTTGACATCGATACATCTGTAATTAATGATGGCGAGGATACCTGATACATAGACCACCTGTCTACTTCTACACTAGGTGGAGGTAGCAAGAATGATGAGCACTGGCTGCGTGCGTGATTGTTTTGGTCTCTGAGCCCAATCGTACTTTCAAGAGCATGTAGGTTGCTGCGCGGTCTAGATATGCGATGTGATCGAATGAGACGGATGAATGGGCATGCACTGGAGTAGTGTAGTTCAAGAGGTCAGGTAAGTTGTGTTGTGGTAATGGATATTGGGATGCAAGGTATTGAAAATGCGTAACCGACCAGATTAAGCAGATTATAATCATACTTTGAGAACTACAGATGCCGAAGGTTGATGATATAAAAGAAAAAAGGGTAGAAGACATGGTAGAGAAGAATAAGAAGCGAAGCGAAGTAAAGAAAAAATAAAGTTCAAATCAGACCCGACCAAACCAACAGCTCCTCTAGCTCCACTGCGCTCTTCACATTCCACCCCGTTTCAATTCGCTTTCACTTTCACCTTCACCTTCACCGCGCATACCCGCCCCCAGGCAACTCCTGGAACCGACTCTGGTGCTGAGCCTGAGCCTGAGCCTGAGCCTGAGCCTGCAACCCCGTCCCATCCGCCTCAACAGGCCCACTATACCCTGGAACCGTGCTCGACCCACCCAACTTGAACGGCGACGGGTTACTCATGTCCGAGACGGGCGGGCTGGGATATCCCGACCCAGTGCCCGGTGTGTATCCCGCGCCGGGAGGTAGTTGCTGCGAGTGCTGGTAGGCGGCTGCTTGGGAGCGGCGGCGGAGGTAGAATGCGGCGACGCCGGCGAGGGCAAGGGCAGGGACTCCCAGGCCAATGCCGACGCCTAGGCCGACTTTTGCGGAGGAGGAGAGGGAGTCACCGCCGTCGTCATCTGAGGGTGAGTCGGACGAGGGAGCTGTTGTTTCTGGTTCAGAGGTGGGAGAATCGGTTGGAGTTGAGGTTGTTGTGGTGCTTGTGATTGTTGATGTTGATGTTGGTGTTGTGGTGGTGGTTGAAGTCGAGGTTGAGGAATCAGAATCAGAGGCGTTGATGCGAAAGTAGGAGGAGTAGATGAATGGAGGGCCGCCATCTTCGGCGTTGTTTTCGTTCCAGAGGGTCAAAAAGAAGACGTCGTTCCACGAGAGATCGACATCAGGCCTCATGTCGTAGGTATATCTGTTTGGAGGATTTTCTTCAAAGTCTGAATGAAGGATTAGTATTCAAAGTATGGATTCTCAGTTGGCGATTTCACGCACCAAGAAGACGGATATACGAGGCGTTCTCATTCTGATACAGAAGAAGGCTGATCACTGTCCAGTTTGTGATCCAGCTGAAGACTTGGCTGTCGCCCTCTTGGTAGATAGGATAGTCTTCCGTGTGGTTACCGCTGGCGAGCTGGTCGGCTTGCGAGCCAGGGTTGATAAAGAAGTTCGATTGCGCATGGGCGAGGCTGGCAACAGAGGCCAGAAAGGGGACGAGTGACTTCATTTTCTCTCGAAACCGTCTATGCTTACCATCCCAATGTAGGTAGTGGATCTTGTATAGGGCTGAATGGAGATAGTATAGACGTAAATCAAGAGAATTCAACCCAACATCAAATTATCCCCACGAGGTCGCTACAGGGGAAGAAGAAGTCTATGTCAACCCGCATGAGGGGAGGCTTTTGCCTTTTATTAGAACCCTTCCCTCGTGGCATCCTGCCGATTGTTTTAACAGGCCAACCGCCGGCGATGGAGTTTGAGGTTGGCCACCAAGCAAGTCTGGGCCATAAAATTAGCTCTCGACTCGCATGTAAACAGCGAGGCTGACGGGCCGAAGCACCCTTCCGGGGTCGAGCCTGGCGGAGAGCTGAAGACTGCCAAAGAAAGGTCGGACATGACCTGCCTGGTCGGAGGGATATTCAGAGTGCGACTTGCGAACGGAGTGTGTGTGGAACGTGCAGTTCTTCGTCAGAAAAGGGGGCTGAAGACGACATGTCTGCAAGAATAGAATAAAGTGTCGCAATTGAACCAATCGTCAGGCGCAATTAGTCGCTGGGATTCTGTCTGCAGCGACAATCAACTCGAGACTGCCGTTGGCTCGGCTTGGACTGTTTGTCGCTCTGGCGGGCTGACCTTGAGTGACCTGTCATCATTCATGGACGAACCGGCATCAGTGGAGGCGCGGGTTCTGCGCTAAACAGTGTTAGCGTAACGATTGGCGTGGATTGGCAGCGGAGACTGAAAGACAAGACAAGTCTGAAACTCGACGAACAAGCGTCATGGTGGGCAAAGAATGGCTCTGCCTGCGGTGCTGTGGAGAACCGTGGACTGGGAAACCTGGAAGGAGGCGACAATTTGAGAATTCCAGCCATCAGAGAGCAATGGAGACGGGTTGAATACCCTCATTATTTCCTTTCTCCCCATCTTCCAGTTTGATTAGTTGATAATCATATTTCCACTCCCGATGCGACTAAAAGACTCGTGGCTTAACCTTAAGCCGCGGAAGACGGTCTGGGTGGCGCTGGCCGCCATCTGCCTCAGCTGTACGCTGCTGCTGCTCTTCGTCGAGTACCAGCGAATCCCCCTGTCCTGGGACCGGCACAGCACCCTCAACCAGCAGCCAGTCACCCCTCCTTCTCTCTCCACTACTAATCCAACTGCCGAAAACACCACCACCACCTCCTCCTCCTCCCCCAACTATCATAACAATCAACCTCCGTACAACCCCAGCAATGCCGTTTCGGGCGACCGCCGTTGTCAAGCCTTTGCTGACCCGGGCAACGTTGTCTTTGTGATCAAGACCGGCGCTACAGAAGTCTACGAGAAGCTCCCAACACAACTCCTCACAACCCTCGGCTGCGTCCAGGACTTTCTCCTCTTCTCCGACCTCGACGAGCAAATCGGCCCGTACCGCCTCCGAGATACGCTCGCCGACTTTAATGAAACCCTCAAAGAAACACTCCCGGACTTTGAGCTGTACCGGTTGCAGCATGAGTTTCGACGAACTGGCCAGGACATGGCCAGTCTGAAGGGCGAGAAGGCTTGGAAACTCGACAAGTACAAGTTTCTGCACCTGGTTGAAAAGGCATGGCTAGAGCGCCCGGGTCGCGATTGGTACTTTTTCATCGAAACAGACACCTATGTCGTCTGGACGAACCTCATCCTCTGGCTTCAACGCATCTCCCCGCCGAAAGATCCGCTGTATCTCGGCTCGATCGCATACTTTAGAAACGATCCATTCGCACACGGCGGCAGCGGGATCGTCATATCAGGGAAGCTGCTCGAGCAGTTCATCGGCGGCGAGGCGGGACTCGCGAATAAATACGATGACGCGTTTCAAACGAATTGCTGCGGTGACTCTGTGCTCGCGAATACCATAAGGAAGGAGCTCGATATTGAAGTCAAGAATATGCGGCCGCAGATTAACGGCGAAAAGCCATCTACTCTCCCCTTTGGTCCGTCGCACTGGTGCCAGCCCGTTGTGACGATGCACCATCTCCACCCGCGCGAGCGAACTGCCATTTTCGATTTCGAACAAGCCAGGCTGGACCTTACTGTACGCTCTTTCAAACGTTTCCCCTCCTACAATCCCACCCAGTTAACCCAGCCACTAACACTCTAATCCTATAGAAACCCCTAACCTTTGCCGAACTCTCTAATCTTCCCTTCCCCTCCCCGACCACCCGCGAATACGAAGAAGACTGGGACAACCTTTCGGAAATCCGCATCGAATTTGCCGGCGAGATCAGCAACAGCCTCGAAACCTGCCGCGACGCCTGCAAAGGGCTAGAACAATGCTTCCAATGGCGCTACAGCTCCAGCGGCGAATGCGATGTCTCGACGCAATTTTTCAGACTCGGCGGCATGAGGAAGCCCGAGGATAATGGAACGAAGAGGTGGTATTCGGGATGGAACGTGGAGGAGATTGAGAAATGGAGGGCGGGGAATGAGTGCAAGGAGGTTGAGTGGGTGGAGCCGTATTGATTTGCGGGTCATGAAATAGAGGGTGCAATGGAGGGGATAGATCTCATCAAGTGAGTGAAGTGAGTGGTGGCAGGAGCCATGCACATATTGCTCGATCGAGGCTGGGACTCGGCTCTCTATCCCCCCACCAGATGGATTTTGGAACACTGGACATTTTGCATATGCATATATATATACATACCAGAAGGCTGGAACTATCTAGACTACGCAAAGAAATGGACATACATCGCTCTGTTCTTTTCGGAGTTACTTGAATCAATATATCTTACTCCGAATTAGATCAGCTCAGTTTGCGCGTGAAAGCTTCAGACATGAGAAAATGCCGAACTTAGATGTAGTGGTAAGAATACAGTAGAAAAGCCAGTTCTAGAGTCTTTGTCTTATGTACAGGAAAAGTAGATACACGCGTTCCGTTCCAATCATTCATATCCAACCATACACGTGGAATAAAAGCAACGCCTAGGTAACAAAATCTGGATAAAACGTGAACAAGTTTGCTCAAGTTAAAGTTTAATGTAAAGCGTAATGGTTTATCGGTGGTGAGAAGTGGACGAAGAGAAAGGTCAGAGTAAGAGAGGAAGGGGGAAAAAGAACCAAATCATGAAGCAACCGACTCCTTCGCAGCAGCAGGCGGGTTTTGGCCCTCCTCGCCGCCCTGGTCGTTCTTCCACGAACCCGCATACTGATGCGATACCAGATAAGGGCCTTGATCTGTCGGCTTGCCGCCCTGCAACGCAGCAAACGCCGCTTGCGGGAGTACGAGAATGTCACCGATGAGTTTCGGCTTCTTGAGACCGCCAATGTCTTTTTTCGTGACCTCTTGACCCAATTCCTTGGAGACACTCTCTAGCAGCGCGACTGTGATTGCCTGCGGACCCGTGACCTTGACGACGTCCTCGCCTTCGATCATTAATTTGGTGAGACCCGATAAGGGCACGTGGTGTTCAATCGCGGCGGTCTTGAGCTGCTTAACGACGTACTCGATCACAGCCTTAAAGTGCTGGAGGTGAGGCTTTGCCATGACGGTCCAGGAAGTAAATTGGTGGCCGTCAAACTCAATGCCAACGACGATGTTGATGGGGTTCTTGTCTGCATTGTCTGCGAGTTCCTTGGGGATCCATTCGCTCACGGGAACGTCGTCGACAACGTCGAGGTCGGACCAAATGCCACCGTCGGCGTACATGATGAGGACGCGCAAGAAGTCGGCCTTGAGGATGGGCACGGTCAGGGCCATGTATGCTTCGAGAATCTCGGGCCAGTAGGCGTAGCGTTCACGGACGTACTGGTCGGCGCTGTCATCGGTGAGGAGTTCGTGACGGAAGTGAGGGTTCTTTTGGAGCCAGATGTTCATGAGTTCCTGGGCGTGCTCGCTGACACCCTTGGGGCCGCATTTGTGCCAGATCTTGGCGGGGAAGTCGGGAATCGCTTGGTGGGCGAGGAGTGGTTTAATGGACAATTCAGAGGTCGTGTCATCGTCTTGGGTCTGGGTGTGCGTTGGAGTTTGAGGATTCGAGGGAATGGTCTTGTCGTCGGGAGTAATGGTCGTTGTGGCGGTCACAGTTTGGGTGACGGTGACGGTTGCGGGTTCGACTTTCGTGTCAAGGGTCGCCGTCGGGAGGGAGGTTTGCAAGGACATATCACGGTAGGCTTCGTTCTCGGAATTCAGCCGGCCGACTCGCTGGAAGAGGTACAGATTGAAGATGAGCATGACGAGGACAACGAGCGCCACATAGCGGCTGGGGCTGTTCATGAGCCCAGCCATTTTGATCCGAACAGTGAAGAGAAAGAAGGAGAGAGGAAAGGGACCAAGCGTGAGTGAAGAAGTTAGATTGAAAAAAAAGATCCGGGATAGAAGAAAAAAGAGCGTGACTGAAAAGGCAGAGAGTTCAGGAGGAAAAGAATGGGCGCTGGACAAAATGCTGAGAGAATCAACAAGAACACATGGCTGAGACTATCGCCTGGAGTAAGCTGAAGGCGTCCGGCTAGACCTCTGGAAAAAGCTGTCAAGAGAGATCAAATGAGAGATGCTAATGCAGGGGCCCCCGTCGCTGCTGAAATTAAGGTGGAGGAGCAAATTCAAGGACTCGGCACTGCGCGGGATCCAAATCTCCTAAAGGTCTCAGTGGTGAGCAACTCCAGATTATTTCAAGTATCAAAGGAGTCTGAAAAGTGGAAAAGCGGAAGCTAGAAAACCAGAAAACCAGAAAGCCAGAAAGCCTGGATCAGGACGGAAAGTCAGCCGCTTGAAGGCTAATTTTGGGAAACGGGATCCTCAGGGAGAGAAATCTTGTCTAGATCTGATTGGAAGAAAGTTTGGCCGTCGCAGCTTTAACTTGAGTCTTGGTCGTTGTGTGTGGCGCCGTCGAGACGACCGCCAGACCCTTTTTGCTCCCTGCAGCAGTGCGGGCAGCACTGCCACCGGGGGCAATCCTTTACTTTAATTGGCCCCTCGCTCGCCATCATGGTCGTCACCATTTGGATGAATCATCGATGAGACACTGTCAAGAACGTCAGAGCCCCGACCGCCATCGCGTCCACCGCTGTGGCCAGCGTTGGCTCAACCACTGGCGCAAAGAACGGCGAATGGTTACTCGGCAGCTCATTCACGGCCTCCTTTTGGACAGCTTCATCCCAGATCTTCGCATCAACCCCTCCGAAAGTCCACATTACATACGGTGCCCCCGCCGCTGTCGCCAATAACGTAAAGTCCTCGCTCGCCGCCGAAGGTTCCGTCTCCACCAGATTCTCTCCGAAATATGACCCGAACGTCCCCCGCAAAGCTTCAACCGCCTGATCATCATTTATCGTCGCCGGCGCGGTAAATGTGCGCGTCATGGTCGGCTTCAAATCCTCTGGCACGCCTGCAGCGGCACACTCTGCCTCCACAATCCGCTTAACCGCCGCAACTACTCGCGCGTGGACTTTCGCATCATAACTCCGGACACTCAATTTCAAATCTAGCTGATCTGGAATGATGTTAGGCGCATGGCCCGCCTGGATACTTCCGCAGGTAACAACCGCCAGTTCGCCCGGCGTCACCTCGCGGCTTACGATGCTCTGCAGCCGCGTGACGATTGACGCCCCGATCACGATGGGATCGATACAGGTCTGTGGTGCTGAGCCGTGTCCACCGCGTCCAAAGATCCGAACATCAAAGGCGTCTGTTGCGGTTAGGAGGCGGCCGGCACGGATGCTTACGGTGCCCGTTTTCATGCGCATGACGTGCTGCGCTAGGACGATGGAGGGTTTGGGAACCTTGTCGTAAAGCCCGTCGTCGAGCATGGCTTGCGCGCCGGAGAGCTCTTCCTCCGCGGGCTGGAAGATGAGGACTAACGTCCCGGTCCACTGGGACTTGGCCGATGAGAGGAGCTCAGCGGCGCCTAGCAGACTTGCGACGTGGGTATCGTGGCCGCAGGCGTGCATGACAGAGACTTTGATGCCGTCTTTGTTCTTGGTTGTTTTTCGGCTGGCGTATGATAGGTCTGTCTTCTCCTCTAATGGGAGGGCGTCCATGTCTGCGCGGAGTAGCACTGTAGGCCCTGAGCCATTCTTGAGCACAGCAGCGACCCCGTACCCACCTATGTGTGTCTGGACTTCATACCCAAGGCGCTGGAGATGGTGTGCGACGGCGGCGGAGGTCTGTTCCTCTTGCCCCGATAGCTCAGGCTCACTGTGCAGCTTGCGATAAATGGTCTCGTAATGCTCCAAGTCCGGACGGTACTTATCGACGATATCCTGTAAGGCGTTACTCTGGGGATCTATCCAGGTCAGCGCTGCTTCGCAGGTGAGTAGGCATTGGGGACTTTTACCGAGGAGCTGCATGATGGTCTGGTGACGGTAAGAGATACTGGCAAAGTGAACATCTTGACAAACCTGGGGTTCTACCCCTCTTTTAAGAGTGGTCTCACAGTGCTCACTCACATCGACGCGAACGGACAGCCGCAATCCGGATCTGCAACTCCACCTCCAATAACTTGGAGCATCTCCTGGACCGCCTGATTGGGCCATGAGGCGACCCTCGGCAAGCCGTCCACTCGGAAGTCCGTGTGGTTGTCCTATACTTGATTGAAGTGAGTGGCAAGGACAGGGTGGAATTTGTTGATATCAAAGGGCAGATCAATGCTGACGTCAAATTCTAGGTGGTTTGAACCCTCATCTAAGGTCGGCCTCCAGCTTAACTCGAAGTTATACACGATGCGCGCATACTCCTATCGACCACACATCAAGCCCTGTCTGTCATTTGCAAGCGTTCATCTACACGACCTTAAGAATGTCTTCCAGTCCCTAGTTTCACTACTATCTCCCCCAACCTTGATTCTTTCGAAACAAAAACTACGCTCTATATTGAGGTATCTTTCGCCGCACACGCCAAAATGAATTCTCCATCATTTTGAGCAGCTCCTCGTCACGGAGTCGCGGCTCCCAGAGTCCGAGTTACTGTGGCGTACCTCTCCACATCCATAAGTCCAGTGACTATGAGCACCTCAACCTTTAGGGTAAGTCTTTTACCAAAGGATTTTACCGACACGCCGCACAGTATCAACAAGCCCCCCACCCCCCTCGACGATGCCTTTCGCTGGTTCATCTTTGATTCAAGGTCTACCTTAAAAGCAGACTTGTGGCATTATGGTGTTTATATCCCGATGAGATTAAATGCCTACTTACACGTTCTTCCACTGATCGTCCGCCATTTCCATTTACATCGACCTCGACTATCCTGGGACTATATGGGTTTCCTCTTCGAAACAGCCATTTTTAGATACGAGTCAGGCATCAGTATGCTCGGGCCTTTTTATTTGCCCTATATTCTATCCGTGCTATTTATGGCCCTGGATAAGATTTCGGAAGACAGGTTCAGATCGATATCTTGCGTAGCCTGGATATAGTTTCCACGAGCTCCAAATGAATCAAGTCACATTCTTTTCTTTGACTCACGTCTTTATCTTTTAACCTCCTCCTCATCTCTTATATCCCTCCTTTTCTCCGTCTCTTTCTCTTTCTCTTGCTTCCATCTTCATCCTGAGACATCATCGTTATCATCCAACTGCCATTCAATACAAGCTCAGTATAACTCGAGCTACACACGATTTTGCCTTTCAGCTAGTTTGAGGTCCTCCACATACTTTACGATCCTTCATTCTACAGACCGTCTTGTTACTAAATTCTTCCTACGTACCTACCTACCGGAACCACGATATCATCAGAAATCACGCTATAATCGAACCTCACAATGTACAACGAAAAAGAGCAAGCGATGGGGGATTACCTTGCCAAGGAATCCCTTCTCAAAGAGTGCAAGCAGTACTTTCTCATGGGAGCCGGGGCATACTACCTTGTAAGCCATCTCTACCACTCATTTCTCCACGCCCCATCAAGTATTGCATCCATGCTTCGTTCGAGCTATCTGACTAACCCATTCCTTCGTATTAGACACCCATAAACGAGGCGCAGGCACAATTTTTACCTTTCTGTCCTGGATAAGGCCCTTTGACGGCTCGCTGGACTACACACTTGATAATCTCCCGTGGGAGATCTATAATTAAGAAGATGGAAAGCCGAATACCACAGATACTCTCTACCAGAGAAAAGAGAAGGTAGTGGAAGTTGAAAACTATGAGATGGAGGACGACGATGAGGCCGACAACGACGACGACTTAGACGATGAGTACTGCGATGACGACAGGGATTATCTGGGGCCCTTGGACGTTGAGCCACTCAATGAAATGCATGATTTCATTCAGGCGGTAGAAAGTGTGGTCCAAGAGCACCGAGGGCAACCAGAGCCACCACGACTCTCACCGCGTATGGAGTTTTCAAAGCCTATATTCGGCATCTACAACCCGAAGACGTTCTGATCAGGGCACTGTGTCTTTCGGCCACAGACCGTTTCAATCAACAATACAAACTTTAGGCGGTCAACAGCACATGATGCTTAGGATACTTGTATGGAGTTTTGGGTGATCTTTCTGTCTTGATGTTCTTAAGCGAGAGAGGTTTCATTGGTTTTGGATGTTAAGGGTTGTCTGTCCAGGCGCAACCTGACTGTCTATTCAAAAGAGGTTTGCATGTTATTTTTCATTATTCTGCTTGGCTTCCTAGGTACACCTGGTGTTGAGTTCATGTCGTGTTTTACTATCTTGATCTATAACTAGTACAGGTCACTTTCCTCGCTGACTCTCCATCGCTGTAACGACGGGCATGGTCCTCGCTAGGTAGGGTGTCAGATATCAATATCGAAACGTCATATATATCTACCAGATGAAATAAAGTACTAGTACGCTACCAATAAAACTGATGCGTCAAAGATAGCTTAATCAGTAACCGTTTCTACAGTGAGTATTGGCACTGGGCAGAGGCCATAGGAATAAAACAGGGAATAAAGCACCCTTGAAACGGTCACCAATCATAGACTGAAAGCATAGCCAGTAAGCAACCCCGTCGCACCATTTAGTCCCCATCTGGCGTCCGGCCGGACGCCTATCTCGCAAATGGCAACGCTGCCGGTTTCTACCCAACCGAATTGTGCTACTCCAATTCCCATTTCACCTTAGTAGTTGGTACGTATCTAGCAGGCACCGAACGCGCCGACAACTTGTCAGAAATACCAGGTTACACCCCGGTTGCAATCTAGATCGGGAATTTTTCTCCACACAGGCTTGTTTTTTAGTTTCCCGTCGCGTCAGTCAACAAGATTTTTAGAGAATGTCAGCCGCATGATAAATTAGATTGACCATGCTGCTTGTCCATTCTTATTTCATGCCCGTCTTCTTCTCCTGTTATCTTTCTTTTGGTACAGCCTCAAAACCACAGATCCGACTGCAATGGCCGGTGAAACCACCCCTCTTCTAAGAGCATCTCCCCAGAGAAACAGCAGACAGGCCCACTGGATCTTATTCGTCCTCTCCATCGTCATAGTCACAATCGACTTTGCGGGCTATCTTTCCGTCGCTCCCCAGACGCAAATCCTCGAGGACATCATCTGTCGCGATCTTCACCCCGATTCCATCGCATCATCTTCATCAACATGCAAGGACGCCGACGTCCAGAGCGAACTATCGCTCATTATCGGATGGACAGAGACTTTTAATCAGCTGCCGGGGATTATTCTCGCCCTGCCATTTGGTTTTATGGCTGATCGAGTAGGAAGGAAGAAAGTCACCATTCTAAGTCTGGTTGGGCTCATCTTGCAGGAGGTTGCGCTGAGAATTATCTGTTCGCCCCCTCCCCCCCGGTGTTACACTTTGATATTCGGGAACACAGATTGACTTGGGTGTACAGGTTGGAACAGTCCTGCCATTCCGCCTCGGGCCATCTGGTTCACAGCGTTATTCCAGATCTGTGGCGGCGGAGCACAAATCGCTGCCTCGATGGTCTTCACCATGTTAACGGATATCTATCCAGTTGAGAAACGGTCTCTCATGCCCTCTCCCACTAGCCCTGTCATCAGTTTTGCTGAATTATAAACTGACACGATCCAGCACGAACAAATTCTTCATCATCGCTGCAGCAGCTCTCGGGACTCAAATCATAGCCAACCCTATCAGTGCGTGGCTAATGACCAGATCGCCCTGGCTACCGTATCTCCTCACTTTGGCCTGTGAGTTCTTTGGCCTCACTGTGCTGCTGTTTATACCAGAGACGCTGCCTAAAAATTTACACGGGGATGACGAGACCACATCACAAAGCGCAGCGGATGAGCATGGGAGCGAGGGCACGCAGGATGGTATCTTCAGCGCGGTTTTCCGTTCCGCATTAACCCAATTGCTGCGTATACGCGAATTCATATGGAACGACAAGACCGTCTTTGCAATCTCAGCTGCATTCTTCGCAGCCAATGTTGGCGACCAGGCACTGAGGTTGGCACTGCAGTATGCATCAAAGAGGTTCGGCTGGTCAGTGGCAAAGGTCTGTCTCCACTTACATGTCTTTTCCCCAGACATCTGTCAAAAGTCCTAACGTATCAAAAGGCCAGCATCCTCCTCTCATTGAAAGGGATCATAAACTTCGTGCTCCTCCTACTAATCCTTCCAGTAATCTCCCACCTCCTCACCACCTACTTCCGCCTCGCCCCGATTCCAAAGGACCTCCTGATCGCACGCACCAGCGCCGCCCTCCTTGTCATCGGCTTCATCCTCATGGCCCTCGCCCCAGAGCCCATCCTCTTCATCATGGGAATCTCCATCCTCTCGCTGGGCTGGGGCTTCTACGCGGCACTGCGCAGCGTCGCCAGCGCCCTCGTGAGCGAGGACCATATCGGCCTGCTGAATACCACTATTGCGCTTGTACAGGGGCTGGGAGCTGTTGTGGCGGGGCCGGCGCTAGCTGGGGCGTTCAATCAGGGTATGAGGATGGGTGGCGCGTGGATTGGTTTGCCGTATCTTGTGGGGGCGGTTTTGGTTGGGGCGGCCGGGGGCGTTACGGCGGTTGTGAGCCTTGAGTCGAGGTAAGAATGGAGGGAGAGCGAAGAGGATGGTATCCACCAGTAGGAGTGGCTAATATTTTGATATATACTTGGGACTTGGGCGATAGAATTCGTCTTGACAGGATAAACATAGATCTTGGAGGAATACGAGTACCTGGCCATGTTGTTGTCAGTCTATAATTAGATACTGAGGAAAATCAGGAAATGACCAAGTCTGAGCTGCATAATAACTATACATAGCCGTGTCAGCCGCGCTAGAGACTTCTGGGCCGCTCGGCTTTATCTATTTTCGCTGTGTCCCAGTTCTTAGAAACAGCTTTCGCACAACTTCGAGTTGCTTCCAGCACCAGGAAACCCAGGTTAACCAACCAAGCGCTCCGGAGCTCGGGCTCTTCTTCAAATATGTAGATATATATACTGCTACATAGAATAGAGTCTAGGATGTACCAACCTACGGCCTACTTTATTTATCCTTAGGGTAATGGCAGGACCGCCTTATGTTGGATGCGTCAGCCTATCTATTCGGCAGCTCCGAAGCTATAAGGTGCGCAAGGCTCTGGTAGTACTATTTTCTCTCTTCTAGTGAAGGTGGACGTAGATAATATCTATCTCTGTAAAGATGTCTATACACTTGGTGACATTAGAACCAGTATAGATGTGGGGGCCCACCTTTCGTCAGTAAGCTTCACCATATACTAGGTATGGTACTCCAAGCTAGCACACAAACATTGAAAGTACGTGTTGAGACGCTACTGAAAAATTGTATAGAAGCAGGAGTTGGGCGGCGATAGATACTAGGTATTTATAGCACAGAAGATCAGCCAACATATGATAAGTGTAGAGTCACTCAATATTCTCAGTAGTCCACTAAGGCTGTCAGCCACCAGCGCTTACCCAGAGTCAAGTTATGCTTGAGTGGTGCTATTGTCTACCTGTATTAATTATATTGTCGCAACGTTCTGCTTGTGGGGCTTGGAAGAGGTCGGCCTGGTTCGTCAGGCAAATTCACACTGCAGCCAAGCCTGAACTTTCTGTCAAAAGTAATATAGACCTGGTCCATATACTGAAGAGCAGTTCGAGCTGTCCCTTCCTACGATAGATTGTTGCCATACTCAAGGGACGTACACCCCTCGTGGCTTGGTTCGCACTTTGAAGTAGGGCTGCAGGTTACAAGTGGATACCTCCACGATCCACGGTTAGAACTTAGCGGTGCGCTGGTACCTGTGGAGCGCGCATATCCACAATTTCGAGATCCGGACCACAAAAAAATTTTCATTCCTACTTCCCATTAAGATTAATACACATGCACAAGGAAAAAAATGAAAGCCCAACGCGGGGGTTGAACCCGCAACCTTGAGATTAAGAGTCTCACGCTCTGCCGATTGAGCTAGCCGGGCTGGTTGTTGAAGAGCAATGCAGTAGAGTGGTATAGAATCGGGAAGCAGCTTTGGATTCCACCAGACCCCTAGATTCTTCAACAATGTACCCCAAATAAGAAGAGAAATGTGCAAGGTACGTGCAGCATCAGCTTTTGGGGGCCGGAAGATCAGGCGCCCTGAGAAATCTTGGAGCCTGCCTTGATCTCGACTGGAATCCCTGGGGGAGGAGAAATAATGGGAGAAGTGCTCTGCTTTTCCTGGCACAATATATTTTTAGAAGTGACCAGGTTGCGCGTTCGTGTCCCAGGAGTTGAACATGCGGATGAAGGCGTTAAGGTTCTGGCGCCTAGTGCCATATCTCAAATAGGATCAGGCAATGTTAGGAAAAGGGGATTCAGAGCGCCTCGATATCGAAGCTCGAGTTTCAATCTGGACGGTTTGAGCTCGAAATACTGGACATCAGCATCAAGGAGTGAGATGGAGTGAAACATCCCGGCGCTAGAGGCTTGTTGCAAGGAGAGAGCCAACGAGGTCCGAGGAGGCGATGAATCTCTGGTTTCGTGCATCCGCGCGCGTCAGTGTCAGCACGTCAAGTGTGCAACGGGCTGTTTTCCCCAGAGGCAAGTTGATGTGCAGGTGGTCCTGTGCTCTCTGACGTCTCTCAGAGGCTCGCTCGTAAGAACATGATGATCATAATCTCGCGGATGTGGCTGGAGCACGTCATGGATTGGTAAGAACAAGAAAAGTCGCACGAAGGCTTGACGTGAAAGGGGCTGTGTCGAATCTCACTAACCACAGCTCGTTAGTGTTGAGGCTTGAGGCTGAACAATTGAGGCTGAGACGACCCCCGAGTCCCGACTTTCGACTTTCGGCAACGTCTCGTCCTCGACTCCTCCTCAGGGTCCTGACGCTTGGACACCATATCTGCGACGACGGTCGACGATTATTCTTGGAAACCGACAAAAATAGATGGGAAGATGTTGGTACCGGCAGAGTGGTTCCAACGGACAGCGTCTCAGGACAACGATCGCGGCTAGGAAAGCGGTTGCAGAGCGAATGGCATCACAATGCCGCTACATGTAGAAGCAGCCGTTCAGGGGCTCCAAGAATCGTAAACCAGGATTATTGTGCGGACAATGACGGCAGGATTGCATATCGATGCAGAGGATCTCGAGTTGGAGTGTTAGACAGAGTGGCAGGCACGACCAGTGAAGCGGAGGTGTGGCACAGGAGGCCTCATGGACTGAGGCGCAGATACGAGGCTCAAGCCACAGCAGAGATACGGACGAGCAAATTGGGATGACTCCTCGACGCCGACTGCTGAGAGAGGAAAAGCACGCATGCGTGAGGATGGGACAAGCAGACCGACAGAAAGCAGCGCCCTGGCCAATCAGGGGCACGGGAGGCCCTCCAAAGAGCGAACTCTTGTCAAAAAACCGCCTTTCCGCCGCCCTTGCTCTGGCACTGCCTGCAGCTAGCATGTGCGCTAAGTTAGCCTGAAGGTCGAGTCATCTGCGACCAGGCAGCCATCCGGCCCACACTACTGTAGGAACTGCTCGCGATCATTCTGCTTTCCCCTTCCTCCACCATCAACATCACCTGCAGCTCCAGTTCCCCCCTCCATTATGGCTTTTTCCTGTGACCAATGCCGTCATTCCAATTTTAGTCCCCGACTGGGAGGGGTCCACAATTGGAACTTGGATGCCTCTTGCGGATCTATATAGTCCACTCTCTCCCCCTCAGTCTTGCTTCACTTTCTCTCATACCAGAACACATCTACTCTTGACTACACTTGATCACTATCTCTATCATATTTAAACGCTCACACCGTCACGCTGTCGCCTTACTTCTCATCTCGTATTTCCTGGCCTCCCATCTCCGTCAGGGAGACACTCTACCGTCGCAGCTTTCCCTCCGTTACGAGACCTCGTCTACGACGGACCGCAAGCATGCCTGCCCCCCTACTCACTGTTGCTGAGCCCGTTCTGCCCGTGCGAGAGCTCGGGGCAGATGAGCAATATGTCATGACTGCCTTTGAACGTCACGCCAACCACTGCTACCAGTGCAATGACCCTCTCCAAGTCCAACAGGAGGACCGCGCACTCTGTGACCGTGGACACCAATATGCCATCGACGTTGCCGCCTATCTGTACTCGAAGAATGGAAAGGCCTACTCCGTCATCGACCGTGACCTCAACCAGCCTACACTCGTCAAGATCCCACGCGACTACGTCGCTACCCGCGGGCTTCTCCTCGCCATCGAGGATGGACTCCGTCTGCAGCGCAAGGAAAAGGTTCGCAAGCCGGTGATTGTTGACGAGCCCGGCGCACCAATCATCAGCTACGACCGCACATACCCCGTCCCTCCTCGTCGCACATCAACGTTTACAGAGATCATCGAGCGCGAGCCCCGCAAGAGCCGCCGTGTCATCGTCTACCCTTCCCCTCACCGTGGCTCCCCAAGCAGGGGATCCTTGTACGACTCCGACGCCGCTGACCGCGTTGAGCGAGTCAAGGAGTCTTCGCGCGTCTACCGCAAGACTGACTACCGTCGCTGATTAATCGCGCCAACCTCTGTTGTTCCGCTACGTTCTCCCGTCAATACGACCCATGGTTCCTGTCACACCGCAGCCAGGTGCTCCCACATACACCCACGGGCCGGGGCTATGCCCCGGACCCTTCCCATACCCCATTAGAGTGAACCGGATTCACCCCGCACTTCTATTCTAAGGGTTGGCCTCCATGCGAGTTGCTACTCCCATGACTTGATTGACTCCAGAGGAGCCCCTCCCTGAGAGCAATCGCTGTTCGAATCACGTTTTGTCTCTCGCCATCAAAGTCCAAGCTTACGACACTACGGAGTTACAAACCACAAGAGAAAACGCACTGAAAAAAGTCGATAACCCCCTCAAAAAGCGATAAAAAGACCTTCGAAGTCAAACCTCGGGTTTCTTGCTTGCTTGATCTTCACTTGATTCTCACTGGATAATCCGCATGAGTCACTCATGCAAGTACTATGCACGAAGGATGTCCCGCTCCAAAGGATGGGATTCGGCCACAGCTATTGGATATGACTGATTCATGTACTTTCCTTACACAATACTTTCCTTTGTTCTTGACTGGGTAGTTTTATGATCAATGAAAGCATCCTGATTCGATGCACATACAAAACTGAATATCCACTTCCCTCTCTCTATTTCCCACTGAATGAGGCCTCCCACTAGCAATCCAGACCCCGCACCTCTGCATCCCTAGCTCTCGAAGCTCCCCAACTCGAATCGAAACTAGGCAATAACTTTGCTCACCTAGGTATCTACCCCTCTTTCAGGCAGTGACTCACTGTTTCCGATTTCCGTCCGTTCCTCTCCCCAAGGGCCAGAATCACCTATTCAGCTACAGCCTATCTTCTTGCATGACGATTAAGAATTGGCTAATCCAAGTCCGGGCGTGATACACCCTGCATATGCGATGAGAGTGGATGCATCCACCTCCGATCCCAAATCCCGACCCAATAATCGCCAGACAAATTCCGCGTTAGCCTGCGGCTCAAGAGAAGTCGCCACAGCGAACGGAAAACGACGGGAAACTCCGTCTATCAATGATAACTATGTACGTATGTACGCACGTACATTGTGAGACGACTCGGCAATGTCCGATTCTACCTTACCACTTTCCCCCTTCTAGCCTTTGTGCAACACTCCAGAGTTATCACACCCTGCCTAGGAGCTCATACAATTATCGGTTTGGCTTGTTTGAGAGTCAATGAGAGTGGGAGGGTCCCCGGTGGGGCGGTGCAAGGCGTTTCCAATCGGACCGGGGTGGGTTCAGCTGGGGTGTGCTTTAGGCTGATTTCCGGTGACAGGGATGAATTTGAGGTTCTTAGTAAGTGGTCTGGATCTTGGGACACTACGTAGTGACGACGACGATAGTTCACAGTATCACCCAGTAAGAGGGGGTTCGTGTTGGTTTTGTTGGTTGTGTGTGTATTCCTATTGCATTATTCCAGGACGCTTTCAGCTGGTTGTGCTTGTTGTCTGGTCTGGTCGAGTCGGCCTCAAGGGCCAGCAACGATATACGTCTCATCTTATGTCTCGCTGGAGAGTTCCATGACCGCAGATTCATTGGCATACCCTCCTTCACATCTTCTGTGGCTACTAGAGTGTCTGCTTTGCGGCAGTTCCTTGAAACATCAAGAAGCCTGCATTGACGGATAAGATAATAATTGTCTGTTTATTTTATTGTAAGGAGCGATTTTCTTGCATCTCGTGGCGTTTGCTTTCTTTTCCTAAATGCATGCAATGTGGATCGTGGCGAGTGCTGCCTAGTAGACACCTACTTTCATGGATTGACTGCTGAATTTCGTGGAATGAAGAATGCCTACCTCTGCCCGTTTTCCAGGTACGTTCGTCGAGCACGTTCAACCGAAGACTAGGGAAGTCAAGAGAAGAGACTTTAGTTCAAGCCTGGTGATTGCCCATGAGGTGTCTGAGCGACCAGGTATCAAAAGTCGCTACAGTACCCGGTACACAAACCTTATCCTGAGAAACAGCTTTCTGTGGCACATTTCAAAAGGGTCGAGTTGGAGGACACGAGTCCTTATCTCGCCGCCGTCCACATGGAGAACAGGGTGACTAGGCCTTAGATTGTTGTTGAAATTCCTTTGTAAGCGCTACGCACACTGTACGCATGTGTAATGGAACAGAGACTTCGGGCCGGGCATATGGCCTGTTGGTGCCAATTTGGCATCATGCTTAAACAACCCATAGCATTGCATGGATTGCGATGAGGGAGAGCCCGAAACTTCCCACGACTGAGAATACAGCCCAAGCTCGAAATTTTGTCGCTGATATTCCTTCTGAGGACCTGTAATTAGGGGCGGAACATATTTGGCTTTTGCGTGACCAGTAACGGTAGGATTGCCGGACGTGATTGATAATGCTGACACACGAGCGAATCCTCGTGCCTGAGCAGCAGAGGCCTTTCTTTCGGAACAACCAGGAAGATAAAAGTAAATGCCAGCTGAGTAACTGCGGCAGCAGCCAAATAGGCTGACTTCGGAGTCCCGGATGACATATCCTTCTCACTCGAAGACGGGGGAAATAAGGAAGGTGCCGATTTCACGAAGAACCAACCATTAAATCGCCTGCTTTTCCCTACGTGTTCCGAGTATGTGGAGCGTTCTAATGATCGGCAGGAAGCTGGTCGCCTGACGCTCAAAGAGCAATCTGCCTTGGAAGAAAGGCAGCATGGAGGGCAGCCTAGTTGTCCTGCCTAAACGATTCCGGACCCCGATTCTGCCTGGAAAGTAACCGAACCCCGCATGTGTGGGATGAATGTCTCAAGCTCGGAGGGAGAGAAGGTTTATAGTCCCAGATTCGAGATATTCATGGTGTCGTTCAGGCCCCCGTCGGTGCACAAAGAGTGCCATGTGACCAGGCGGGATAGATTCGGAATGCCGTTGATCTGCCTCACAAAGATGAGGAGTGTTGCTCCCGCGCGGATGGATCCGAGACTAAGGCAGAGAACAGACCACCCTCCTTCCGAGGGTTCATTGCAGGATCAGGATTCTCTGGTAAAGTGGTCATGCGGCCCGTCATATGTCCCCTGTAGTGATGGGATCTCTTCCTTGTGATCATAATCGGGGTGCTATAGCCCTGTTCTTGAAGTGTAAGCGCAAAAAGTGAAGTCGCTGTCGAAGGTGGAATAGGTTGATGTGCGGAGTAAACCCAAGAGCTGAGAGTTAGATGAGACTCGAAGTTCGAGTTGATTGTTGTCGCCAATCCCCCAGCCACAGCAACACGTGATTTGCCCTATATACCATCCCAGGAAAGGATCATTGAAATGCATGGGCCTGCATCTTCTAGTGTACTAAAACCTTTGTCCTTGTTCTTATCACTATCATAAATGTCCAAAGTTCACATTTTAGTCGGCCACATTGCGACCTCATAGGTCACAATTTGAAGAAGAAAAAGCTTACTTCTGCCGGCTTTGCGGAAGTACAAAGCGCGCCGAAGATCTTGCCTTCAGTTCTATTACAGCCGCACTTACTCAGAGACTCAGGGAGTTAATGAGTCTGATTTATCTAATCACTGAGTAGCATCGTAGAATCAATAACCATGAGATTATAGAGTCTGTTAGGGCGGCTCAAGTATGTCCCTCAGTAAGGCGCACTATTCCTGTTTCGGTCTGTATATCACGTGCGGTCTACCTCAACTTCTTCCGCACCTCCGCAAACCTCCATCTTCAAAAGTTCCTGAACAAACCTCGACTTACCCTCGTGCCGTCGTTCCAGTCGCCAAAATGGCCAAGAAAAGTACGTTCTAACCCCGCAATTTTTTGTTCACTCGCAAAGTTCCCAGATTTGTCACGCGGAGTCCGCCCGTGCGACCGGAGGAAAGAATTGAAGCCAAAGCACAACGCAGAAGCCAACACCAAAACTGACCTCGACACTCTCTAGGCAAGTCACGTACGGTCGCCGTTCGGCTGATCTCCATGGCAATGACCGGATACTACCGAACAATGATCCGACCGCGCACACACCGCCCCTTGAGTATGTTGAAGTACGACCCTGTTGTCAAGAAGCAAGTGCTGTTTCTTGAGGCGACGAAGGGTGGGAGGGCGAAATGATCTATTCTCCAAATTCCCTTTCGCAATTGGAAATTGGTCGTTCACGTTGGCTTAATCAGACAACATAACCCCTCGCCTCGCCGTTTCCGTTCGACCTCACACTCGATTCCTCCCCTCGATTACATCCTATTCACCACCACTCGAGCGGACGACGTATCCGATGCTGCGCTCCGATTTCGATAAACGACGGTCATGTACATTAGACACAGCGGCAAGAGCAGCTTTTGAAACTACGCTTGCGTGCTATCTCATTCTTGGAGCTGTATAGGTATTCCGGTGTTTCATTCTGGCGTTTATAGCAAGACAGCTTTGGTCAATCGATATATTCTATACCATATGGTCCTAGCCTATAACTTCACTTTGATCTCCGGCTCAGATTTGCCAACCCCTTATAATGACCCGACTCTCCACAATCATGCTAAGTATATGGTAAGTAAGTTCCATGATTATCGCACCTCGCGAGCCTCTTGATGCAGGGCGTTCAAGCACCTTGGCTGAAGCGAGCACTGTATTTTTCGGCTACGGACGTTAACAATGCCCAATCGCACGCAAAGGGATGAAACTTACCCCGTGTATGCCGTGCCGACTTTCTGAGGCGTCGTGCCGGGCCCGTCTGGTTAGACATTGCGTCCGACGAGCGAGTGCGGCTGCTTCCAGAGGCCAACCTCGTAGGGCTTGTTCCTCGGGGATACAGTTCGGCTCCAGTTCTTGCCTGAGGCACAGTATTGGAGAGTGCTGGGCAGGTCTTTGCCTTCTTATTCTTTCCTGTTTCGCCACACTCTTCCAGGTCATCCATCTGGGACGACCCTGCTTCGCAAGAGTTTGTCTTTTGTTGCCCAGTCAACGTTTCCCGTTGGCGTTTGCTGTACGTCCACCGGTTGGTCCGTGTTGGGTGACTGCCATTCAGCGATAACACCACGAGGCCGGGGTCGCCGTTCACCTGCGAGTCCGGAGATTGGAGATCGTCGTCCTCAGCTGTCGATTTCCGTGTCTCAAAGGAGACTTTTCTTCCTGCACCAGATTGTCTTTGCTGTATGGGCGTCTGTTCCACCACAGCTTCTTGATGAATTTGTTCCTGAACATACTCCGCAGGAGGGCGTTGTATATTCGAAGCGCGATAAAGCTGCGGCTCTCGGGTTTTATGCTGAGACTCAGCATTTGCAAAGGGACTATCTTTCTCCGGCCTCGCGGGGACCACGAGCTCTTTGGCTGATAGTGCTCTTTCCGGTGTCTGTATAAGCATACTAGAGATATCGAAAGGCTCGTTCTCGACCGTCAAACAATCAGTGGGCTCTAATCCTTGCATAATGCTCGAAAATGGGACGATCACTCCTGCTTGGTCTGATGGCGAGAGAGCCTCACAATTCTCGACTGGCGTTATAGGCTCGCTAGCCCACAAGTTCATGTGCATCGCATCGTCCATGGTTTGGGTTCCTTGGTCCGTTCGAAAACACGTGTCTGTCGATGCCTGCGCTGAATCTTGGTTGACTTGCTCTGATCGCTTCGCGTTCACTGACTGCATAATAGCGCCTAGTTGGGCCAAAGCTTCGGGTAGTGGCTGCTCTAACTGCGCGATATCCAGCTGGAGGAGAGTGTCTCTGGCCTCCTTGATCTCGGATTCTAATCTTTGGACTTTTGCATACAGGGCGTGAGCTTCCGATTTAGCGTCCGACATGCTTGCTTCAAGATTTTTCCTCGCAATATTCGCATTTTCAAGCTCCCTGGCTAGCTCATCACGCTCCTCCTCCTTCTTGGCCAGGTCAGAACGAAGCGTTGACAGACTATCTTGCAGGGCATGCAGTGAATGCTGAGTTTCGGTCATGGCTCTCGTACGTTCATTCTCAAGACCATCAGACCGTCTGTTGGTTTCGGCAAGTTGAAGTTGCAGGGAGATTTGCTGGGATGTAAGGACAGCTTCCTGGTCGCTCAGCTTGGCAATTTCTGCCTCTTGTTTCCCCAAGTTTGAAATGCATTCTTTTCGGGATTCTTCGAGGTCATGAATCCGCATTTGCCGCTCCGTGAGCTACCCCGTTAGCAAAGACACGCGAGTAATGGCTCATGTGGGCACCTACCAAGGATTCTAGATCTTTGCGTTGCTCTCTGGATGAAGTTTCAACCTCGGCCTATTCAATGTGAGTGCCATATTTCCCATTCCACATCGGTAGTATCTTACCAATTTGCGTTGATTTTGAGCCAGCTGTTCCTTGACCTTTTCCATATTGATTTCAAATGCAGCCTTCTCCATTATCAACGCATGGAGTTGCCGCTCAAAATCTGCTTTACATTGCTCACGAGAACGAGCAATCGCGTGATCTTGATCTTCTCGTGCTTTGGCCTCGGCCGCCTGAAGCTTCTCTTGCAAAACTATAGCCTGCGATTCGAACTTTGCAGCGTTTAGCTCCACTTGGTGTGCCTGCGCGGTTACCTTGAGCAGTTCGTGGTGCTTCTCGAAACTGTCTGCCCGCTGGGCTTCCAATTTCTCTTCAGTCACCTTCAGCTTTGACGAGAGTTGTTGTATCTCATTTTCGAGATTTAGCTTTTCAGAGATGTGCACATAATTCTGGCCAAACTGCTCTGGTAATTTGGCATCAGACAGGCTCCTCCCCAGCCTGTCCATCTGTTGTTCGAGACTAGCTTCGCTTTGTCGTAGTTCGTCAAAGCCAAGCCTAAAAGTCTCGAGCGCGGGAACTGTCTCATCTAGCTTCGATTCCAGATTGATGCAACGGACTCCGCTGGCCGAAAGTTCGGTGAGCAGCGCCGAGCCCTCGCTTACGCTGGTTTTGAAGAGTTGGAGCTGCGCCTCCAGGTCCTCCATCTTCTTGCCAGTGAGGTTACAGTTCTCTCTGATGTCTTGTGTCAACTGACGAGTCGTCGAATCAATTCTTGGTGCAAAAAGTCAGAAACCACGGTAACCAGCGGTCGTGAATTAGGGTCTTACCGAGACTCAAATGCGGCGATAATTTTTTCATATTGCTGTACGTCTATCTTGTTGTTCGCAAGATTTTCAGCAGTGCTCCGGACCAAGGCCATAAGTTCTTCCACCTTCTGGCCAAAGTCCTCGCTGAAAAAATGAGACACCTCGCAATCATCGGCTTTGGCTCTAAATGCAGCTTCCAGTTTTCTCGTCATTTCCAGTTGGCCCGACCTGACGAGTTCTAATTTCTTGTCGTGAGTCCGTGAGCAATTCTGGATGTATAATTCGAGCAGGTGGGACCTTTTCTTCTCGTCCGCCAGCTGACCATGGGCATACCGAGCTCTTTCGTCTGCATGCTTGAGCTCCTGACGCAAAGAGGCAACCGTGCTTTCCGACTCCATAAGACAACCTCGCCTATCACGGGAAGTATGGGAGATCCGAGCCAGTTGTGCTTTCACATCCTCGATGGTCTCCGATATCTCTTTTCGTTCTTTGTCCAGGGACTTTCGAGTCGCCTTGAGATGGATCGCCTCGCCGCGGAGGTTCTGGTAGTCCGTCCCGAGTTCGTTGAGGAAGATTTTGATCTTTGCCAGTCTTGACTTCCATGAGTCTGTTTGTGACTTGTAGGCTCTAGCCTCGTTCGTTCTCTGCTTTAGCTTACTGCTAAGCTTCTGAAGCTCCTCATGCAGCGCCTTGTTTTCGTCTTGCAGAGTTACCACCTTTGCCTCCATT
This sequence comes from Aspergillus pseudodeflectus, assembly GCF_044049435.1. Lineage (NCBI taxonomy): Eukaryota > Fungi > Ascomycota > Eurotiomycetes > Eurotiales > Aspergillaceae > Aspergillus > Aspergillus pseudodeflectus. The sequence goes on along the minus strand of NW_027263807.1, from coordinate 227,197 downwards.
TCCTTTTGCATATGAGAAGCCACCGCCTCACTCTCCTCGCGAGCCCTCAATCGGCTGATCAGCTGCTGAAACAAAACCTCTTCTGGCACCTGTGAATTCTTGCTGTCCGAGGGTACCCGTGATCCTCGCTTATTCGTCCTTTTCTTCTCGCCCGGTCGTCTCTTGACCACTTTCCATTGGCTGTGAGGAGAATGCGCTTCGGGTAAGCAAGTGGTCTCCAGCTCCAGATTGTCACCGGAGGGTGCCCCGTCAAGCTCCTCAACATCGTCAGGAGCGTCAAGTGGTCCATGCTTTCCAGTGTTAGAGTCCAGTAGTACAGGTACTTTGCCAGCAACGTACATTCTTTCGAAACACAGCAAGAGATTCCGAATCTACCCATTGAGTTAGGAGGAAGTAGAACTCCGAATTCGGAACGTACCTTGAAGACTATAATCCGGCTGGCGATTGGGGCCGCAAGTGGGCTCAGTATGTGCGGGCTGGCTTTCCTCACACTCAGCTGTACGCTGAAGGTCCAACCTCGGTCTTTCCCCGGGCCCTGTTGAAAGCGGATTCTTCGAATTTGAGCCTTGCGCTGGTGCAGTTAAGGTTGATGGCCTTTCTGTGTTATGAGAGTGTGAGCGCGTTGGAGGGTGTGTGCGTCTAGAAGATTAATGATCAGCACGAATCAGTGGTTCGTTGAGATTCAGATACCACAAACTTTGTCTGCTGTTCTCTAGTTGAGCACTCGCTAATAGCTTGACCACTTTGGTCTGACGTATCATGAGGGACGGGGACAGAAGCACATGTTCTCGGAGGTTGTAGCGAAAAGGGCCTTGAATTCTGCGCAGGCTTTGCAAAGCTGAAAGCCATAGCATCGATCCCTGAGCCTTGTGGGCGCTCCATGAGCAACGGTGACTGCTGCCTTTGACCTGGAGGCCAGGTCAAGTCTGCCCCATCTTCTAGTACGGTGTCAAGCTTCGGTGAAGCGACGTTGTTGGTTGCTTCCATTATTTGCAAGAGCAAAAGCTCCTCGTTTGGTTCGTATCCATTGCTTTCGTACTCATTGCCATCAAGCTCTGTTGTCGTCATCGCCGCCATCGACGTTGGAGGCTCTCCGGTTCCTAAGGTATTAGTTTCGTTCTCCATTGGATACTTGGTGAAACTGTCGGCGCGGATGCTGGGCTCTGGGTTGGTAAGCGTTGTTGGTTTAGCTAGATATGATTGTCATTCCAGGGATAGATGCGTTGAATGCAGAGACTCATTCAAAACAGAATTGGAGACGATGATGGCCACAAGGAGAGATTGCATGATGATTGAGGTGAGCTCTGGGAATGAGGCCTTTTGGGAAGGAGCGTGCCCGAAAGGGCAGGAACGTCCTTCGTCCGGGGTCTGATGGACATTGTCTAAGTTCTGCCACTACAACTCATCTTCACTGTCCTCAATCACAAGCATTTCCAGTTACTCGCGAGCCGTTTTCTTCAAAAAAACAGTATGCGATGCTGTCTCCCTAATAGCTCTCCATGTGCCGGGATTTTTGTTGCAGTGCGCTTCCGCCATCCACTGGGCTTCTCGCGTTCGCTGTCGCCTCGAGCTACGCTCGTGTGGTGCGGCGTTCTTATCACGGACCACACTCACTCACGAAGGGGCGATTATATACGGGGACAAGCATGAAGCCTTCAAAGCAAGCAAAGAGTCGTCATAGTATGGCTTACAGTGCGAGAATCTGGCGCTGGAGACAGTAACGGAGATAATCCTCTTCGTTTCATTGTGGAGAATGCAAACATTCTGACTGATAAACAAAAATAGTACTCCTGCTAGCCGCCTTCAATCGCGAAACAGCCGTCAGACGTTGCCAGCAGACCACAAAGAGAGAACTTTCAATGTGTGCTATAAAAAAGAGAGAGATCTGCACCGGCGGTTTATGTGCGCCCGCCATTGGCTGCAACCCTTGACCACTCAAAGCTGCCCGATGAGGCCAAGACCCTCATCACAGGGCCAGCGCCTAGATCACAAAGTGACAGGCCATTCTAAGCCTCTGATTCGTCGCTCAATCCTCCCCCTGCGCAAACAATCGAGCCCTCTTGCCAACCCAGGGTTTTGTAAATCCGTAGCTCGCGAATTAGGATTTGGGACAAGCAAGTCTGAGCCTATCAAATCCTTGTGTGAGTGGGTGATGATCCTGCAGATGGCTGAAGATTGGCGGTTTGTGCGACTCGCAATCCTTGCGTCGCTATATAGAGACGAGATTCGAACGCCCCGAAACGCAGCTACCAATTCTCAAATATCTGCCCTTTGCACGAGCCATCAATACTACACATTTAATAGACTCAAAGAGCGTCTCGATCATTACCTTATGCTACACGGAACATGCGCTCAGCATAAACAAAATATGTCTACAACATATCTATTTTCTCTCGTCGGATCAATCCTCATCACCCGGGCAGCCGCTCAGTTTGGCTACGATGACCCGAATGACATTGAAAGTATAAATGCGGCTGGAGCAGCCGGGCCATCTTCAGGGGGAGGCATGTCGACTGGTGGAATGATTGCGCTCTGCGTCATTGTTGGGGTTGTTGTGATTATTGGATGTACGTGCTCCAACCTCATTTGCTTTAAAAGCTCGTCTCAATGCTAACTGTATCTTGCCCATAGTCAGTTCCGCCGCTCTGTTCTACCTCGCCAAGAAGCGTCAATGGAAAATGCGTGAGAAGATCCGACGTTCTGCCAGGCATGTCGTCCAGGCTGTCAAGACACCTTTGACTCCTCGATTCCCGAGAAGCCAACGACCACACCCTCGCGACAGGGAAAGAATACCCAGAGAAGCTGCCAGAGCGAAGCCACAGCGACTACCAACGGACGTCGAAAAGGACGCTGTCGTCATAAAGGACGATGCATCCAAGGCTCTGGGCACCAAGGCTCGCGGTTGGAGCTCCTACTTCTCCTTTAACCGCTCATGAGTAAATTACTCTTGATCTCGGTTTGGAGCTCTACAGGGATTGAGCTCGCCACTTGTGCCCCTGCGCTAGTCGTGGGGTAAATTTCGTCTACTCGGCTTTTTTTCCTTTGGCATTATGATGAATTAATTGCATGTACTGAGCTAATGTAGTCAACCCTTTTTTACGATTGCCGCTGGTTTGGTCAGGCGTGGAAGGATTTGTTCTAAAATATCATTTGGGCTGATGCATGTGAGATACCAAGGTGATACTTTTGAGATGTTTTTTTATTTTGTATCTTAGAGGTAGCGTTATGATTGATGCATTCAATGTTCCAACATATCTACAATATTCAGTGCACTCGAGTCAGCTTAATGTGTCGCACTTTGAACATTCAACGCCCAAAGTACAACGGGGCCATAAATATAACAGAGAAGTGTAGATACAGATGGACCTGGCGGCCGAAAACCTTCTATTTTACTCGTTAAATCTAGTTGGGCGCCGCCCACTACTTTCTAACCCTAGCCAGAGAGTCAAGCATAAACCTCATCACTGGTAACTAGTTCTAGAAAACAAACAACTCAAACATCCTTTTCATCCAATTCATAAAACTCCACCTCGGCAATCATCGTCCTTGCCGGGATAGTAACGCAAATTGGGAAGCCACCATAGTCCGGATCTTCATTAGGCATCCTCGCACAGATACCACTCCTCGTCTCATCACCATTAAGCACACGGAGCGTCCTTAGCTCGCCCGTCTCTTTATTCGCAACAAGCTTCTCTTCGAACTTCAGTATTCCCGTAAAGGCCGAAGTAGGTGAGAGAGACTTTGCGCGAACCTGGAAGCCCCAGCCGATGAGGAGGAACTTGCCCCCGCCGCGATGGATGACCATTCCCGAGCCGGGACCGGCCTTTCCAAAGACGAAGCAGCGCTCGATTGTGATGGCGAAGTTGGCAAAGGTCTTTGTGATGATCTTTGAAGGGTCTGTGCCGTCGGCGCTGAGGTCGTCAAAATAGAACCCTACGGAGGAGCCTGGGTTCCTGTGCGCTTCGAGGACGATTGCCGAGACGGAATCGAGGAGCGCATAGTGTCTGGTGAAAGGGTTTGTTTCGGGTTCCTGCGTGTCGATGCCAAAGGGGGAGACACCCAGGGCTTGGTAGGAGCCATAGGCGACCCAAATTCGGCGGGCGCCGTACTCGTCGCGGCGTTGTTCCGGAATGAAGAGGGGCTGGTTGCGGTGACGATACTTGGCGCATGAGCTGGAATACTCGTTCAGGTAGACGTCTGGAGAGATGAGGTCGAGGGATGGTGCGAATTTTTGCCAGATGTCGAGTACGTTGGAGGTTCCGCCACCAGAGGGGTAGTCGCCTGGCAGGCCGCCGCCGCCGGCGACGATGGGAAAATCGTTGTCACCGTCCTCGCCGACGTAGTTTTGCCAAACATTTGTGTAGAGGGGGATAGGGTACTCGGCCTTGCCGGCTGATGCGACACGGTTTAGATAATGGGCGTAGTGGTATGCCATGAAGAGCTCGTCCGTGCGCGGTCCCTTTCCAAAGACTTCTGTCCACGATCCTTCCGGCTGGGATTGGGCTTTGAAGTGAGATAGGTTCGATTGAAGGTCAACATGGAGATTATTCCAGTCGTCCGAAAGGAAAGAAATCAGGTCCTTCGGCACAGGTTGTGAGAAGCGCTTTTCGGCTTCTACACTAGCATCGCGAGAGTCGCCTAACAAGCCGGTCTCATTTTCCACCTGTACCATGATGACAGTTGAATGCTCTTCGTCAAACTCCTTGAGGTGGCGCAGGAGCTGAGAAAATGCTCTAGCATCGCTTTCGGAGGCTTCATCGTAGAAAATCGAGAGCACGTCCCCTGTTTCAAGGACTCCGCCAGCCTTGCGCAACTTTGCTCGAGGGAAGCGTTTAGGGTTGGTCTTGACCCATGTTGGAACATAGGTGGAAATTCCATTCTTGAACGAGCCGAACCACAAGAGCACAAGCCGAAGTCCATGTTTGCGGGCTCCAAGAATGACATTGTCGAGCTCCTCAAAAGAAAATTGGCCCTCGACAGGCTCAATCATCTCCCAGGTAACGCATCCAAGTACCGTGTTATAGTGCGTGTCCACCAGTTTCTGCCAGGCTGTATCCATGTATTCGCCTGAGGTGAGCGAGGAGTTTTGGAGCTCCCCGGCGAGCATAAGGAAGGGCCGTCCATTGACAACCAGTTCCTTCCCGCCCTTTGTCTCGCGCAAGTGTGGGATTGGTGTGCTCTCAGAAGACATGGTGGGAACGAGTGCGAAGATAGAATAGAGTAGACTGATGTGTGCACAGCAACAGAGAGTGTTGTTACACCCTTAAATAACGAGCTGAGCGCGTGGTCAAGTCTCCCCCGCCGGAGATGCTGCGCTGTACAAGACTCTGACGCAGTCCCCTTCGGGATTGAACAATCCTCATTGGGCGATACTGCGGTATAGATCTCGAAACCTCCGATTCATCGGCCTACTGGGCCTCGTGCAAAGAGTTGCTTGTCATCGGACCACATTTTGCGGGGAAGCGGAGGAATAGGATGCCAATTGGCTGATATCCCGCAACCTCCGGCTAATTTAATGAGTGACCAATAGCGACCGTTCCGAAGCTTTGGGTTCAGGATGCAGAATCTTGGAAGGTTGGGGTAGCCCCGGAACTCCTCCGTACTGCTACTGCTCTCCACAAGATCGAAGTCTCCCCGGTTTAATGGCCTCGGAAAAGTGGCGCGAATATGAGACACGAAGATTTCTTGACATCTAGCTCGGTAAAAGTAACACCAGGTTGGCATGGGCCCGTTCGTGGGTATAAATCTGGCAAGGTATCCTTGGAAAAGTTGACCACACCTCCTCTATTACCGTGGACTCCAACAGCACAATAAGTCTTCAGAAGCAGCCAAGGCCTTTATCAAATATGGACATCTCCAAAGACACTGGCGAAGGCAAGGACATATCTGCAGAACATGCAGAGTTCCCAACCGGAGCCTCCAGGCCCTTCCAGATCCCAGAAGTCACTTGGTGGAAGCATGCTGGACTGCGAAAGCTCTATATAATGATGCCAATTCTGTTCCTTGGTAAGGGCTGAGATTACCATCAACAAGAATATTCGACGTGCTAAGGGCGGTTTTTCACAGGATCGACAATCAACGGATATGACGGTTCGCTCCTGAATGGGTTGCAAACAATGCCTCCGTGGCGGAACTGTAAGAACCCTTCGACCCGGAACGCACCAAGCTGCATGGCTGACAAGTTCACAGACTTTGGTAGTCCGTCGGGTTCGGATCTGGGCCTCATGACAGCAATTCAGAACATTGGTGCCATCTGCGCTTTGCTTTTCTGTGAGTGATGGATACAAGAATGCTATTTTGCATACTAATCCAGAGCTTCTTGGGATAGCTTCGTATCTCGCCGACTTGCTAGGTCGCCGACTGGGAGTGGTAGTTGGCGTTGTTGTGATCTTCGTGGGTACCATCATTCAGGTCGTCCCGTCAGTAGATCGAGGCATGTTCATGGCTGGTAGATTCTTGGTTGGTTTCGGGTATGTTCTCTGCCGTGTCTGCATCAGAAGGCTCATGGGCTGAGTATCACAGATCAAACCTTAGCCAGGGTTCAGCCCCTCTGCTCGTCACCGAACTAGCCCATCCTCAGCACCGCGGAACATTGACAACCATGTACAACACACTGTGGTATGGAGGATCCATTATTGCGGCCTTTACAGTCATTGGAACAATAAGATACACGTCGGATGCATCATGGAGGATCCCGGTAGCCATGCAAGCCCTCATGCCGTTGATCCAGTTCTTGGGCATCTGGCTGCTACCGGATAGTCCTCGCTGGCTTTGCTCAAAAGGCAGAGATGAAGAGGCTTTCGATATCTTAGTGAGGGTAAGCATGCTCCACCAATCCCGTTCTCGTCAATAATATGTTGAGCAGTCGCAATTGCTAATGAATCGGATATAGTATCACGGTAACGGCGACCGCAATGACCCCTTTTGTGAATGGCAATTCCAAGAGATCAAGAATACAATCAAACTGGAAAAGGAGAATGCAGGTAATAGCTGGGCACTCCTTGTCAAGACGCCCGGGAACCGAAAGCGTCTGCTCCTTATTGCACTTGTGTCTTTCTTCTCTCAATGCTCGGGAAATGGTCTTGTTTCCTATTACATTCATTCAATTCTTACCTCTGTTGGGATCGAATCTTCCAACGATCAGGCAATCATCAATGGCGGACTGCAAATATGGTCCTTCCTCGTTGCAGTCGGATTCTCAGCATTCCTTGTGGATGTTCTGGGACGACGAAAACTTTTCCTGATTGCCGGTGTTGGAATGCTAATCACATTTAGTATCTGGACTGGGTGAGTCGGTTGTCTAGTTCAAGGGCTCTGAGATAGCTAACCTGGTTTTTAACAGATGCTCCGCCGCTTACGCACAGAGCGAAGACTCTGCTGCCGGAAGCGCAGTGATAGCAATGATATTCTTGTTCTACGGAGTGGCCGGATTTGCGTGGCCCGGCCTCACAATCGCTTATTGTGCGGAGATTTTGCCCTTTAATATTCGAGCAAAGGGTCTTGCTGTCAATCTTGCCCTCACCGCGTTGGCATCTGTCTTCAACCAGTACGTGAACCCGATCGGACTCGAGGACCTGCAATGGCGATTCTACTTTGTGTATATCGCAATTCTTGTCATCGAGTGTCTTTGTATTTGGTTTCTTTTCGTGGAAACCAAAGGACCCACCCTGGAAGAAATTGCCGCACTGTTCGACGGGCAGGAAGCAAACTTGTCCAGCTCAGCCGAGATGGGTATGCAGTCGAAGACTATGGATGACGAGAAGCAATAGAGCAGTCAAAGGGCGGATCAAGAGTGTTGTTGTTCCGGCTGCGGTGGACGAAGGATAGATAAGGCATCTTCGGCGAATCTGTCTCGTTCTGCGAGGGAATGGGTGGCAGGAGGGCGAAGATTTTTCTCAATTGGCAGAGCATGTTGAAGCAGAAACTTGACTATCCACTTGTCAACGACGTAGACTCGGTCTGTAGATAGCATACAGGCTTCTTGAAAGGTAAAGAGCCTTGTAATCTATATTATCAATATTAGTATGATCCCTGAGCAAGCTAGAGGTGCAATCATAAGTTCTCAGCTGAGAAAATGGAGAACAAAGGGGTCTCACCATGCTGTTCACATAGGGCCAATACTGTTTCAGCTTCAGAAGCACTTGAAAATTAGATGAAAGCCGCTCTCGAGTGCCTGGCATCTCGTCTGGTTCTCCGAACAACAGGGTGTGAAGCAGCGCCGACGACGAAATCACCGTCATATGGGCAACAATAAAGTATACAGCTTCGCAACCTGGAACCTCATTGGAGAGGCTCAATAGTTCGCTGAAAGCGGTTGCATGAAACTTGCAGCGAGCCGCGAAGAGGGCTTGATTTGAGACCTCATTGTGAGTAGAATCCAAATAATGGAAATATAAGAGGGTAGAATAATGATGATAGCCCAGATGAAGAGCAACAAAGGTCGATCCTAATCCGGTCTTGGCATGGCTGTCGAGGTTGTCTCTCGTGAGTTCCATGTTCGGAGGGAGGCTTTGGGAGAACTCTTGAAATTGGAGGGCCACTTGACGGGTGTATTCCTCCGCTTCCGCGTCAGACAAGTGATTGTTGGCTAGCTGGCGATGTAGCTCCTGTATCTTGCCAAAAATTCGAGCCAGAATCACCATATAACCCCAAAGCCCCGGCTGCCGGTTAGGGGTCAAGATCGCAGACATCCTGGTTCCTGATTTCATCTTCCAAAACTCCATTTCTGACATGGGTAGTGAATGTCGGTTCGTGTCTGGAATCTGGCGCGGCATGTCCAGACCAGCTGAAGACCACTGGTCGATCATATACAAAGACCAGTAGGTTCGAAGCTTTAGTTCTCGCATGATGCTGTCATCTTCTGGATCTGCTTCTGGAAGACGGAGAATCTGAGCCATGCGAAAGGAGATCCCTACAAGCGAATTAATGTTTGATAGAGTTGATAGAGAAGAGGATCTCAAGCTTTTCACTGACCGAAAAACAGCGACTCCCCGCTCGAGTCCCCTTCTATACCACAAAGATTACCTACAAGTGCACTAGCATGGACATTATCCAGTGTCACTTTGTCAATTGTTCTCTTCAAAGCCTCTTTGGCAGTTTGGAAGAAGTCCTTTGCTCGTTCTTGGATGGTATGATCGCTGCTAAGTCGTGCAGCAAAGGCAAGGATACTGCAGAGTACTGCCTCGGGCAATAGGCTGGCTTGTACTCGCGTCCTCAAGGTTGCAGGGTGGAAAAGGGTGTGGGGCTTGTCGTGGATGAGTCGCAGGTAGATGTCAACAAGTTCATCCCGGAGTTCATCATTTACCTCCTTCGATGTGTTCATTCCAGTAACAGCTGGAGCGAGGAACTTTTGGCGATTCAGACTCGAACTGGTCAAAAGGGAGCAATTCTGGCCTTTGTGAGCGCACATTACACAGGCGGAGTTCGGCGTAGGTCCTGTCCGGCATTTTCTCTTCGCTGCCCGGCATTGACTGCATGATTTGGCCACTTTCATGGTCTTTCGTGATCAGATCATACATTTGTGTTTGCCGTTTGAGTGGAGAAGTTGTGTTAAGACGAGCGTCTGCTAAGCAATGTTCAAATACTATCCCAATACCAGTCCCGAGGTGAGGTTGTAGACCATGGCAATGTAGACTTTTGTCGTAATTGTACGCGTTGCCATAAAGCGTGGAAGAGCCCAAGTGAGGACCCAGAGGTGAGGAAGAAGGCGAGAATGGCAAGTAATGAATGGGTTGGAGAACGAATAGTCGTGACACGTGACTGCTCAAATGTTCGAAGTACTGGACGTAAATTTTCTGGAATTAATCCTTCATAGTTCAAGAGAGAACCAAAAGACGAAACCTACAAGAATAAAATATATCAAGTGAGCCGCCTGGTTGAGCAAGAACTAGGTGTTTCTTAGATTTAGTCGTTATGCGTTGATTTCCTGTGCTCATGCGCCTCCTCATATTCGATGCAAATGCAACCAACCATATGTACAGTCCATGACGAAAGAAAAAAAACCACTATCTACCATGATAAGCCATAGACAAACTACTTGCACCAAAGAAGATTTCGGGCTCCCACCTCGTCCCTCGCATGTTCAGTGCTCCGTACTCGATGAGGATGAGCATCAATAATTCTCCGCGAGCGTTCCAAAACTCGGCACTTCGTCGCCGCACCGAAAACTAGGACTATACGCCTTGTTGGGCATGTACCCGTTCTGCCAACCGGTCTTGTAACTCCACTGCGGGGCGAACTCTGCATGCCAGGTCCAGTAGAACCAGCCCATTGCGGTTTCAAAGGCGCTCATCTGGGCCTCCGCATAGGTTTGCAGAAAGGTCTTGTAGTCGTCCGAGTAGTCGGATGGGTCCGCGTTTGCGGATCGGCAGCTGCAGGAAGGTGCAGAGTCAGCCGTGGGGCAGTACTGTGTGTCATCGTTGGACTCGTAGGTGCCTTCCCAGCGAGTACCACGACCAATGTTGTTGAGGTTTTCCGCGCAGTCAGTGTCGGCTTGGGACCATTCACCGCAGATTGTTGGGCCCCATCTGTATTGTCCATTAGTACAAGAAGAGAAGCAAGTAGTCCACAGTCCAGGTGAGAACGTACCCTGCAGATGTAGTGTTGATTTCTCCAATCATGGCGTGCCAGTCGTTGCAGACCAGATTGACTTTTGCGGTGTGGTTGAGGACAATCTGGGCGGTGTTGAAGATGGTGTACTGGTGAGTGTCGAGGAGAAGTTCCGAGGGACCGCTCTTCAACATCGACTTCCACTTGCTGAGGTTGAGAAACCCATCGTGGAACGCAACCCAGGCACTGATCCCATTCTTCTGGACTAGTTCGGTTGCCGTTGTGGTCCAGTTGAGGACCTTTTCAATGTCCAAGGAGAGCATGTATGGCTCGTTGGCCAGGCCGTATATGGCGACAACGTTTTTGTATCGGTCTTGAGAAAAGAATTTGGAAACCTTGTCGTGAAAGTCGAGAGAGCGCTGGGCATTTGCGTCGCCATCATCCCCATTCAGCCAGTTAATGCTACCCTGTTTCCCACTATGATTGAAGCCGTTCTGACTGCCTGGGAGACCGTGTGGGTCAAGCTTTACGCGGAGCCCATATTTGCGGCAGTACTCGATGGCGCGGAGAAGGTACCGCCAGGAAATCTTGGGCACATACGGCTCGCCCTCAATGGGGCTAACTGCCCAGTAGGAGAATGGGATTCGAACATGATCAAGTCCAGCATCACGGATGTCAGCAAAGTCCTGTTCGGTGATGAATGTGGCGTAGTGCTTTTCGATCGTTTCAGCTGCTGAATCGCCTAGTTGTTGACTCAACGTATATTCGTCGAGCACATCATCCGAATAACCTCGAAACAAAGAAGGTGTAATCCACGGCTCTAGTGATAACCAGCCTCCAATGTTTACGCCGCGAATCGGCTGCGTCCCATATGGAAACGGCTTGTTGAGCGGCGGTACATTGTCGTTGGCGCGAGCAGAGTCGTCCCAGGTCGAGTTCAGGCCCATGACAGACAGTCCACCGACAGTCTCACTTGTGTATGTTAGATTAAAGTCCGTCGTGTCGTACCATGTCCATGGGTCGAGGACCGTGCCTCGGGCAGATTCCTAAACGAGTCAACACGTGAACAAAATGAGTTTCGAAAAGAGTCAACGCACCGGAATACTGTCGCGACTTATCCCATCCAGATCGGAGTTGGACGAGTCACTCGACTCGGTGGATGAATCTGACGAGCCGCCGCCGTCATCATTCTTCGATACGACAACAGCGACGACGATGATTACAATGACGAGAACAACGGCAATGGCTCCACCAATCCACCACCACTTCTTTCGCTTCCAGAACGGAGGGCGCGCATCTGGATCATCGCTCTGCTTCTCCCACGTCTGCTCCGTCGGCGGTCCTCTACCACCACCACCTCCTCCTCCACGGAGCCTGACTTCCATTTCTGGACTCCTCCCTTCCTCTAGATAGGCGCCCGATACAATGCGGCCCTTGGATTGACCGCGGGGAACATGGTCAGGGAACGGTTCGAGTGTACGCGACTGTTCTGCGACAACCGGCCGCTTGCGCCGTCTCTTTCTTTCAGCTTTCGCATCCTTTTCGGCCTGACGTTGCTGCCGGCGGTCTTCCTCTTCATACTGTTCTCTAAGCCTGGCTAATGCATCGGCTTTAAGTAACCCCGCACTGCTATTTGACGACTCGGTACTCTGGTGCTTGGAAGTTGTTGCAGTGTGCTTTTCCCGTTCGCGCTCCCGTTTTCGCCGGCGATGTTTCCGCGCTGCCTCTTCCGCTTCCTCATCTTCCAAGCCTCGACTTCGCTCTGCATCCCTGGCCCGATGCGCACGTGGTGCAGGACTAGAATCCTCCTCCGTCCTCCGTCGTCTGTGGCCGCCATCCCGGTCGCGAGTCCGCTCTCGTTTTCGAGGAGATGCACTGGGCGAGGCTGTTGCTCTGGGCCGTTGTCTTCGTCCCTCCGTATCGGAGCGGTATCTTCGCGAATCCTCCGCAGAGCGATCGTACACATTCACATCCCTTCGATGGTCCCCACCGTAATCATCATAAGAATCGTAGGCTCGTGAGCCAGCACGTGCGCGGCGGTAGCCCTCTCGATAGTGACGGTCGCGTGGGCTGTCTCCGAAGTCTTCGTCGTCGTCGTCATCATAGTCGTCTTCATAGTATCTTCGGCGAGATTGAACGCGGGAACGATTCCGTTCACGGTCGCGACCGTAGCGGTCCCGACTTCGGGATTGACTGGGCATGCAATGCTGTTGTCGGAGGATTCGTGAGGAATTCGTGGTCGAATTAGGGGCTGCAATGCGGTCGCTCCCCTGCTAAAATTGATACAGGATAGTCAAGGGACATTGGAGCTTGAGGAGAAACCTCAGGGGTAAACAGGCATAAAAAATTGACGTCGTTCACCCACAGTGTTTGCCAAGTTGTCGACAAGCGCAGCCAAGAAGTTGAAGTTGTGTTTTGTGTCTTGATTTGAGGCGGCTGCCTGGTTGTTGCTGTATTGCCTAATCGGGGAAAGCGCGGCACGTGTCTAGCTTCATCAGTCTGCACATGGGAGGTGCGAAAATCGACAAAATCAAAGATGTTCTCAAGAGTCTCTGTGTGACTTCTTGCTTCAGCTAGCAGATCCTTATACATTGAATCTATCGTAAGTCTCGACCGAATGTGTGACAACTGATTTGCTTCTTTGTTCATCCACACAATATCTCGGCGAGACTCGGCGGCGACGTCACCTGCTGGCTCAAGCTCCGCCCACCATAATTTCATAAAGTTCCGATAATTATCTCCGGGCTCTTTCTTCAAATACCTAAGCTGGAACCATGGCCATCCCATCGGTAATGAAGGCCTACCTCTACAATACCACAATTCCTAATGGCGTGTTGCCAAACCTGGCATATGACCCTGCGGCCCGCACACCACCTCCTCCTTCATCTCCCTCTCAAGTCCTCATCAAGGTCCTTTCCACCTCACTAAACCCAGCCGACTGCAAAGTTCCCGAGCAGTCGACCATTTTTGGGAGAGTTCTTATATGCAGCACTCCTGCGTCACCTGGCCTTGACTTTTCCGGGCGCGTTGTTGCAACACACCCCAACCACAAGGGGGAATTCAATCCAGGCCAGCTTGTCTTTGGATGCTTAGCGAGGCCGAGAACATTTGGGGCGACAGGGGAATATGTTCTCTGTGACGAGAATGATCTTGCGATTTTGCCGGATGGCGTGAGTATTGATGACGCCGCGTGTGTGGGCGTCTCTATCCGTACGGCATGGCAGTCTCTCAAGTACTACATCAAGCCCTCCTCTTCACCAAGTGCAGTTGGCGACGAGCAAAAGAAGGTGTTTATCAATGGGGGCTCCGGCGGCTGCGGTGTCTTTGCGATCCAGTTTGCAAAGATGTTGGGGTGCCACGTTACAGTCACTTGCTCATCGCGAAATGAAAAGCTTGTGAGGGAGCTCGGAGCTGACGAAGTCATCGACTATACGGCGGTAGATGTGCTCCAAACCCTCAAAGCCAAGGGGCAAGTATTCGATCATGCCATCGACCACATTGGGACTCCGGATAATCTGTACTCGCAATGCCACCACTTCCTAAAGGCCGGCTGTGCCTATGTGCAGGTCGGTGCCGGGAGCATAATGAAAGTCGTGTGGAGGACCATCACGCCCAGATTCCTGGGTGGTGGGAGAAGGTGGTTTGTGCCGCTAATGTTGGAAAATTCCAAGGAGGACCTATTGACCGTTGTCGAGTTTCTGAAAGAGAGAAAGCTCAGGGTGGTTGTCGACGAGGTGTTTGAGTTTGGGGATGTGATCAAGGCTTATGAGAAGCTACATTCTGGTAGGGCAAAGGGGAAAATTATAGTCCACGTTGCGAAAGACCGAGTTACTACTCCGTAGATCGCAGTCGTATTGTAATCTATTATTTTCCAAAGTAGGTCATTGTAAGCTCAAATGCCTCCTCGCTCCCGGGCCCTCAAAGAGATATCAACAGGAAGTAGTACATATGCATCAAGAAGTATGGCTTATGCTAACCGGCCGGGGTGTATAACTCTGCAGAATAAACGTAATTGTGCATAAGATCATCTGTTCTCCTGGCTCTATAGATGAAGCATTCCCCTTGCATAAGCGGTCTGGTCGGCGAAGGCATTACGTATCACTTGCTGAGTTTTTGAATAATTTGAACTTGAAAGTCTTAGAAGTTTATCTCATCCCGTGCAAAAGATGTCGAGGATATCGCTGCCCAGCTCGAAGGTGCGGCTGGTCGTCGGGTTCCGTAAGGGACTCGAAGCTTGGCAGATTCAGGGTCTTGTGCTATAGAAGCACAGCCGGAGGCTGAAGCCAAAGGGAATATGGATACCAAAGCCAGGCTCCACGGACAGCGCGTTGCACGGTGCACCAGATGTAACCAAGTCACCAACAATTCATCATCTGCGCAAGTAACCACCCTTCCGTCGGACACACAGACGCGAGTCATTCTTCCGCAGCGTTCCTCGGGTGCAACGAACACGAACGAGGCTCAGCGAGAACGTGGGCTCGAATGACATCACATGCTACTGCGGTTCCCCCCAATCGCTTTTCTTTCCTCATCATCCATTGATCGATTCGCTAAGATATTCATAAAGGCGATGATGATCTCTGCTATTCCTCGCCCTCCATGACGGAATCTCCTGGCAATCTACCCTGGCCCAGTTTTTATCCCCACCGTTCCAGCTCTCGCTCATGATCATCTCTGTCATCTCCCCTGGCATTCCGACGAACCCCCTTCACCACCATTTATCTTTCTTCGATATCGTTGAACTTCTCTCAATTGCTACAAGTCTATGACAATGATCTGACGGTTCAAGACGCATTATGGCATTAAGCACCGTTTCAGTCGGGGTTGCCCTCACTCCGACCGTCGTTTCGACTTTCTTCTCTCATGTACGTTCCCCGGGTTATACGGCTCAGTGACGGATACTAACTGAAGCTGTAGTATGTAAATCGCAAGACCCTACACAACAAGCCAAACGTTCATCTCTCCTACGATCAAGGAATCTCGGTCATCCGTGAATTCATCAACTATAGCTCCAAGCGCCCGATTGAGTATATCCAGGAGTTCACTGGACAGCGCGTACCTGCTCCGCACTGGGTAAAAGTTACGCGCTTGACCATCTCGAAGGAATACTTATCGCGAGCTGCAGATGCACTTATCACACAACTGGGCCCTGACGGGGTTGCGCGAGTCGGAGGGAAGGAGTGGTGGCAGTGGCGTGGCCCGGCCGGCGATACAGAATTGAGAGGAGAGTGGATTGAAATGAAAAGTGATTACAATGAGAGGAAGCGTGTCGGAAAGGACCACCCTAGTCAGAGGCGCATCATGTTGTATATCCATGGTGGTGCATACTACTTTGGAAGTGTGGAAACCCATCGATACCAGTTGCAGCGGCATGCGAGAAAGTTGAAGGGAAGGGTCTTTGCTCGGTAAGTCCTCACAATGCCTGTCTGGTAATGCGGTTCGCTAATATTACTCAGTGAGTCTGATTCTTGAAAACGTCTGATGAAGCTAACATTGCGAAGCTGAATATCGCTTGTCCCCACAGTTTCCATTCCCATGTGGGCTGCAAGACTCTTTAGCAGCCTATTTCTTCCTCTTACAGGACCACTCGCCCAATGAGATCATCTTTGCGGGAGATTCGGCTGGTGGAGGAATGATTCTCTCGTAAGTTCATGGGTCTCGCTGTATTTAACCCGACTAACGTTCCTAGTATGCTTGTCATTTGCCGCGACCAAGGGATTCCTCTACCTGCCGGTGCGATACTGATATCTCCATGGGTTGATCTGACGCATTCACTTCCCAGTATCGTCAAGGACAATCCTGGAGACTATATCCCTCCGCACGGGTTTTTGCACAAGCCGTCGGTGGCCTGGCCTCCACCGAACGAAGACGAAATCAAAGAGATCAAGAGATCTCTGACAGAGAACTTTGCATCCAAAGGCGAAAAGAAGAATCAAAATGGTGGCAAGACAAGAAATACATTCGCTGTAGACTCCCAGCACCCGACAATGGGATATGGGCGCCCGCCTCCATCCTTTGTGATGAACGGGAAAACAATCGAGGTCAAGGACCAGATACATATGTACACGACAAACGACCTCCTCTTTCATCCTCTCGTTTCTCCCATTTTCCAGCCTTCCCTCGGAGGTTTACCTCCCCTTCAGGTCATCAGTGGCGGCGGAGAGATGCTCCGAGATGAGCAGTTTTACGTTGCGCATAAAGCTGCTAACCCTAGTGCGTACCCACCGAACGATACCATCATTGAAGAGTTTGACCCGCAACGCGAGACACTGCACAAGTACCCTGGTACTTACGTACAGCTTCAGGTATGGGACGACCTCTGCCATGTTGCCCCAATCCTCAGCTTTACACGTCCTGCCAAGTACATGTTCCGATCAATAGCTCAATTCGGAGCCTGGGCCTTGGCACGCGCACAGGACTCTAGCATCGAAATCATGAATGATGATGAGATTTCCCCGATTTCTTCTAGTGAATCCGAGAGCTCTGAAGAGTCAACCACTGAAGAGAGGGGCAAGGATGCACATGACATCGCCTCCCCTACTGTTGGAAAGGCCGGCGATCCGCTTCCGTCTTTCAAAGACCGCATGATACGCCAGGGCGTCAACAAGAGAGGCCATATATATCCTCTTGACCCTCCCCACGCATGTCCAGTACTACAAATACCACCTTCCTCAGTTGGTACAATTAACCCGGGGCTCCTCATAAAGTGGATGTTGGTGAAAGAAGAGTGGGACCATAGATTCGCCAAAGAAAAAGCTGCCGTGCACCAACAACGACTCCAAGGCCTAGCGTTTGGATTCCAGGATTTCGACGGTGAGACACCGCCGCCCAGCTCTCTAGCTGCAAGAAGGTTCGCTCCTGGTGCGCTACCACCAAAGGGCCTTCGGACAAGCTACCTTATGTCCATGTGGAGCAAGTTTGCCAGCAAACACGACAAGAGGACAATCAAGAGAGAGCAGGAAATGGATAGCCGCTCGCAACGAACCAGTGTCGAAGCCGGAAGAGCCGGTGCCTCAATCGAGCAAGGCCAAGAAAACAAGGAGAAGACCCCTTCCTTCCCAGTACAAGAACAGCAAAACGATACAACATCCTCTACCAGCCAGCTACCTACGAATGGGGAAGCCTCCGGTTCATCTATATTCCTCCCACCAGTGCCCCCAGACAAACCCTTTAGCCCTCTTATTGTTCTCCCGAACTACGAAGGGAAGTCTAATGACGAGTATGAAAACGCAAGCACAAGAGCGCTCTTCCATGTACCAGGGACAATTCCGCGTGCCGATGACGCCAAGAGCACGCAGCGCCCAATCTCACGGACTGGCTCGAATACGATACGCAGTGGCTTCACCTCTGAGCCAGGAGATGATACGAGCACAATTGGGGACGAAAGGTCCCTCGCCGTTACTAGCATGGGGGCTGACGCTGCGAGTACGCGAGCCGTGCTCAATGCAAGAGGCGTTATCAGCCTCGTGAACGACGATAATTCGGCTTACCACTCCGTCGATAGCCTTCCTGCTACTCTTTCTACGAACGGAGTGGCGTCAGAGGCACAAAAATGATGCGCCCTTTTCCAGTCACGGAGAGAACACCCCTCGGTGTACATCTATATCCTTTGTAACAAACCCTGCCATTTATTGCGGTTTACACGACTGTGGCTATTTGATTGATTATGATTATAAATCTGTATACCCATGCAAGCTTAGAAGACGTTTGTCCATATGATTATTTTGAATTCACCAAATGTATATATCACATTTTACATAGGGGTATATGCCGATTAATATACAAGTCCTCTACCAGTAGTACAGCGTAAAAGTACAAAAGCGGCAGGAAAATCTACCACTTTATTCCAACCTTTCTGGCAACCCTCTCCGCAACACCCATGAACGCCTCCCTCCTTGCACTTTTCTCCGCATTTTCCTCCGCAACAACGGTCGGAACCCCACGATCCGCATCCTCACAGACCCTTGCATCGAGCGGGATATCTCCCAAAAACTCAACCCCAAGCCGCTTGCATTCCGCTAGCACACCCCAGTCCCCTTCCCCTGCACCCCCATGCGCATGCTCATGCTTATGCTCATGCTTGTCATGTAGCCCATGCGAAAAGATCCTCGTCTGATGCCCACACTCGGGACACGCAAAGTACGCCATATTCCTCACCATCCCCAAAACCGGCACATCCATGCGCTGGAACATCCCAAAGCCCCTTACCGCATCACGCAGCGCAATATCCTGCGGCGTCGTGACGATCACGGCCCCGTCGAGGATAATCTCTTGGTTTATTGTGAGTTGAACGTCTCCCGTACCCGGCGGCAGATCGAGGAAGAGGACGTCGAGCGGGCCCCAGGAGACGGAATGGAGGAGCTGGTGCATGGCTTTTGTGACCATGAGGCCGCGCCAGGAGATCGGGGTTGTGTCCATCGGTAAGCGGCCGGATTCGTGGAGAGGAGATGTGGAGGCGGCTTCGGGTTGAGGGAGGAGGTAGCCCATTGACATGGATTTCAGGCCATAGTTTGTCAAGGGGATGAGGCAGTTATCTGGGCTTCGTTAGTTGGAGGGCATGTCGAGAGGAGGCGAGCGGACTGCGTACTATCATCAAGACGAGGCTCGCCGGAGAGATTTAGAAGGGTAGGAATCGAAGGGCCAAAGATATCTGTGTCCAATATTCCAGTGCGAATGCCACGGCGTGCAAAGGAGAGGGCGAGGTTTACTATCTCATTGTTAGGTTTTCACAAATGTTGGGACTATAAGCTGAACAGGCACGGGCCTGTTGTTCTTGTGCTCAAAGGTATATAGCGCTACACACCTGCGATTGTAGACTTCCCTACTCCTCCTTTTGCCGACGAGACGGCAATGACCTTTTTCACATCGCGAATCTTGCGCTTCTCGGGGAGTCCGCGGCGACGGGGGAACGAAGGCGGGGTGCCGGAACGTGGGAGGCCCTGCGATTATTAGATGAGTACAACCAAAATTCCGTCAACAAGCTCCTACCAGTGGATTGTCATGTTGCAGACACCGAAATGTCGAGAAAAGCCTTTTTTTCACGGCCATGGCGCGTTATGGACAAGGTGACTCGAGAGCGAAAGTTGATGTCAGCCTGAGGCCAGATCGTGATACTGCCGGTGTAAGCATTCACCGCCCTGAGCACCGCCTACTTGCTCCCACCGCCTTCTTGGCCTCTTGATCATCGAAAATGATAATCGCGGCAGAAAAATAATTTCTCTTCCGCAAATAAAAAAAAACCTGAATTCAGGAACCCAGCATTCGGAAAGTCATGGCGCCAAAGTCGCTGGCGGAACAGATTGCTGATCTGGAGGATCTTACTCCGAGAGGTATATTTCATTTCCTGGCCTCCTGTTATATGAAAAAGTGGGTAAGCTAAAAACGATCAGATTTTGACCCGGAGGACATTGAGCGCGGTGGACAATCTAGCGATGATGAGGCACCCGTGAAGGATGCCAGTGCTGGTAGGGAGCATTACCAGGCTGTTGGGTTAGTATAAATCTCTTCCATACATTAATTGCGGGGTGGTTGTGCTCACTGGTACTAGAAAGGGAAAACTTCGCAAGGAGGATCCGATTTCCTTGGGGAAACAGTACGCCGGTTCGCGGGTTAGCCGAGACGCACTTGAGGCCGAGAGTGATGACGATCCATTTGCGGCGCGGTCTAGCGACGAAGAAAGTGGCGATGAAGACGAGGATCTGAGCGATGACGATGATATCTCCGATGGAAGCGAAGACGAGAAGCCGCCGAAATTCAAGACTGCTAGTCGAAAACGAGTTGAAGACGATCTGGACGGGATGGATACAGATGGATCGGAGGATAGTGAGGATGATATGGAAGATTTCGACGAGGAAGAGATTTCAGAGGAAGATGGTGACGAAGATGAAGATGAAGACGACGAAGACGATGAGGACGATGAGGACGATGAGGAAGATGAGGAAGATGAAAACCCCGCAAAACGCCGTGTGAAATTTGATTCTGGATTCGACGACCGCGAGCAACTCCGCCAACTAATGGCCACGGACCAAAAGACCATCGCAGCGACCATCTCCCAAGCCGCCAAAGCCGACGCGACAAAAGGCAAAGCCGTCAAGCAACAGCGCGCAACCTTTGACTCCCTTCTCAACGCTCGCATCAAGTTCCAAAAAGGTCTCACCGCAGTGAACCAGCTCTCCGTCGCAGCACGCAACCAAACCGAAGACGACGAAGTCGACGCCGACGCCTTCAGATCAGCCGAAACCGCCGCCCTGACGCTCTGGTCTACCCTCGAAGACCTCCGTCTCACCCTCGCCGACGCGCAGACACAAGACGAGTCAAAGAAACGCAAACGGCCTTCCCCCGCCACCTCAACAACAGCCACATCCTCCCTCTGGGCCCGGATGACCGACCTCGAGTCCACGGCCGTCACCCACCGCCGCGCAATCCTCGACAAATGGTCCCTCAAAGTCCGCGGCGCAAACACCACCACCCTCGCCAATTCAAAGACAAACAAGCTCCTCGGCTCCGCATCCGCCCAACAAACCATCACCGCCGTTCTCGACGCGCACATTGCCTCCGAGACCGCCGACTCCCGCGCCGCGAAGCGCGCGCGCAACAACACGCCCGCCACAAATGGCACCTCGACGTCCAACCCCTCTGAAGCGGAAGAACCCATTTACACCGATGCCCTCTTTTATCAATCCCTCCTCCGTGACCTGGTTGAGCAGCGCATGTCCTCATCCGATGCAATTACCAACGGGCTCGACACGCTACACCTCCTGCCCTCGCGCGACGTGCACCCGGTGACAGGGATGCGCAAGGATAAAGTGAAGCGCGACGTCGATACACGGGCCTCGAAAGGAAGAAAGATGCGTTTTGATGTTCATGAGAAGCTGCAGAATTTCATGGCGCCCGAGGAGCGCGGCACCTGGACGCTGCATGCGCGCGAGGAGTTCTTTGCGTCGTTGTTGGGCAAGACAGCCAGTGGGTTGTTGGGCGAGGAGGAGGATGAGGTTCATGGAGAGCGGAGTGATGTGAGTGAGGATGATGATGCGGAGGAAGGTGGATTGAGGCTTTTTCGGAGCTGAGCATCGATGTACAGCAGCTAGGGGTGCTCGCTATATAGATATGATTGGAAAATGCATATATTATCTGTACGGGACTATTGCATCCTGTGAGTGCTCAGCGCAGGCTGTTCTTATTTCATTAATTCGTAAGTCGCGATTCGGAAAATGGAGAGAAAAGATTCCTGGGGTAGCATATAATCCCAAAACTACTAAAAGAAAGCTACGCTTTAATTACACAGCACCCTTGCCCCTATCGAATATTCAGATTGAGTTTCAACGCCCTGAACCAGAAATCCTCTTCTCCCCCGACGGTACACACTCATACCTCGGTAGTACCGGGCTCCCCGACGCCTGCCAGCTGAAATTTGTTGTCCGCGGTAACCCCATCATACGTTCCTGGACTGCGCGTTGCAGCTCGGCCTTTCGATCCAGCTCTTCCTGCGGGGACAAAAAGCACGGATAGCCGTCAGCATCTACCACGACGGCACCGCTGACGTCGTTGTAACCCGGTAGGGCGGAGTTGGAGGGGACTGAGGGGAGACCTGGTTGGGATTGGTTGAGCATGGTGGCACTTGGGTATGGGGATGTGTGTGTTTCTTCCGCTTCGGTTCGTGTAGAGATGTGAGACGGAGGTAAAGAGTGGTTGTATGGGTAGCTTGGTGGTGCTTGAACTTGGCTGAGGTATTCTGCTGGCGGGTTGATGTCTTCCCAGAGGAACTGTGTCTCAGATGCCCCGGTTGAAGTGGGGCGGGGATGGAGATAAGATGGAGAGCTAGACGCTGGGGCTAATGATGCCTGATGGGTCTTTGTTGATTGATTAGTGTAGGTAGTAGCGGAGCTGAATGTTTTGCGACTGAAGTATGAGCGACGCCCGCTATCCCCCTCGTCCTTTGACGGAGACTGGGAAGATGGGTAGTGTTTGCGAAAGAAAGGCATGACGATGGTATTCTCTCCGCGGATGAATTGACTATGTTTTGATTCTTCAAATCAAGTAATGCCCTATCAGGGTAATTATTATGCAGACTAAGTTGCAGACAGGACCCAGAGTCAGGCAGAGGGGTGCTTCGAGAACAAGTAGCGGGGCCTCCTGCTGACGTGGAGCGAGGAGAATCGAATTGGAGGGATTCTTTCAGCCCAATCTCAATTTGAACTGCGAAATCAGTGCTTGTGGGAGGTGAGGTGTGTGCTTCTGAATCTCAGGTCGTATCAGAATCGATTCAAGAGCGTTTTCTAACGGCGTGCTTGCTGCAGAAAGAATGCTTTCTCGTGATAGGTTCGGCGGCTGCTGCAAGAGTCTGTGGGAGAATGTCATTAGCTGGACTTGACCGCTCGATCTGGAATGAGTCAAACCTGATGTCTTGATTATGACGTTGTGTCACTATCTCACTGTTGCAGGAGGGATGAGTCTCGGAGAGCTCTCAGCTGTCGCCTGTCCACAGGCTGAAAAGGGGCACTCCCGCACTGGGGTAGCCGGCCCCGGGGCCGGGGCTGACGACGCCATACCCCGTTTAGACCCCGCCTCCCCCACTGAAGGTATATAGCTCCAGAAATTTTACCCGAGCTATGAACCACCGAGCTTGTGACAGAAGGCCTTTCTCGAATCTGCCACCAACCATTTTACTCCAGAGTTACGTAGCAGTCAGCTTCCCCAACTTTGTCCAACATGGCTTCAGCCACTTTCGCGGTTAACCCTAACTCACCCTCGAACAAACTCGGAAATTCAGACGACCTCCCAAATTCCGCCTCCTCAAGCCTCCGCCTCAACCATCCGACAGAAAGCGAAACACTTCGAATCTGGAACCAAACATCCAACGACTGGAGAGACGCTCTTACAGTCCCACAGTATCTCGAAGAATACGCATACCTCCTTACCGTCCCTCTCGCCCGGAACAACGGCATCACACAATGGGTCTTGGTAGACGACAACCGACCAGCCGACAAGCGCACGGTGCTCGCCTCCTGCGAGACATTTCTCAAGAGAGCCCTGTTTAGTGATCCGGATGGAAAATGCGAAGAAGTAATCGCACATGGCATTGCGAGCGTGTACTGCGAACCCGGGTTGCGCAAACGAGGATATGCCTCGCGCTTGCTAAAGGAATTAAGTAAGACCTTGCCCAACTGGCGGATCGATGCTGGGAAAAAATGCATCGCTAGCATGCTTTATTCCGATATTGATCCTGGATTCTATCAGCGACTGGGATGGAACCCGTTTCCAAGCTACCATTTCGAGTTTGAGCCCAAGGTGGCACCCCATGGCGCCACGCCCCTCTACTCGGAGGATCTAGCTGCGCTATGTGAGAAAGATGAAGCGATACTTCGGTCTTTGCTCTCAAAGCCGTCAACTGAAAGCCAACCTCGATTCGCGGTTGTACCGGACCACGACCACCTCGTTTGGCACCATAGTAAGGAGGAATTCGGCGCCCAAAGGCTCTTCGGCAAGATCCCGCTAGTCAAAGGCGCTATTGCTGGTCCACCTGGCAATCGCGCCTGGGCAATCTGGACGCATCGTTTCTACCGGCATCCTGACAGTGATTCTTCAGCTAGTAATACGCTGTACATTCTCCGATTTGTCATGGAGGACCGAGAACCCGCCGCGGAGGATGTGCGGGCTATCCTTCAGGCGGCGCAAACCGAGGCGGCGGAATGGGGGCTTGGAAAGGTCAAACTATGGAGCCCGTCAAAGGCATTGGAGGAGCTGATCGAGAAAGCTGATATTTCCTTCCAAGGTCGAACCAGGATACAGGAAAGTATACCTTGTCTGCAGTGGTACGGAGAAGGAGATGGGTTCCCCAAATCGCTGGACTGGGTTTTGAACGAAAAGTATGCTTGGTGTTGATGGTGCCTGGGGACATCTATGAGTTTCCTAGTCCATGGGCTCTCTATTAAAATAGAATATCAACAATAACTTGGGTAAATAGACTCAGCAACACTTCACTGTAACCCTGACAAGGAGTGGAAAGGGGCGCGTGGCTTGGTTGGCCGCTGCACGAAATAATGAAGCATATGACACGTGACTTTGCAGCACGCGCTGATCACCGGGCCAGATGCGCCATTCCAGCAAGGTCATTGGCTGGTCAGATCGGAGCCCTCGCGGGACTCCGGAGAACCGCAATCGACTCCGAGGTCGGGAGGGGCAGGAAGCTGGAAACTTTGAGTCACCAGAAAATCTTCCCCTCAATATCTACAATTGACAATCTAGACAACAATTGGGATAAAGATCACATCATGCCGACTGATTCGCAAAAGTACCTCTCGACGAGAGGAGGAGACTACGACGTGCGCTTTCCACAGACCCGACGCTGACGACAATCCGCTAATCATTTTTTTTGACAGCTCTCCTTCGAGACAGTCGTCCTAAAGGGCCTCGCCGCGGATGGCGGTCTTTTCCTGCCTCACCAAGTTCCAACTGCTGATGAATGGGTGCGCAATTGATTCGGACTTTCGAGTCTCTCCATTGTCTAATATGAATAACTACAGCAAAGCTGGAAAGACCTCTCCTACGCAGACCTTGCCCTCAAAATCCTCAGCCTCTACATCTCCCCCGATGAGATCCCTACCGAAGACTTGAAAGCCATTATCGATCGGAGTTACTCGACTTTCCGCGCGGAGGATATCACACCGGTTGTTAACCACCAGGACAACCTGTATCTGCTTGAGCTGTTCCATGGCCCGAGTTATTCTTTCAAGGATTGTGCGACTCTCCCCGGCGGCGATTATATTGAGTCGTTGAGCTGATGACTTCAGGCGCCTTGCAATTCCTCGGAAACCTATTTGAATACTTCCTCGTCCGCAAGAACCAGGGCAAGCAAGGCAAAGGTGCGCGGAGAGACCCGAATTTCGCAAGTACAAGTCGGATTTAACTAACCATGCGATAGAGCGACACCACTTGACTGTTGTCGGCGCAACCAGCGGAGATGTTAGTTCACGCTATATCCCAATCGTGGTAAAATACTGATTTTTAGACCGGCTCCGCCGCTATTCACGGTCTCCGCGGCAAGAAAGATGTCACAGTCACCATCCTCCACCCCAAGGGCCGCATTAGCCCTATCCAGGAGGTGCAAATGACGACCTGCACAGAAAAGAACGTCCACAACCTGGCTGTTACGGGTACTTTCGACGACTGCCAAGTACGCTCCTCGCATCTACCTGCACTAGAAAACTGTCGAATGGCAACTAAATGCACGAATAGGACATCGTCAAGGCCCTCTTCGGCGACGCTGACACAAACAACGCCCTGAAACTCGGCGCTGTGAACTCGATCAACTTTGCCAGAATTCTCGCTCAGATCGTCTTTTACTTCTTTTCTTACTTCCAGCTTGCGAAGAAGTCGTCTTCTTTTAAGGTAGGAGACAAGGTGCGGTTCGTGACGCCCACCGGAAACTTTGGCAACATTCTCGCTGGTTTCTTTGCTACAAAGATGGGTCTTCCCGCGGATAAGCTAGTCGGTACGTACATCTCTGCCCTATGATGTTACTCCGCGCGCCTTGCTAACAGAGCATTTTCACAGTTGCCACAAATGAGTAAGTCTCCATAGACATGATTCCCGCCGAACCAGATATCATTTGAACCAGATATCAAGAACACCGCTGACATCTCAAAGGAACGACATCCTCCACCGCTTTTGGACAACCGGCCGCTATGAGAAGCACCCCGTTCACGATGAAACCAGCAAGTCAGACGGCTGCAAGGAAACTCTCAGTCCCGCCATGGACATTCTTGTCTCCAGCAACTTTGAGCGTCTGCTCTGGTTCCTTGCAAAGGGTACACCAACCAACCGTTATATTCTGCTAGTCATCAAGGAGGCTAACAAGGCACAGAAAACGCGCTCGCAAACGGCTCCTCCCCCCGTGCCGCCACAGAAAAGGCCTCCGAATCCATCGTCTCTTGGTACACATCGTTGAAAACCACCGGTGGCTTCGGCCCCATCGACAGCGCCATGCTCGAAGCTGGCCGAAACACCTTCGAGTCCGACCGCGTCAGCGACTCCGAGACTCTCTCGACCATTCAATCCTACTACAAGGACTCGCAGTACATCCTAGACCCGCACTCCGCCGTCGGTGTTACGGCGGCGAAGCGCTCGATTGCCCGCGCCGCCCAGGGCACGCATCATATCTCGCTGTGCACGGCGCATCCAGCCAAGTTTGCGGATGCGGTTACAAAGGCCTTGCAGGGTGAGGCTGGGTTTGATTTTGAGGGGCAGGTACTTCCCGACGAGTTGAAGGCGCTTTTGAAAAAGGAGACGAGGGTCACCGAAGTTGAGAACTCGTGGGTTGCTGTTAGGGAGATTTTGAAGGGACAGGTTGGGGATGATGCAGAGGCCGAGCGGGATTAGAGAAGCCTAGAGAGGTGTTTATGCATTTGGTCCCAAGAGGGTTATAATACTGGGGTTACTGTTGAATAAAAGTTGAACTGTAGGTACATATATACCGAAAGGTCTGCACTCCCACAATTGTCGGGATTTTCTGCACCAAAATCTTCAACTAAACGCAAGGTACTGCCTTGAGATACATCAACGTTGTGGACCATCGCCGGCAATGCTTCCAAGTCGAACGCGAACGCTCAGCAGTTGCTGCCAACCTCGGTTCAACCCTCCTTAGCGCTCCTATAGCTATAAATCGCCGCTGCATTGTCATTGTCCCACATAAACCACAGTCAATGCCACCCATTCATAGAATTCAAACGCAAAGCGAACTCCCCGCCAGAACTCGACAGGGTTCTCTCAAACCTCCCTGCTTCCTTTCCAAACCTACGCCATCTCGCCGGTAGACTTCCCATACGATGATGGCTGGCCGGAGGGAATCGCGATGATTTGAGATATCCAAGCAAATCGCCCTTGCTGGCGAAAAGTCCTCTACCTGGTTCGCCTTCATGGCCGCAAGCTTCAAAGCTATCATCTCAGCCCATTCAATTGAGGCATCAAAGCAGATTCCTTCTTTCGAGATTCACCATCTAAGCTTCGCCAACATCTCTACATTCTACACCGACGAATTCCACTCCTTGCTCTCGCGCCTTAACCCATTCACCCTTTCTATAAACCCGTTTAAGAATGGCGGCGGTTGGGCTTTCAACAAAACGCAGTTCTTCCCCGGATTCGCAGACTGGCTAGTCCCCTGGTTTCTAAACAACCTAAGCAGTGTCGAAGAGTTTACTTTTTAACACCTCATACACTTCACCTCTGGGCTCAGCAGATATATCCCAGTCTTACCCTCACGACATCGGCCTTCGACACGCTGAAATGCGTCGTCTGCGGGCTCTGACCCTCGGTAACATTGCCATCTGCCCCTAATTACAAGGCTTTCTCACCTGACATTGGGGCACACTCCGCTCAGTGACGCTACAGGAATGCTATGCCATATGTCTGGCGCCACTTCTTCCCTCCGCTGACTGAGGCATTGGCAAAAGTACGAGAACAAGATCCATCTGCTGGGCCGAGCAAATTCAAAGTCATCTACAATAGGCCCCAGCTGAAATGCTGCGCCCCGAGGACCACCACGGTACATTGACGCCAATTTGATTACACGGGCAAAGGGAAAGCTCGCAATAGAGCACAAGGGCCCCTCGGTGTCCTACGGCGACATAGACCAGAAATATGGCGGGTCGTTCTATGAGACTATCACTAGAGGGGTTCCTGTATGGGGATGATGAGAGAGAGTATAGGCGGTTTATGGCTGTCGTTCAGGGGAATACGAGCATAGCGACAGTAGGTAAGTCATAGCTTCAGGTGCATGTATCTAGTACAGTGAGAGCTGTTTGGTAAGGCAGGGACGTTGACGAGCAGCGCCTGCCCGACGTGCTACTTTGATATTTCTAGTATTCTGGTCATATATATTTCTACTTTTAGCGAGTAATGTATGCCTGATGAGTCTATATCGACAGAAGGAGGACAGGACGCAAGGAAGAGCCTGTTTCGTTCTCTAGAAGATCCGGACCCATGCATAGCGAGCGGCCCTATATCAACATTTCGAGCCTCCGAAGTACTTTCACGCAATGCTTCTACAGATTGAGAATATATAGCACTCAAATCACCGCAATTTCTTCTCTGATTAAACAAAAAGAAAAAGAGGAAAGGTTCTGACAATCTGAGACAGCCAGCTATTCCATCCTGATATCCTGCTCACTGTACAAGTCCATGCCCAGATGATTCAATAACGCATGCGCCTCGATATTATCCTCGCCACCGCGCCGCTCATCCTCACTCCGCAGCTTCCAAATCTCCTCGCGCGCACGCAAATGCCGCTCGAACTCGGCAATACTCCAAAGGCAATTTGGCCCCAGCTGCGGGCGCTGCTGCAGCAGCTGCAGACTCTGGTCCAGGTTAAGAATACCTTGGAAGCACTCGTAGTTTGACGCCCAGCTCTGCGGAAGTTGCACGCCCGGAAACGTCCTCCACTGACTGTCGCCGAGTGCCGCGGCAGAGTATTCGAAAACTCTCAGGAGATGTTCGGTAACTTGTGCCCATTTCTGGATTTCGGAGCGGTGGGACCGCAAGTGGTCTACCATGGGCGACCACTGAAGCTCGGACTCAGAGTATGTGTCTCTGGGTTGTAGAAAGGCCCAGCAGAAGCGGGTCAGATCCCAAGTGTAGCTTGAGGGAAATTTCTTCCCGACGGCGTAGCGGTCCGGTCCGCGCATGTCCATGTGCCCTTCGCCACAGCGTTCATCTGTACTTAGTTGGGTTGTTTCGATGAGGTATTGCCAGATGGCAGATTGGTCGCGAAACATCCAGCCGAGTTCCTGGTTCCATTTGTTCCAGTCCACTCGAAGGCTTTTCTCGAATCGTTGTATGCCTGTTTGGGCGAGCATCAAGAAACTTAGGGCTCTGGTGCGGAATATAGCCGCGGTGGGTGGGTCTGTGCTGTCCATCCTCGAATACAATTGCTGGAGTGAGTTATCTTCTTCCGGTGTCAACACTGACACAGTCAAAGAGTTTGAAGATGGGAGCAGTATCCTCAGTCGCCGGTACCAGGGTACAAGCAGTTTCGAACCAGGGCAGCCAATCGAGACAGCACAAGCGGCTGCCAAAGTATAGCTTCCTGCGCTTGGTTTCTCTCGAAGAATCACAGGGTGGTTATATCCGTTCAAAAGGAACAGCTCGTCCCTTTCAGAGACTTGGTAGTCTTGCTGAGGGATTGAGACTATAAAGAAGCCCATATCGCCCAAGGGCATGCGAATGTGTGTGTAGTTTTGACTCTGGACGGTCTCTCCCGACACTTTGTACAGCTTGAATCCTTGAAGCTGCATTGCACCCGTGGCCGAGTCTATCTCTATGTGACAGTCACCTTGACTGAGGCCTTTGAACTTGATACGTGTTGAGCAATCTAGCGTGCCGTCATCCGGTTTATCCGGATCATCTTTCGTACGTAGAAAGTCATCCAATGATGGTAGCAACAGGCTCCGAGACCAGTCTGGAACCCAGGATGGAAGGTTGAACCTTCTCTTTTGTCCGGCCAGCGCCATGACGTCGAATACTTGCCAGTTCTTGAGAAGATATGCGGTGATTCCAGTGTACACATTCTCAACAGGGATTCGGTATTCGGGGCCAATCAACTTTTCACCCATCAAGCCCAAAATGGCGAATACCTTGTCTCGTGGATCGGAGCATTTGTAATGAGATCCATCTGCCAAGATCTTCAGTAAATCAATTCCTGTGAATGGGAACCATTTCGCATCCTTGAATAACCATGAAGGTATGTTCAAGTCAGGGTACGAATTGCCAAAGGGCCTCTTAGGCCAGCGTGCGGAAATGCTCCCACAGACTAGTTCAAACTCGCGCGCCACAAGGCTTGCCTGAAGCGCCCAGACCTGCAAAAAGTATGGCTGTTTGACTAAAGCTTGTAGACTGCTCCGAGTCTCTTTGCCTATGGTTGCCGGGTAGTCTTGGCCGGGTTGGAACGCCGTAATCTCTTTGAGAAATTGAAAGGCCGGGCAGAGCTCGGGAGATTCATTTCCGATATAAGCCAAAACCTTGGTCGCCCTCGAATATACCTCCCGCAGTATATATACCTGCGCGTTTTTTTCTTTGGGGTTCGTGTGGTCAATGCATAGTGAGTCTACCCAGAGCAACCGATCTGCCTTCCGGCGTCTCAGCCGCCGAAGAGCATCTCCGCAGTTGACAGACACGTACGTCACGTCCCAGTAGCTGCCTAGAAATACCGGACAGGGTTCGAGCGAGTCAGCGGGGTCTTTAACGGAGGTATACGATAGAGCCTCGTATAGTTTGAGAGGAATTTGGTTGATGCGCACAGTTTCATAATCCGCGTGGATCGGGCTACCGGCTGTACCAGGTTTCAGCCGCACCAGACGTATGCTGTCTTCTGAGGGAAGCTCTGGTAGCAATGACGATGTCTTTGGTTCTTGTTGGTCTTGCTGTGTTTGAGGTTCGCTCTCGGATTTCGGGTGATGATAGGAGACAACAGGCGGCCATGTGAGGTTCATTTCACTCGAATCTTGGAGCTGCGGCAAACGGGGGAGGGCATCTTGTGCTAAAGAGGGAATGGCGAAACAATAACTGCAGGTAGGAAGGCCACTGGCGGCGGATACATCTGGTCGGCGGCAGCCAGATTCATGCCATCGATACATGTTCCAACAGCGGGTCTAATACGGAAATATGGAGGAAGAGTGGCAAAGTCCAAGTGAGAGGGGAGGAGGTGCCTAACCTTGGAAGCACCATTAGTAGTAGGCAGTGCCCAGAAGGCGGTCTGGGAATCTCGCTTCAGCTCCTTTTCATCTCCAATAATTTCTTTCCTGATCATCCATCACCGAAATCGATTCATCTGGCTTTTTCATAGATCTTGCAGAGCTTCGTTCCATGGTTGAGGTTGTTGATTGCCGACTTTATGATCCACGGTACTCCTCCCGAAAGTCTGGCCCGCCACTGTAGTGGCTATCAACAAATCTGAAGTCGGCCTCAATGATACAACAAATCAGTCAAGAAACTGACTCAACCTGGACTAAGCTCACGATATTAGAGGGGTCAATGCTGCGTCTACAGCTCGATCACGTGTATCGAATTGTTGCTGGCAAGAGTCAACTGCACAGACAGATGAAATGTTTGATTAGGATCTGAAGAATTGAGTCTCGCGACATGAACATTCGAGATACCAGACAGTCAGATCTTGAAATTATCGAATCGCGCAACCCCGCATTCCATTGCAGCTCAAGGCGTCATAGCGGGATGGATATATCTATATATGTATTTTCCCCGCACTTCCATCAGGAGATTCCATTCTTCATGTTTTCATCATCCAAGGATATCCACGTTGTAGGAAACCTGTTATTCTCAAAGGAGGCAACAAGTTAGTCTATCAGCATATTCGCGTTGTAGATGTGCATTAGCACCACTTCGATGACGAAATATAGCTGCTGCTGAGCCGGATCGACATTCTCCACAGCCACGAGGACCTACTTTTCCTGCCACGGGCAATTCTGCTCATTGTTTGCTACTCTCTCAATGCCATACCGTGGATTGACACGAATGTCGTTTTTCACCAATTGCGCAAGTCTACATTAGCATGTACCTGAATTTCGAAGCGATCCACGGGATCGTATCATTGGCGACATTAGCACTCTCCGCAGCAATCTCTCCTGATTCTGAATCGGAGAGCGTCACTTACCTACCAACGCGACCCCCATCATATCCTCTAGCAGTTCGGAGTCCATACCTCTCAACATGGATGCCCAGCGACCAAGTGCAGATGCTGCCCTATGCCGAACCGCAATTCTGGGCAGGGCAGAACTTAACCTGGTCTGTTATGGTGCGCGTTGATGGCCAAGCGTATAGTTTGATGAGTATACCAAGCCCTGGAGACAAGATTCAGCCTGCTGTTGTTCGGAGTGCGGAATATACTGCGACGCACTCAATCTTCAAGCTTGACGCTGGGCCGGTGAGCTTTACGCTGGATTTTTTTTCGCCAATCTCGCCGTCGAATTACTTGAGGCAGTCGCTTCCGTTTAGTATGGCTTATTATTCCTTGTTTGTGGTGCTGGACAGAGCTGATCTTAGGGTTTAGGTTATCTGACTGTCAGTGTTTCTGGTGCCGATAAAAACGACATCCAGATTTATTCCAGCATTGATGGGAGATGGGCGGGGAGACAGCAGAACACCGTCTGCAGCTTCCATCGGCAGGGCTCAGCCCTAGCTTACGCGCTCAAGGTAGACAATGCGGTTCCGTATACAGAAGAGAGGGACATGGCGATATGGGGCGAGTCCATCCTCTCATCCTATCAAAGCGCTCAATCAAAGCTTTCGTTTTCTTCTGGAGAACGTAGGCAGATTCGCTCCCAATTTGTCAACGACGGTAAACTATCCGGCAAGGATGTACCTTGGACCCCCGGTGGAGTTGTGGCATTTGCTCATGACTTGGGCAGCGTTAGTGGCGAGTCCTCTGTGCTCTTTGCTGTTGGATACGTGAGGAAAGAAGCGATCAATTACCTGGGAAAAGCGTACACAGGATATTATCGGTCTGAATTTCCTGATACGTACAAAGCGCTGGAGTGGTTCTTTGACGATTATCTAGCTGCGTTGCTTGAGTCGAAAATAGTTGACACTGAAATGACAGGCCAGGCAACCTTGGCGGGGGGACATAAATATGCTGATATTGTGACTCTATCAGCCCGGCAGGCTTGGGGAGGAATCGATTTGACAATTCCCAACGACTCACGCGACACAAACGACGTATTGGCCTTTGTCAAGGAGCTCTCCAGCAATGGCAATCTTAACACAGTCGACGTCATCATGCCTGCATTTCCCATCTACTACGTTATGGAGCCAGAGTATATCCGCCTTTTGCTGGAACCGATGATGCGATACCTTGCTGCCGGTCGCTGGACACAGCCATATGTGATCCATGACATGGGGACACACTACCCTAATGCCCTCGGCCATGATGACCAAAAAGCGGAGCCAATGCCCATCGAGGAGTGCGGCAACCTGATGGTCCTTGTGCTGGCTTATGTACGGGCAACGGGCAATTCAGCCTGGGCAGACAAGTATATCCGGCTCCTAGGAGGGTACGCGGACTACTTGGTTGAGAATGGCGTCGACATTGCGAATCAGCTATCTTCAAATGACGCTGCCGGACCTCTGGCGAATGAGACCAATCTCGCTATCAAGGCAGCTGTCGGCCTCGGGGCATTTGGAGAGTTAAGTGGGCTGAGCGAGTACTCGCGAATCGGCAAAGAGCGTGCGAGCTTGTTCTTTACGCAGGGGCTTGGTACCGATGAAGCTAAATCCCACTTTGTTCTGCAGTATCCGGACAAGCCCTCCTCGTGGAAAACGCCCTATAACCTGTTTCCAGATGTGCTTTTCGATCTCAAAACATTTCCCAAGGAAGCGTACCAGATGGGAAACACATTCTTCAAGAAAGTCCGAGGTGAGTATGGCGTCGCTCTGGACAATCGACAAGACTGGGCCAAATCGGACTGGAACATGTGGTTGGCCGGGACATTCAATGACATGACCACCCGCTCCGAGTTTATCGACGACCTTTGGGGATTCATGTCCAATGGGAAACACAACTGGCCGTTTTCTGACCGTTATGTCGCCACATCGGCCAAAGGTCGTGAGCCTGGCCATCCTGTCTTGTGTCGTGCGCGGCCAACAGTAGGTGGTCATTTTGCCCTGGTGGCATTGCAAGGGCCTAGATCTTTGCAGACTGCGGTATCGCGCAAGTCGAAGGGGGCTTCTATTGTGGAGGAGAAGCCATCAGATGAAGTGAGAGAGGATTTGTAGGCCCTCTGTATATAGGGAATTATTGTTGTTTTGCTGGTTTGTTCTCTTGTCTTGAGAGTGTTCTCAGTCCTACCCAACGATAAGTTCAAGCACAAAGTTTACATTGAAAAGCTTGTCAGTGGTTGTCTGGACCGTGCAACACTGACCGCTAATTAGACTTGAATGTTTGTGTTGAAATGGTTGAGGCTTGCAAGTCATAGAAAGGCAGAACAAAACAGGGCTTACATAATCGAAGCTCTTTCCCAGAGTTCAACTCGCCGCTGCTTTTTTGCTCCAGCTTTCGAATCTCCCCAACTGACGCTCTTGTCTCTTTCTCGCCCTCCCTCTTTCTCTTGTCGCTTCTTTATCTCTCTCGACCCCTGTCTCTCTCTTTACTCCGCCACTGTTGACTTGTATCCTCCCCATGGCTTCTGTACGTGGTTTTCCCTCTGTGTTGTTGTCGCCCCCCCGAACAACCCCCCGACCCCGTACAGCGAGAGGAGCTTAGCTGTTCAACGTCATTCTCTCCCACCTTCGGGTCTACGCGTCCGACGGATTCACCACGCGCCGAAGTTGGTCGTATCTGTTTTGAGTTCTTGATACTAACATCTTTCGCCGCTTCTTCTAGCCCCGTCCTCCACACAACTTCGGTCCTCAAGGCTATTCGCTCCCCAACGGTGCCTCCGGTCCAGTCCCTGGAGCCGCCCCTCTGCTGCCCAACAACGGACGAATCATCCAGAATGGACCTGTAAGAGTATTATGTATTGCGGATGTGCGAGGTATGTCTCTGCGGATATATTGTCTTTGCTGCGGCGGCGCTACAGGATGAGCGGATTGGCTGATTGAGACGTTGCTTCTTTTGCTTTTTCCCCTCTACAGGAAATTTGAGGTCTCTGAATGAGTTGGCCAGACAAGCCCGCGCAGACCACATCATCCACACTGGCGATTTTGGTTTCTACGACGACTCCTCGCTGGAGCGGATTGCGGACAAGTGAGTGACATGTGCAGGCAGAATCCGATCACTGCCATTGGTGGTCATTGGACCTTCCATGAATTGGATAGGCTTGCTAA
The DNA here is from genome assembly GCF_044049435.1 of Aspergillus pseudodeflectus. NCBI lineage: Eukaryota > Fungi > Ascomycota > Eurotiomycetes > Eurotiales > Aspergillaceae > Aspergillus > Aspergillus pseudodeflectus. The sequence goes on along the minus strand of NW_027263807.1, from coordinate 191,824 downwards.
CAGCAGGTGATCTTTTGATAGGACTCTTAAGCATGTCGCTCAATACTCTCCCCTGTTGCCAGAACTTACAAAGCGCACGATTGCTCAGACCCCTCCTCAGCAGTCGATCAAGCAGCGATTCACACCAGACCAACTACCCCTCTCAGAGCTTCCCTTGTTATTGAACAAGACGTTTACTCTCGACGTTCCCGTATATACTGTGTGGGGTGCTTGTGAGGATGTCAGAGTGCTGGAGAAATTCCGCTCTGGAGAATACAAGGTCGACAAGCTCCACATTATCGATGAAGCCAACTCACGGTTGCTGGACATTGGCGGCGTTAAGCTGCGTCTGCTTGGACTGGGAGGTGCGGTGGTTATGCACAAACTGTTTGATAATGGAGAGGGCAAGACCACTATTGCTGGCGGCCAAGGGACCATGTGGACCACCCTGTTGCAGATGGGAGAGCTGATTGACACAGCTAATCGTGTTTACGACCCGTCGGAAACCCGTGTCTTTGTCACCCACGCTTCACCTGCCCGCGAGGGAATGCTAAACCAGCTCTCCGTAACCCTAAAGGCTGATTTCTCCGTCTCCGCTGGGCTGCACTTCCGTTATGGCTCATCCTACAATGAGTTTTCCGTGAACCCTTCACTCGACCACTACCGCGGCAAACTCGCCGCCTCCAAGGCTTCCTTTAACGATGTTTGGGAGACTGTGCGGACTGAGGTTGAAAACGCCATCTCGCAGAACGATGCTCAAAAGACTCTTTTGGAGAATGCCCTTGGCGTGGTAGACAGGATGCCCTCGGTGGCTAATGGAGGAAACCCCTTTGGTGGACCGACGCCTGGCAGCGGTGGCGGCCAGGTAGATGAAAGCGCTTTCAAGAACATGTGGAACTTCAACCTGGCGGATGCTGCTTTTGGCTTCCTGGTCCTCGAGATTGAATCCGGCCGTATCGGAACTGAAATGCGAGCACAGGGCTTCAACTTTGCTCACCGTACCGGGAAGCCGCCGGTTTCTGGACCCGCCCAACCCGCAGCAGCTCAAGTGGCCCCCGGCGCCCCCGTTAGCGTTCCTTCTCCTGTCAATGCTACTCGCCCGAATGTTGCTACTCCTCAGTTTGGCCAGGCTCAGCCCATTCCCACACGTGCTGCGCCTCCCACTCAACAACAGACTGCGCCGGCCAACAAGGGACCTGGCGCTCGGACATCTCCCGCCCCTGTTATTCCCAAGTCCGCGACTCCGCAGCCCTCTAGCACCCCGGCCACCGCTGGTGCTACGCCGTCTGTCGAATCTGCCGAGACATCGGCGCCTCCTGTAGAGGCCAACGGCAGCGCACACCCTGAAAAGCCGGGCGAATCGCCGGTACCGAGAACCGAGCGGAAACAAAGCAACGCTCTCTTCGTGTCAAATGTTGATAATGAGCAGGCTGCCCGGGATCTCTTCTCCGAGGAGGACAAGGCTAAGCTCTTAAAGGTAGAGAAATGGGGCAAGTACAACCATGTCGCCACTTTTAGCAGTGTGGAGGAGGCCAAGGCCGCCCTTGATCGCCTTCCCATTGAGTACAAGAAGTCCACGCCTGCCGGCCAACCCCGCAGGCCTAATGTCAAGTTCTTCGAAGACCGTGGTAGCCACCGGGGCAATGCTGGCACGTGGCAGAGCAGCAACCGGGGCGGTAGCAACACAACACAACGCGGGGGATACCAGAGTGGAGGGGCTAGTGACAGCGAAACCGGCCGTGGACGAGGCTACGGCGGGCGAGGTGGTGGCCGTGGGCGTGGCGGTGACCGCGGCGGAAGGGGTGGACGAGGCGGTCGTGGAGGATTTAACAAGGCCGATTCATCTGCCCCCTCGACTTCTACCCCGTCCGGTGACAAGCCAGCCGCATCTGGCGACGCCTAGGGCATGATTTTGATCTAATTAGCCTGTTTTTGTCTCTAGTTCCTTGTATTCCCTCTTCGTCTCTTCATTGTCACATTTAACTTTTCCCGGTCCCTTGGTTTCACATAACTTTACCTAACTTTTTTACCCGGTCAATGTCCCGCGATGTGCTACAAATAATCCTACGGTTCTCAAATAACTTATTTCTCTTCGTGTGAAATCAAGAACAAAAAACACTTTGACTTTTTCTTGAAAAATTTTCGGATTTGCCTGTGGAATGATGTAACGCAGAGGATATAGTTTGTCTCGTATGCCCAAAGCTGAGGAGCCCACTCCGCTTCTGTATGCTATTACCGTTCTCGGATGCCAATTATTTGATACCCTTTGCTTGTCTACTTAGCCGGAAGTCTTTTCCGAGACTCTCGATTACGTACGCCCCCGCAAATAAGACGTGAGGAGATGGGAGAAGGATAGACCTTCGGAGTACCAAGCGTATCGAGAAAGCTATCAAATTACGTGCACAATTGCAATCGCGGTCGAAATGTTGAAATCAATAGTTAGAGAGTTGGGCAGGAGTAGAGATATCTGAAGAAACAGCAAACCGGAACAGGAAGAGAACTAGTAGTAGAAACGAAAATCATGGAACTATTATCTTTGGAAATGGGTTGTATATGCGTGTTTTTGAAGTTTTCAAACTGCTCAAAACGAATGCAGAACATGAGAGAAGGCCTTGATCTGATCCCCCGGCTTTTCACTTGGGTCTCCTTGCTCAAAGACAACTCGAGTTTCCATTTTCTTTCGTATATGGATTGATCGATGATTTATTCATTTAATACCTCCGACAGCGCGACAGTGCGGTGCAGTACATTGTAAAAACCAAACTCGATATGTGCGTTTGTGGTGTACAGACCTCCCAGGTCAATCGCAAGTGTGCACCTCCCTTCCATTCGCCTGTACAGAATCGAAAAAAGCAGGGGAAAGCAAAGAGATAAATGGGAAGAAGAAAAGGAAATATCCATAAGATTCGTCAATTTTGCACCAGTGAAGAACGGATATAAGCCGCTTTTCCTGCGGTTATATTCGGGGTTGTGCTTCCCAGTTCACAAAAAAAAGTAGATGGCCAAGCCTGTATGTATCGTGTCCTATTACTCCAAAAAATCGCCGAGGTATCATATCGTGGGGTATCCGTAATCGAATTCGAAGAAGCAGACGATTTCGAGGCGTCATACGCTGTAGATCACTTCCTCTGGTGGGTTCCGTCGATCGTTCAATTCAGGAGCGGCCGATAATATCATCAACGTCTCGCTGATTCACGACAACCCCTCCCTCAGAGCAGCGAGCCTTTGTACGCAGCTCCGAACATAGATTGTCGACGTCGATTTCCCCGTTGCGGAACTTCTCCATAGATTGCAGGCGGTCCCTAGACAGGAGACTGTTAGTGGATAAAAACGATTCCAAAACAACGCGTGACGTACCATATCTTGGTGCAAGACAACATTTGTGCCTTGTCCTCCCCAGGAACAACCTCTTCATCCATTCTGCTATCAATCTCATCAAGAATGCTCTTCTTGGGCTGCTGAGCATGAGCGCCAGCCTCGGTGAGATTATGCGAGGGGCTACCCAGATCAGGCAATGGGAAGGCATCGTCGAAGAATGTGTTGAACTCCTGGGACAGAATTGCATTCTGAGATTCCCGCCAGTCTCCAAAGAGCGTGGGATCAAAAGCATTGCCATTCTGCTGAGCAAAAAAGTCAAGCCCTGGGAAATTGTCTGGAGTTTCAAAGGTGTTTGTGTTGGCTTGTTGATTGGGCGTGTTCGTAGCGCTTTCGCTTCGGTGTCTCACAGCTGGTACAGGGTTATTGATATTGCCGCACGCCATGCCAAGTTGTGCGCAGAAGGACGCCTCACCATCAATCGAGCAGGAATGTCCCTCGTGGGAGTCGTGCGGCTTGTTGTCTGGTGACTGCACACTAGGTTCCGGAGACGTTCCATTGGATGACAAGAACTGGTGAGAGTCTGATGAGGATGAAGGGGAATCAGATGTGGACCCCTCAAGAGGCCCTGTCCCTGATTGCCGGAAGCCAAAGGAAGACATGTTGGTAATGTGGCTTGACGGAAGGCCAGTTGAGATTGGTGATGTAGTGGCAGATTTGCCAGGTGTAGCTTCCTTGGGAGAGGCGGTTGTGGATGTCCTGTTGGATGGTTGCGCCTGTGGTGCGGAGCGACGATTGATAACACCGGGGATAGGATTGTCATCCTTGGCCTTGTCCTGGGTCTTTCCGCTGAAGATACGTCCACCAGGAAGGTCACCAAACTTGGGGAAGTCGAACATGAAGTCATTGTTATTTAGACCCGACATGCGGTTTGCGTTGCCCGGGTATGAGTTGATGGCAGAAAGCGCATTGCCGTGTGTTACCCAGGAGAGACGCTTGCGGTACTCGCGAAGTTCGACTTGGAGTCGTTCCACCTGAGCTTTGAGCAAGCCATTCTCTTGGTTAGCGTCATCAGAGGCCTTTTGCAGCTCGTCGACTTTAGTTTCCAGGTCCTTTAGATGCTTTTCCTTGCGCTCGCGGAAAGCCCGCTGCGCCGCGCGGTTCTGTGCCTTGCGCTTCTATACGAGAGATCATCAGCGACTGCATCTGATCAACGAAGAGCCACCTGAATACGTACCGAAGTCGGCTCTGAAGTCAACGGCTTCCTTCCTGGTTTCTTCGCTGCCTTGTCATCACCTTTATCGTCGCTCTCCCTCCGCTTCTTTCCAGTTACTTCCTCGGAGTTGTCTTCGGACTCCTTCCGCTTATCACCAACCTCATGTTCATCCGACTGAGCACCTCCCGGCAAATCTCCAATTAGATCCTCCGATCCTTGAAAGTCCCATTCGACGTCCGGATTGAAGTCGAGGAAAGGGCTCTCATCATAGTTGAAGTTTCCGAACTGGCTATTTGAACCATCAAAGGCGGGGGAGGCATTGAAGCTGCCGGAGGATGCTTGACCGGGTGTGTTGTTAACAGTTGTAGCAGAATTCGATTTTTTAGTGTTGTATTGCTGCTTCGTGTTGGGGTTGTTTGATGAAAGTGCGGCTAGGAGGAGATCCTGCTCACCAGGAGACAGGTAGAGCCCATGTTGATACATTGTATTGAAGTCGGCCATGTCGAATTGATTTGTACGCCAGAAGCCCGGTTGTATCTGAATAAAATATGTTTGACGGTGGGGAAATATTAGAGTCGTAGATGTAGGGATATCGGAATATTAAGCTGGCCGCCAGGTCGGGCTTCCCGCCCGTTTGCTGTATCGATGTCAAGATCAGCGTGAAGGCAGTGGTACTGACGCTGCGGACGACGACGTAGTGATCACAGGAGGGTGCTTGACGATATCGGGTGTGAAAGTGGTCCAGGCAGAATATTGGTTCGGTCAAGTGGTCGACAGTGCTAATGGTCAACCGATTGACAATAGAAAGCAATAGGATCGACTTTTTCGAATTCAGAGGAGTTAAGGGAGCAGAACAAGTGTTGAGAGACGGCTGAACCCAGGAAAAACTGCCTGTTGGAAAGAGGTAAGAGGGGAAGGCGGAACAAGGTAAGAGGGGTTGGGAAATGATATGGAGTCAAAGATAGAATGGGCGAGGACGCCTAGTGCATCGAATTCCACTCGATGGTTGGCTGAAAGATGAATCAAGAGAGAAGCCACCTATCTGGCGGAGAATGGATGGTGATGAGGAAGCCTGGAGGCGAAGACGAGGAGGAGCAGCAGTCGAGCAGAGGGGGACAGTCACGGGGTGTGGCAATGCAAAAGCGGCGGCATGACTTGAGGTCTTCCAATGGTGTAGTACATTGCGGAACAGCCAATAACAATCCTACTTTTCTGCTGCTGCTTTTGCGCCGACGAAAATGGTCAACACTGCTTAGAAATCAGGCAGACGATCGATTCTTCGATTCTCTGGCTTCTTCTCCGAGTCCCCTCCGTCCCTGGGCTGAGGCAATCTCCCGATAGGCTGTCCAGCCTTAAGCCTCCGCTGTCGCAGCGTCGCTGGTATCACTACTAACTTTCTGACTTCCCCCAGCATCAGGCTATCACCTTTCCCCAACCCTTCCTTCAGACTTAAGTCCTTGTGAATTCTTGGATATACGGCAGATTTCCGGGCTGGTCTGCCCATATCTCAACCATTCGGCACCAATCATAAAAAGCAGCAAATAACGAAAAGGCGGCAAAAGCACCGCTCGTGTCCGAGCACGGGGAAGAATTCATTGGGCTCGACTGTTCGAGCAATTGACGATTGCGGATGTCCCAGACTTCCATCACCGGGGCGGCTGGGTCCCAGTCTCGATCTGATTCGATGGTCGATCCAGGTTTCATGGCTGACGAAGGACAATTTGGCGGCCATTCTGGCCCCATGTCGTCTCACCTCTGACTGACTCACCATCGGCGTTAGCCTTTACGTCCAGGACTAAATCCTCGGACGGGTTGACTGACACCGCAGCCTTTCTTGGATCCCGTCAGAGATGTGCTGCCAAGTGGGTGTGACCCTATCCGGAGCGAATAGTACACGTACTTCGGTCTAGCAGTTTCTCTTCTTGCAGGGCTTCAGCCTTCAGAGACATGCCGCTATCAGATTTAAGCCATTACCCAGCTTATCTACTCCGGAAATGTCGATCTTGGCAGTCATAGAGAAAGGTCCGTTATCTTCGCTCTTCCCTGGAACGCCGGACCAAACAGCGGGGTCCGTCCTTGTAATCGTCGGAGTGGCCAACTCCTGTTAAGAGGATTGAGGCACTCGTATTCTGTCTCATTTTTAGTGGCCCACTAGTAGTGCAAAGGTACGGTGACTGACAAGAAAGTCGGACCATGTGGCGGCGAAAATAGATCACGTGCGCCACTCTCCGCTGCGGAATCCCAGGCTCTCCGACTCTGACGCCCTGTCAGTGCCACACCAAACTGCAAGCTTTGCGAAGTGTCAGCGTATCAGACCCACACACGCGATTTCACTCCCTGCGATTATCTTGCTTCCACTTTCGAAGCTTTTTTTCGTCTTTAGCCAACATCATCATGACAGACGTTGCGGCCCTCGAGGCTGAGGTCAAGGAGTTCAAGCTTCAGGTAAGACACCTACCCAATCCACTTGTGGTTCGATACTGACTTTTGCCAGCTTGAAACCGTTCAATCAAGTTTGCAGGTAGACCCAGACAATACGGAATTACAAAGTCTCAAAGCTGAGCTGGAAGAACTTATAAACCTCACTGAAACATCCATCGCCGAATTAAAACCAGCCGCCCCCGCAAAACCCGCACCCGTCGGCAGACCAAAAGGCCCATCAAGAGACGAGTATGCGTCCAACAACAAATCCAACTTTCGCTCTCCAACAGTCGAGCAATCCGAGGAAAGCCCCGCTCCAACACCCGCTTCTTTCTCAGTGAACGAGCATGTGCTTGCGCGCTGGACTTCCGGCGACAACTCGTTCTACCCAGCGCGCATCACATCCATCACGGGCTCCTCCAGCAACCCCGTCTACATTGTCTCGTTCAAGTCCTATGGCACGGTCGAATCTCTGACCGCAAAAGACCTCAAACCCATTTCCAACAGTGACTCGCGAAAACGCAAGGCTGATGGAAGCCCAGGCAGTTCCTCGACGCACTCCCCCGTTCCTCAGCCGCCACACGCGAGCGTCATCTCCGCAGCCGCGGATATAAACCCCGCGTTAGCGACCCAGGCGCGTAAAGAGCCGAGCAAGGCCACCGACGGGCCTGCACGCCCGACAAAGGCCGCGCGCAAGGTCAAGGCTAATAAGGAACTCGAGGAGGGTAAGAACAAGTGGAAGGATTTTGCCAACAAGAGCAAATACGGCAAAAAGAAGGAAAGCATGTTCCGGACCGGCGAGGGAGTGAATGCTCGAGGTATGTTCCCTGTTCTCCCTATATCACACCATTCTAACTCTAGCAAAGTTGGCTTCACCGGTTCCGGACAACAAATGCGCAAAGACCCCACTCGAACTCGCCACGTTTACCAACAGGGAGAAGAAGACGTGTATTAAACTCGACACAGTCTTGGGCTGGCTGGGAGTTTGTTTGTCATGATATACGGCCGTCATATCACATCCTCTTCCAAGTCTTCTCTTATCCTTTTCCAAAAGTCTATGTTTCGTCACTAACCAGATTATCGGTGGCAGATAGACTTCAGTTTTCTTCATGATGATCGGAAAAGAGCCATATATCTTATATCTTCAGTTAAGCTTAATACCATGGCGTTTGTATGGGTACCTGCATCCAGTAATGTACGGCCTCTTTTTACCCTAGACTGTGTACTTGTACAACATCTGCGCGGCCAAGAACAGCAAAAGGGTGGCTGCTAAGCCACCCAAACACTATAGAGAAAGTAAGATGATCACTCACAACAGAGGAAAACAACATTGTATCACCACCTCCCCAGTCTCAGCTATACCATAAACATTCTCGTACTGGTCGCACCTTCTACTCTTACATCGACCAACGGAACTCAAAACAGAAGGAGCGAATACGCTGCAGCTGGGCTAGGGTCGTTCCTTCCTATCCTGTGAGGGGAAGGTACCTAGTCGCGCCTTCCTCACGACTTAAGATGTCCATACAAGGAAGGAACGATCTGTGCCATCCCAGACCTCTATCGGGGAAAGTGCACCCCCGGTCGCTCCTTCCTCACTTGAAAAGAAGAAGCGACCCATGAATGTGCCATTCCTCTTTTAGGAGTGCATCCCCCGTTCTCGGCGAGGTCAGGCCGTGGGGTCGCTCTTTTCGGACCAGCTAAGCCTGGAGGTATAACGCGATGGGGGTAGCTGCACCTTCCCCGTCCAAGTTGGTTGTATGGATGAACATAGAAGGTCAGAGCCGTAGCCCAGGGATAATAGTCGCCTATCTCCTATTACACCTTGTTCCTACCTTGGCCCTTCCTGTTTTCGCATATAACATAGGACAACGAGGTAAGGGAGAGTAAGTACTAGCCCTTAGAGAGTGCGCGATTATGTGGGTGTTTATATTTATTTAGTTCTATTTAATTTTATCTTATTATCTTTTCTTACTCTCCATTGGTTATCTATGGAAGCGCTTGATGAGATCCTCCTGCTGCTAAACTTTCTACTACATTTTCTCGGAGTCTTGTTCCACGCATGAGTACTGCTAGTTCTAGATAGATATATTGTATTATCATCATATATAATACTAACTCTGAGAATAAGTTCATATGCGTGTGATTAGGTTTGTAGCATCGACTTGTTCTAAGCTACCTAGAGGCTAGGGGATACATACTAGTAGGAGATTAGGGCTCCAGTGTCTAGAATAAGCCAAAAAATCCGCCCACCTACCTACCAGCGTCAGGAAGTAAACCATCAGGACAGAGAAGTACTCAACAGTAACTAAGATAATGGTAGACAGACCATGTCCGGAACGAGCTAGGTGAGTAATAACAGTTTTGCTGAGTTGGGTCGGGTGGTTTTCAGCTCAGTCTAAGAGCATTCATCCGTAGTAAGAGAACTGAATAGGTAGTAGTACATAGAGCCTCTCAGAAGAGCCCAGACCACTACTATGGTACTAGAAAAGATAGTACTTTATGAATGAACGCAAAGACGACTCTCGGTCAAGTAAAGAAGAGTACAGATAAAATATGATCAACATCAGGAGTATCGAATCAAAACCAGTCAGGCTGACCGGCAAGCACCAGAACGCCGCGCTCAAATCAAGTCCATAAAGACCCAAACCGTACCGTTTCCGTTTCCATTCGTTCCGATCCATTCCATTTTCCTCCTTTCCTTCCTTCCAAATCAGTAGCAGTCCAATCTGAGATCCGGGAAGACGACTCCAGCCGCCTTGTGTGGTGGCCGTATTCATACAGAAACGTCACGGAAGTGTCATAGTAGTACACAGACAAGAACAAAGAGAAGAGAGGGGAAAAAAAAGAAAAAGGGATGGCTTTTTTTGCTGCTTTTGTGTGTGTGAATGTTTTCATCATCATCGGGCGAACTCCGTCCAGACGGTGTTCAGCCAGCCGGCTGGGACACCAACCTCGGACGGCATAGTCCCTGGTAACTGCGTGTATTCGCTGCCATCAAGGAAGGCGAGGACATCGTCACCGCCAAGGCTTGTGGCCCATAGGCTGTTGAACGTGTCCATGCTGTCTACCGTGACTGGTGGTGACGCGCCGGGGTGGCCGACAGATCCTGGGGGCGGCAGCATCTGGAGATGGTGGGTGGGAGCGGCGGTACTGATAGGCGGGAGGGACTGGGTGTATGGGGGCGGCGGCACTGGTGACCGTGATGGTGCCCACGAGCCGATAGGCTGGAGGCGTGTTCCTGGGGCTGTAGCTGACGTCGCGGGAATCCCATAGGGACTTGTATGTGGGATGGAAGGCAGACTGGGAGGAGAGACGTTTGGGTAGTGGGAATCAGGGTGGTGCTGCATCGCCGGGAGGGAGTAAGGCGACTGGGATTGCAGAGCCATAGTAGGCGGCAGTGGTAGGCTGGGCCGTCGTTCGCCATCTGGACCAGGGAGCGGCAAGCCCGGGCTGTTGACGGGTACCCAGGACTCACGCCGGCCGCCCGCGCCATCCAGCGGGCCGCCCTCACCCATGTCTCCAGGATCACTCCGGACGTGGTTGCTTCCGGCGTCGCTAACATTTGTCATCCGATCACCGTCTTCTTCGTTGCCTGATCCCTCTGGTAGTTGGTCCTCAAAGGTGCCAAACTCGAGGAACAGCTTCTCCAGTAACTTGAACTCTTCCAATCCTGCACCAGGGCCACCTTCACGAACGGGGCGAATGATTCCATTCCCATAATCGAGTGCATCCGGAGGCAGCATGTCCTTGCGGGAGTTGCGCCGAAAGTCACGTTTGACTTTTTGAAAATAGCTATGCAAACGATTCAGAGTACGGAACCAGCCCGCTGCCATTTTAAGACGAGGACGCGTCTCGCGTAAGATTTCCAGTGCCCTGCGAGACTGGACTTGACCGCGCGCGTGATCCCTCACTGGCGATAGGGCTCCATCGAGGTCCATCTGCGGAAAATGTGCAGCGTAGATGCCGATGAAAGCAGCATTGTAGATTGCAAAGCCCACTAGTGGGTTCTCGACGAGTACACCACGTTCTTGGCATGTCACCACCAAGTCCATCAGGTGACGGGCAGCTGCGAAGAGCTCCCGTGCACTATCGCGCCAGAAGCCTTCGGGCATCCCAGTCTTGTCCACCGGCTCATCCAACGGGCCCATCGGTTCTGAACAGCGCACAGGGAGAAAAGGCACATAAGAGCGGTGGAGAACAATAACCGAGAGAAAGTAAAGCACGTGCATGACGGTATAAGGAGGAAGCGTGTTCTTGTACATGATATGGGTATCTGTGTTGCGGGGAGAATACTGCAGATTTCGAGACAGCCCATCACGGAATTCGCCAAGCAATGATCGCAGTCTGTAGAAACGAGAGTCGGAATGCCATGGGGGCAGCTGCTCATTTCTCCGCCCTCCCGCACAAGACCACTTGGCGATACTCCCCCAGACGCGGGTGATGCGAATGACCCGGCTCAAGACCGACTCGTCCGCGCCAATTTCCCACCGCTCGATCTCCTCCTCGGCCGAGTCCTTGCGCCTCGAGACGGGTGACCATGGCCGACCATCGGAACCGTTGTGTTGTACCAGTTTCTCGTCTCCAAACCCACCGATACTCTGGCGGATACTGGGAATCTGGACGCCTTGCGAGCCGAAGCTTTGCGGTCGCCTCGCAGCCGGTTCATTCAAGCGGGACGTTCGTACGCGCTCTCCAAAGGCAAAGGCATTATCACTTGGGAGTTGAATGCCGAGCTCCTTGACTCTGATCATCCGTGGGCGATATTTGCCGCTGCTCAGACAGCGGTCAAGGATGAAACACGCCCAAAATGTACGACGCTTGGTCTCTTGCGCAATTTCATCATCTGATGTTTGTTCTTTCTGCTCTGTAGGACGGTGGCGGATACCAAACATGTCTGCTTCAATCTTTAGGGCTGGTGAACGAGGTGGTGGTGCATCGCGAGAGAATACGTCGTTCTCAAGTTCGAATGGAAGCCCCATAGCCTGAGATAGGCGGATGGCCATTCCGACATATAGCCATGCGCTTTTCCCGCGGCACATACCCCATTCATGCAGAGCGAGCATTAGCAGCGCCTGGACGCGTGTCAGGTCCTGCACGGCAAGACTGGCGCCATCAACGCCGGCCAGCCGGCTGCGCAGCGCAGTCGCATAATATTCCGAGGCAAGAACGGGGTTCGACGGGTTTCCGGGCGACGAAGGAGAGTGGTAGGCGACTAGTTGGGGGTGAAAACGAGCCGTGAGAGCAAGGACTCCCAGCGGGATGAGCGGGTTGGGTTCTGCTTTGGGGGGTGATTGATTCTGGATCTGATCGCGAGAGGGTTCTTGGGGGTTTGGGTTGGGGTTGATGGTGGAGTTGACGTTGACTTTGGTTTCCAGTTGCCTGATCTGGCCCATGAAAGACGCCGGGTGGAGAAAGGGGAGAAGGGTCGCAAAGTGAGACTGGAACAGGTCAAAGACCGCCTCCCAAACCTTGACGGTGAGGAGGGACGAATCAAGCGCGTCGAGGGACGACTTGGATCCATCCCTGCCCGCGGAGGAGGAAAGCCCAACGGCCTTGCGGGAGCGCTGTCTCTTTGGGCTATCCCAATCACCATTGCGATCCTCCCCATCGCCCAAGGCCGCAATGTCTCGTTTGGCAGCGCCACCAACGCCGATCGCGGGCGTGGGGTAAACACAATCACGACCGGTGGATTCGCACGCGCGGCAGGTAGTATCGATGCCGGCATTGACGCATTTGATCTTGCTTCGGCGGCAGCGCGCGCAGGCGATGCTGGACCGCATGGTGTCGACGGTCGTTCAGCACGGGAGACGGGAGACCCGTCTCACCCAAGGGGGGAAAGATGCGAAGTTCGCGAGGGAAGAGCAAGGAGAGCGGAAGACGGGATGTGAACGAATAGAGGGTTCGACGGCTAAAGAGACGGGAAATTGCAGCGGCGACGACAGCGGTCGCAACTCGCAACACGTGTGGGCGTAGCTTCTCCTTCCTTGAGCCAGTGTACTTTTCGTATCCGCCGTATTTCTCCGGTAAAATTCCCCGGGATTCCGAGAGTGACAGGCTTGGTGGCAGGGGGGAATGGAGAGGAGAGGAGGATGGTAAGATTAAGAATGTCTCGCCACAGACTGTTCGCTTGACCGTCAGTACAACATCAACGGCAATCAGGGGAGCGAACGCAGCAGATCATGGGGGCCGTTGCGGACTTTTTTTTTGCTTTTTCCCTGCTGGCCCTTTTTTCTGTGCCGTGTACAAGGCCGGCAGACACGCAGGCAGAGCAAGGGACAGAGGACAGGGGGTAGACAAACAAGAAGCAACACAGCTCGGGGAGAGCGGGAGAGCGCAAGTAAGTGAAGGAGCGGGAGAGGAGTGGACTACAAGAAGGAGCGACAGGAAATGAAAGCGAGAATAATGATAATAATGATAATAATAAAATAAATAATAATGGGAACGCTAATGGGGTGAAATACCTGATCTGGCTGCTCGAAGAGCGGAGTGTGGGGGAAGCGAGTCAGGCGTCGAGGCCCAGAGTCGGGGCACCGGACCGACTGGAGGAAAACTGGAGAAGAGGCGCGAAAGGGGGTCGTGAGGCAAAAGAGAGGGAAAAAGGAAGACTGAGGAAGAGCAGACGGGGGCCGCAGGTCATAAAAGAAGCGAAAAAAGAAACAGTTGACAGGATCGCTAGTTTTCGAGCACAAGAGTCAAGGCCTATCCACAGTGCCATCCGCAATTGCGGAGAGGCCCGACAGCAGCGCAGAGTCCGGAGAATGCGATGGAGCTGGAGAAGTCGACACTAGCGAACAAGCGAAGGCGACGCAGCCAGACCGAGCGGCCGGAGCGTGAATATTGTGGAGCGACTTTCCGAGTGCCGAGAATGTGATTCTCCAAGAAAAAGAAAATGAACAAAAGACCAGTCAGTCCTCGCCCTTAAAAATGCCCACTTTCCGAAGTCTTCCATGTTCCATCCGTCAGATGTTCTTCCGACGGAGAGCAAGTTCTCGCCTGCTGCCAAAGGGTCGGGTTTCATGACTAGCTTTGAGTATACATGCCTCTGGAAACTCTCGTCCCATCCTGCCACCCTCTCATTTCCTGCCCTTCAAGTTTCTCCTCTCGATTGAACTCCGAGACGGACCGAAGAAGCCGGTTACCAACAGCCGTGCTGTGGAACGTCACTTGACCAATTGACCGGGCATTTATTATCATTACATAACTGTGTTCTGTTCTGCTCCGGATCTGGATGTTTCCCGTAGATGCAGTCTCCCGACATGTAAACCGACTGTCAAATCCCGTTCTCACCCACCCCATCCTTCTTTTCAAAAGATTGGAGTAAGTTGAGATAAATGACGAGCACCCCGCGGGGAAGAAGATCCAAGAAAGCCAGATCCAGATCTCAGCTCGTTCTCACGAGCCGCGACACCCTCCAGGTCGGCAGAATACGAAGATTGGCTGGCACAGGCAGAGTGGTTGGACAGGGATTGATTCCCGATCGACACGGCATTGCCTCAACAGACGAGGTTTTGCAGAGTGCAGTCTGCCCGACCGTGACCTCATGTGCAAAAAGAAATCTGGCAAAAAAAGCCCATCCAGCACCGGAACCTTGAATGCCTGTGAGGTCACCAAAGTTGGCCATCCCACCACAAGAGGAAGGCAAACCCACAAGCCGATCGTCGACCGACAAAAGATCGGAATTGACCTCAGCGCGCGCATTGCCGGCAACGGAAGTTCCCCGCGCATTTAACCGGTCCCGAGGCACAAGACCGCCGACCTGACCCCGCAGTCGCTTTTCTGCTGCTCAGCCTCTGTCCCTGGAAACGCTGCTGAGTGCCACCTGCGATGGGATTCGAATCGCTGCCCGGTAGGTAATATCAGCGCTTTTATAGGAGGATTCTCGCCTTCTTATTCATGCGCTTATTTTTTATGCATTATTATTGATCATTCGCAGCGGTGAGCTCACCCACAAGGGCCAGAGATTACATCCCGATCATTTTTCCCCTGCTCTCCACATTTTCTTCTTGGGACGTCTGTTCCTCCCGTTGATTTTGCCGTGGCATTTTGACGGACGGTGGCTCGCCCGCTCAACCGTTACACTGCTAGTCTCGCTAGGTAACCTCACGAGTCGCTCGGGGTTTCCCGGAGAATGTCCGAACTCTTTCTCGTGGATTTCTTCTCCCCGTTCTCAATGCAGTAAGCATAACCGCCACCATGCTCTGACGAAAAGAAGGGCGGGCAAGGAGGGTGATACAACCGCCATGTTCATTCTCGTCTACGTCTCATCTGGTCGGTACGGCTAGACGCAGTACCGACTGGGCGAACATAGCGCAGTGCGCTCTGCTCAACCGACGAATCGCTGGTCTCTTAACACCCCGTATTAATCGATCTGCTAGCTGAATCCTGGTCGGAAGACGAAAGACGAGTGTGCCTAGTCGCGGTACAAGCCAAGTCCTTTCCGTCCGAGCTGTCCAGGCCTGACGAGACGTGCCTGCCTGACAAGCTGCCGAACTGAATGTGATTCCGGTGATCGATGCGAGGTCACCTTGCTTTGTGTGTGGTGAGAGCACTTGTGTGATAACGATTTATTTTCCTTTTTTTTTTTCGTGCTCTGGTTCTTCTTTCTTTTATGAACTCGCAAATATTGCTTTTCTTCTTCCGCGAAGGACGAGACTGGGTTGCCCTGAGGGGACTACAACGTCAGAACACCCTCAGATACCATATCCCGAGGTTCCGCCGCGTCTATCCGGGGAGTAGACTGAGATTTCCACCATCCATGCCCGTCGAAATCGAGGGTCCCAAATCCATCTCGGTCGCGGGGAGGGTAGGTCGCAACTGACCAGGTAGGCCTCAAGCTCGCCGCTATAGCCCCGTGCCTCTGTTATCATCATCAAGCTTCCAGCAGAACCACCCGACATCCGCGATGGGAAAGCAATGCAATGATGCAGTGCCATCGTCCCGTTCCAGCCGCGGACGGATCAGAAGTCCTCGGAACTTGACCCCCTCTCTGCTAGTCCCAACCCCGGAATATCTGGCCTATAAGGAACGGCATAGATCAGATGCAGGTGCAAATGCGCATGGGTCTGCCTGACTGTCTGGGATTTGTCCAATGATGGTCCTTGCCTTGTTAGTTTGAGTTTGGTCGTTCGTGTCAGAATAGGTTTGTCAGAGGTACAGTCTTGGTCTCCGAAGGTCAGAGCGGCTTCTTCAGGTTGAGGCTGCCCTTACGCTACAGCGGGGACGAAAGGGTCTTGCACGTGAATTGGTAGAGTGGGAGTGGAATTTTGGGACCGGGTTGAGGCGATGAATTTTGACAGGTACGGGAGACAGTGGCGACGAGTTTCACCTTGCAATCCAGATGCCTCGTCTCCTTGCCCTGCCCCGGGGACTACCAGGCTTGAGGTGATACACAACCAAATACCGAGTTTCGCGGAACCAGGCAGGCTTCGGCAAAGCATGCGTAGACAGAAACAAAGCACTCGGGTATAGATACCGCGAGCACCGGGCTCACTTAGGTCATGGTCCTTGACGGTGTCATACTCGAAACTAGGCTTTCAACTCCATTCTCCGTCCACAATTTCCGCCTTCTCCAACTCGTTACGGGGTTAGTAGGTAGGCAAGTATGATTCAACTCGACCTCGTGACGTCGGACACACCACTGCCAGCCGAACCTTTAGCCTCGCCGGCATTCTCAAACAGGGCATCCCAGTCGTCCATCGTCTGATCCGGTGAACCCCACGCGCCCGGGATTAGACTGGACATCACTGTACTTCGCTGCGCTGGGGTAAAAATGTTAAAAGTCACTACTACCAGGCTGGGGTGAGCTGGAGTCTGGTATTGGACAGACTAGGGTTGCATTGAACCAAACCACACCAAAGCCGAGGGAGGTTCAATGGCTGGCCCATGCGACGGACTGCCCTTCAGTGCCATCTGCCAGTGCCTCCCACGGCCCATGGATGGCATGCATGGCGTATGGTTGGGTTTGTGAAGGAGGTTTCCCCGGTCCCAAAGCTCGCTTCGGAGTCTGATTTGTGGAGAAGTGTGATGAGTTACAACCACATGGCCGTGGAAACCTTACCCTTCCGCTCGCTATTCTGGGACCTTTTTTTTCTGGGCGATAAGTTGGAGGACCTCGGGTTTACTTTACGTCAACTCAACTGAAGACTCGGAATTTCCGCACAGTGTTCAAGTCGCCCCAGCGAAAAATAAAGCGGCATTCCCTCCGTCCGGGTCCTGAATATTTACCCGATTAGCCTGGAGCCATCTCGGTCGCGCCGTCGCGGCTCCATCACCAGTGAAATTGAATGGCCAGCCCCGACGCTGCCCCGTTAGTACTAACTGCTGGAAAGACTCCACTCGGGGGAAATGCCCGTCGGAGAATCTGCGGACGTTTGATTCAATCAGATGGCAGTTTTGGGTTCGCGAATGAATGAATCTCGCGGTGGACGGTTGCGTGTTGTTTGTCGGCTATTGACTTTGCTCGGAGAAATTCCCGTCCACTTAGCTACAGTTGCCGGTTGCTGTTTAGCCACCAATCTACCTCGACGTTTGAAGAGCAGAGGGAAGGAGTAATAAATAGCAGTCGCAATATAAAATCCCAGTACAATTTAAATTGATCAATGTCTCGGTCCCGGGCTCAGTCTTGTCTTGTCTACCAAGAAGCCAACGTAGAAAATAAGAAAAGAGGAATGAATAGGCGGTTTGAGTCGATCAACCATAGAACCTGCGCGAGTTAGTAATGGCACTTCCCTGGTAGGTAAATGTTCGTTTGGTGCTGTTCAACTCACCAAGCAGCTAGTGCTATAATCAAATACATCATCATCAAGAGGACGCCTTCGAGCCAGTGCGACTTTCCGTCGGCGATGAGGTAGTTGACCTTGTATGGTTAGCGAGCGATACACATGACCAGGGGCCTGAGACTGCGGTTGGCGCTCGAGGAATTCTTACCAGTAGCACGGATACGAAGAGCAGGATCACTTGAAAGGCGTCAAAGTCGAGTGTCTACCATCGTTAGCAGTGTCCCTGACTTTCGTAGCCATGTCAACGACAAGAACGCATACCATATCATCTTTGCCTGCAATTTGTTAGCTCAAGTCCTGCTTGAGATGAAAATAGTAGACTTACCCATAATCCAGCCGAGCACTACAATAAGTGGTAGCACCAGCAGTGCAATCTGCATGCTTGAACCCACTGCAACTCCAATAGCCAAGTCCATCTTGTCCTTGATCGATACCGTCACCGCCGTAGCGTGCTCGGCCGCATTACCGACAATGGGGAGTAGAATCAGACCGACAAATGTCTTTGAGATACCACTGCCTTCCTCCGTCAGAGCGTCGATCGAATCAACCTAGCAAAGTTAGTCATCTGTTCGCATCAGTCGCAAAAAAGGAAAAGTAGGAATACCATGAACTCTGCGCAGATCCCAACAAAAGCCGTAGAGATGCATAGTGTCAGTATAGCCACGAACACACTGAGCTGCGGCTCTTCAACCTCATCATCCGGATTCTGCATGGACACTTGATGCGAGCCAGCCATCGCCGCAGACATGTGACCAATCTGTGCGATGCCCCGGCTGGCGTCGCCTTCTGACACTTTCTGGCGTCTCTTCTCAGACTTTTGGCTTGGAGCATTATAGATATCTGTGTGTGACTTGAGTTGAAAGAAGAGGTAGCATCCGTACACGACCAACATCATGATACTAGTGCCTATACAGGGTGAGAAGGTGGTCTTGAACTTTTGAGCAGATACGTACCTCGAGAAAGTTGTGCAATCTTGGACGTATTGGCTAGATTTGTTAGTGATTGAATCGATGCTTTGAAGGGTTTCACATACCATCGGACCAGGCGTCAAAAGCCGTTGGGATGATCAAGCACCCTACTGACAGAGCAAGAAGGCTAGCTGCTGTCTGCGCTACGACGGGGTTGAAGTGTTGTTCGAGGCGGTTTACGCCACCGAAGAAGAAGCACATGCCTAGAACGAGGAGAAGGTTGGAGAGCATACTTCCGATCAGAGAAGTCTGTACAATGAGCGTTTCGTCATGGACCAGGGCAATAATGGCCACAATCAGTTCGACCGCGTTTCTATAAGACCGAGTGTGAGCGCAGATTTGAGATGAGGTGACGAGGCAACAAGCAACTTACCCGAAACTGGCATTCAACAACCCGCCAATTGTCTCTCCAGTTCTGCAGCCTGTTAGCACCTGTTTATATTGATGATTCGCCATTCCTACCGTAATGCTATTTCCTCGGTGGCGTAGCTCAGCATGGCTGCCAATGGGCTGTACCTGTTAGCCGAGTCATCTATCGGGATTGAGAAGCGTACATGATGGCGATAAAGTTGACCACAAAGACAGCGACTGGGTCAACATCGACATAGTTCAACGCAACTAAAGCTGTTAGCAAGTCCAGAATGCTGCATTGATGGCAACCTACTTCCAACAGGCGCAGCAAGAAGCAAGACGTTGATCCATGAGTTCAAGACAGTAGCTTTGAACTGCCCCACGGCAGTAAACTTTTGCTTATCAACCGGTGCATCTGCTGCCGACGCTTCGATCTCTTCCCCCCCGGACCGATTTCCAAGCCCTAGGAATCCCTTTCTCTTTCTAGGTTTGCTGCTGGATTCGCTTACAGATTGGTCACGGTTCGATACGTTGATCGGCTCATTGCTGCGCATCGACGGCTCCGGCTCAACTTTTTCCAGAGTGCTTTCAGGCCGAGCTGTGTCTGTGGTCGTGGGTCGCGTGGGAAACGTGTCTGCGTGAGTCGGTCCCTCTAGCCCTTCTCTCATTTCTCTGTTGCGCTGTATCTGTTCCGAAGGGGCTATCGCGCCGGCAGTGGGAAATTGCGTTAATCGGTTCTCAAGCTGGATAGAACTCGTCCGTCGTGGGCGTCTGCGAAACTTCTTGAATGGATTATGGGTTGTTGGTTCGCCTTCATGGTCGTACCATGCGGATCTTCGGGCTTGACTTTTGTAGATATCTGACGGTAATCAGAAAAAGAAAAGATAATGGTGAAATCTATACTCACGCATCTTGATAGGACAGTCAACTCACGGCTATACCTGTAGCAACGTCAGAACTAGCCTGGGTGAATGAGATTGATATAGAAAAGTAGATGTTGATGGCGCAGCGGTTGAGCCACACCCATAGGCATACGTCCCGGCCGTACGACGATGACAGCATTTTGGGTAAAAGGCACAGGAAATGGACGAATGATAGCTGAGAATGGGCTTACTCTGACTGGACCCTTTTGAGGCGCCTGATGGACAAGTGTGGCTGAAAGACTTAGCCTGGGGTAACTCTTGGTTATGTTGCAGCCTGGAGCTCGTTGCACTCAAAAGGAAAGACGAGGCTGGGGAGGTGCAACTTGCAAAAGGTGAATCAGAAAAGGGGCTAGGGGTTCGGCCGGTGTGGGACACGTTGTTGAGAGATTTTTACAGGAAACGGACAAATAATAATTTGGACGATCAAAGGAAACTCAAAAGTGTCTGTCCAGGCGAACCTTGAAGAGCAAAAGTTCAAAAAAGCAGTTGGCGGAGAGAGAGCCTGCCAGCAAGCCAAACTTCGTCATTCTAAAAATTCCCTGACATCAAACTTCATCAGAGTCTGCAATCGCATTGTTTTGCTTGATCGGCCTCGTGCAGACTCCAGAACGCTCTGATCGCCGCTAAGATTTCATGGCGAAGCTTTGCCCATCTTGGCATACTGCGTCAAGAATCTTGGATCAAAGGCGCTTGCACCTCAGCAGGGGATGAGAAATCTTTCCTTTGACTGGCCATCCTCATCAAACGGCCGCCAGCTGGGCTCGTCTCATTGGCTCAGCCAGTGTGGCTATGCAGCTCGCATATAAAGTGATGTCACAAGCCATCAAAATCGCAGAGACCGATGCAAAGATGCAAGGAGACTCTTTGAGGCTTTGATCCAGTCAGCACTGATCAAAGTGATGGATGCAAGGCAGTAACTCGCGATTAACTGAAGGCTTTCCAATTGAGATATCCTGCTTTGTTTATAGCGGCCCCGTGGTCGCAGCGAATAATGGATTCCGAAATCTTGAAACCTGGAGTGGGCTCAGGTGGCCATCCAGTGGCACCCTTCAATCCAGTCTTCCAGCAGGTGCGACCGGGCGCCCGACTCAAATGATTGTTCCTACCAATCCTTGATAAGTCTTTAAACTATTGAGGTAGGATTAAGCGTGAGCATTACAACGCATTTACTTCTACCCAAGACCACAAGCATTATTAGCAGAAAACAAGACATACCAAGTCACTGGGCGCATGTAAGATACCAGTATTGCATGTGTATTTACAGTAATAACCGTATTTGGTAACAGGGGCTCGTCCCTAGAACCAATCAGCAGTTAAGACCAGGCTCTAGTTTCAGATATTCTTAGCAGCTGACGTTGCGGACCACATCCGGCCACACTCCTCTTGCTTGTGCCTTGTCGCTCTTGGCTGTGTCTTGGAAGTTCTGGGCTACATAGGAACTGTATAATGATGCTATCTGATGTCCTGACAGAGAAAAGAGGATACTTGCGGTGAGTGTGCGAACAGATTCGGACACAGAGCGCTCCCGTAGACCCTACATAAGGGGACTGGACCCTCAGGGACTCCAGGGACCCCTGGGCTCCAATTGAGGGTTCTCTCAGGGACAGCAAAAATTAGTGAGAATCTTGTAAGGCCCCTGTATTTACAAACCACTTTCCAGTGGCCTCTTGCTTGCCGGCGGTTCCATATCTAACGAAACCTCCTTTCTTCCAACCTTCGCCTTTTCTTCTTTCTTTGCTCCTGCCTCTTGATTATTTCGTGTCCATCTTCTTCCGCTCATCCAGACGGCTACGTGTACGTGCCGTCAGTCATTCGTTGACCTCATATTTAAGCCTACTTCCTCCTGCTTCGTTTTGGGAGAAGTGACCGTCATTAAAGATCTTCGTGATCAACGACTGATTTTCAGATCATCCGTTCTCGACACTCGTTCTTGGCTACATTTCTAATCCACCATGAAGTTCTCCTCCGCCCTCGCCGGTGCAACTCTCCTTGCGAGCAGCGCCCTGGCGGCCGACCTGCCCGTCATTACTACAAAGGTGGGCTACCCGGTCGCATCAACCTCTGACCTTGCTAACAGTCAGTCGCGTAGGGCAACAAATTCTTTTACTCCAACAACGGCACCGAGTTCTTTATCCGCGGTGTCGCCTACCAGCAGGAATACAGCGCCAATGGGACGACCGCTGAAAACGAGCACTACAGCGACCCTCTGGCTGATGACTCGAACTGCGAGCGTGATATCCCCTACCTCAAGGAATTGCGCACCAACGTTATCCGTACCTATGCCGTGAACCCTGAAAAGAACCACGACCGCTGCATGGGCCTCTTGGCGGACGCTGGCATCTACCTCATCACGGACCTGTCTTCCCCCGCCGAATCCATCAACCGCGCCGACCCCGAGTGGAACATTGATCTGTACAACCGATACACCAGTGTTGTGGATGCTTTTGCCAACTACACCAACGTCATTGGTTTCTTTGCCGGTAATGAGGTCGCCAACAACAACACCAACACCGACTCGATTGCGTTTGTCAAGGCTGCCGTGCGTGATATGAAGGCCTACATCAAGAAGAACCACCGTGAAACTCTCGTTGTTGGATACGCCACCGATGACAACGCCGAGCTCCGCGAAGATATGAAGGACTATCTGATTTGCGGTGACGAGGAGAGCCGCATTGACATGTTCGGTTACAACATCTACGAGTGGTGCGGTGAGTCGACTTTTGAAAAGTCTGGCTACAAGGACCGTACCGAGGAATTCAGCGACTACCCCGTTCCTGCCTTCTTCTCCGAATATGGCTGCATCGAACCCCGTCCTCGTACCTTCTCCGACGTTCCCGTCCTCTTCGGCCCCAAGATGAACGACGTCTGGAGCGGTGGTATCGTCTACATGTACTTCCAAGAGGCCAACGACTATGGTCTTGTCGAAATCAACAACAACAAGGTCGAGACTCAGGATGACTTCTCCTACCTGTCTTCACAGATGCAAAAGGTCACCGCCACCGGGGTCAACAGCAAGACCTACACTCCCACCAACACCGCGATCCCAACCTGCCCTACCGTCAACAAGGCTTGGGAAGCCAGCGAGGACCTTCCTCCTTCTCCCAACGCGCAACTCTGCTCCTGCATGGACAGCACCTTGACCTGCAAGGTCAAGGACTCGGTTGACGCTGAAGAGTACGGCGAGATCTTTGACTACATTTGCGGTCTCGAGGGTGGCAAGTACTGCGCCGGCCAAAAGGCTGATGCGTACAACGGTACATACGGAGCGTACAGCGTCTGTACCTCCAAGCAGAAGCTCTCCTTTGTCATGACTCAGTACTACAAAGGACAGAACAACGCTGCCGACGCCTGTGACTTTGACAGCCGTGGTGAGGTCGTCGAGGCTTCTGACAGCAGCGACAGCTGCAGCAGCCTGCTTGACCAGGCTGGTGAGAGCGGCACCGGCAATGTCACCACCCCCGAGGGCGGTGTTGGAGGCAACCCCAACTCTGATTCTGATTCTTCTTCGTCCAGCGAAACCTCCGAGGGTGCTGCCGGTCTTGCTGCTGCCCCCATGGCCGTGTACGTTGGCAAGTGGCAGCTCGGCGCCTACATCATGACCAGCATGATTGCCGGTGTCGGTATGCTTTTGCTGTAGATGGGTGGATTTTTAGGTGTGATTTGATCATGTTACGCTGCGTTCCTGTATTGATTTGAGCTTTATCTTCGTACATAGTACATAAATGTCAGTTTCTAGATTTTCAA
The DNA here is from genome assembly GCF_044049435.1 of Aspergillus pseudodeflectus. Lineage (NCBI taxonomy): Eukaryota > Fungi > Ascomycota > Eurotiomycetes > Eurotiales > Aspergillaceae > Aspergillus > Aspergillus pseudodeflectus. The sequence continues at coordinate 168,129 of NW_027263807.1, read as the reverse complement.
GTCTGTCGATCTGCCCTATCCTGGGTACCGTAGGGGCTTGGCCTGGAATGCCGAGTCTCGATGCTTGCGTAGTCTTGGACTCGAGTATGTCAAATCACCACGCAAACCTATCTCAAGGGAGTAGTCCTACTAATATTTAAAGAGACTCAGATGACGCGGAAACATGGCTATACTTATCTGCCCCGAGCCCGCCGTGGATGCCGAAGCCAAAGTCGCAAATCTAGTTCGGCGATGCAACTTTTGACCGAGGACGGAAAAGAATCCGCCATGGTCTGTTGGATTCATGCCTAATCGATATAAAAACAAACCAAACCACCAAGCTAATCCTGGTCTTCCTCTCCAATTCACCTTCCGGAACCTAGTCATCATGGACCCCGACCCCGAAAAGTCCCTCCCGCAAACGGGGACAGCAACCCCAAACTCAACCTCACCACTCCAACAAAAACTCGCCTCGTCCCCCGCTCACTCCGCACCCCAATCATCTGGCTACTCCCTGCCCCGATGGCGCAAATCCATAATCCTCTTCACCGTAAGCTGGATGGCCCTCGCCGTGACCTTCAGCAGCACATCGCTTCTCCCCGCAACCCCCGAAATCGCCTCCGAGTTCCACACAACGCCGGAGATCCTGAATGTCATGAACGCCGGCGTGCTGCTCGCCATGGGATTCTCGACGTTAATTTGGGGGCCGCTGCGAGTGCTTTTGGGCCGGCGGCTCAGCTATAACATTGCTGTGGGCGTGTTGGTTGTTTGTTCCGTGTGTACTGGTGCAGCCCAGAATATGGCGATGTTTACCGTCTTTCGTGTGCTCGGCGGGTTGACGGGGACGAGCTTTATGGTTATGGGGCAGACGGTGCTGGCGGATATTTTTGAGCCGGTGCGTCTCCCGTTTTTGGCCAGAGAAGAAATCAATTGGACTGACAAGTGACATGTATAGGTAGTTAGAGGAACAGCAGTGGGATTTTTCATGCTAGGGACTGTCGCCGGTCCTGCTATTGGTATGCAATCCTCCAGCTATAGAAAGGTTTGACATGCTAACTGGGTGTATAGGACCCTGCATCGGCGGCGTGATTGTCACCTTCGCAAGCTGGCGCAACATCTACTGGCTACAAACCGCCATGGCAGGTCTCGGCCTGATCCTCTCTCTCCTCTTCGTCCCCGAGATCGAAGAAGAAATTGACCCTGACGCTGCTATTGACTCCAGTAGTGGGGCCGAAAAGAAGAAGAACAAGAAGCAGATTACCATGCGCTATATACTCCACGTCTTCAATCCACTCCCAGTCTTCAAGCTCTGGCTCTATCCAAATATGTTCTTTTCCGTACGTCCACCCTTACACCACTCCAAACAGAGAATGGCACCTACTAAAGCGAGAAACACCAGTTCCTAACCTGCGGCCTCCTCTCCACATTCCTCTACGCCCTCCTCTCCAGCGCGCGCACAATCTTCAACCCACGCTTCAACCTAACCTCCGCCCTCGTCTCAGGCCTCTTCTACCTTGCCCCCGGGTCGGGCTTCCTCATCGGCTCCGTCCTCGGCGGCCGTCTGGCAGACATGACTGTACGCCGGTATATCAAGACGCGCGGGTTCCGGCTCCCGCAGGACAGGTTGAATAGCGGGCTCGTGATGCTCTTCCTTGTTCTGCCCGGCGCGACGCTCGTCTATGCGTGGTCGTTGCAGGAGGAGAAGGGGGGCATGGCGCTGCCCATTGTGGCGGGGTTTGTGGCTGGTGTCGGGTTGATGGGCAGCTTTAATGGATTAAATACTTATGCTGCTGGTAGGATATCTTTCCTTAGGGGCCCATCTTTGTGTCCTGCTCTATGGACGAGTTTGCTAATGTGGTTCTGCGTTGTAGAGGCTCTCCCCTCCCGTCGCAGCGAGGTTATTAGCGGAAAGTATATCATCCAGTATACATTCTCTGCGGGGGCGAGTGCGCTGGTCGTGCCGGTGATTGATGATATTGGGGTTGGATGGACGTTTACCATTTGTATGTTGCCCATGTTCCCTTTTTCCTACTCTCTCCCTAGCTTGTCTTTCTTGAAAAGACATTCTATCCTTTACTTTGAGGTTGGGGCTATGAACTAATAAATCGGCTTGATACAGCTGCATTCATGACGCTTACTGGAGCTGTGCTGGTCGTAATGATTGCGCGGTGGGGGATTGAGATGCAGCGGTGGGTGGAGAGGAGGATTCCGCTTGAGAAGTGATCGAATGGTTTCACCTCAAAATATCCATTGGGCGTGCGTTGCGTTGGCTATTTTGGAGCGAGCGCTGGGTTTTTTTTATCGTAACCCTTACTGGATACCCCATAGACACGATACATATTTCATAGATCACATATATAGACAAAGATAGACCTTATATAATTATACATCAGCATGACTTCATATCTCAGGAAAACTCATGTCCTGAATATAGATTTTCTGCCTCATTCATAAATGCTTCCACTGGATGCAATAACCCTAGATCTAGGTCTGACTGTGCAAGAAAGTCCTGCATTGTTGGCTCCATAAACGCCATTGCGGTCGTGAAGCCGCCTGGAAGCTCGCGTGCGGTCAGGGGATCCTCCTGTCCCAGTGCTTGCCCTGAGCTAGAGCTTGGGCCTGGCTGCGCGTATCGATATCCTGGATTCATGAAGTCTTGTTCAGGAGCTAGGATTGCACCAGATGTTGAGTCTGCCTGTGCGGTGGTTGTGGCCGAGGGTTCCACAGATGCAGATGTGAATGCGACGTCTATTGCGGCTGTTGCAACGGAAGATGGTCGTCTGCGAATGTCATCAGGCTGTCGTTCCGCGCGGTAGCGATCAAGACATTTCTTGACATGTTTGAGATTGTGGTAGAACTCCGAGGCGGCTAGGTTGCCGTTCTCGCTCATCGATGAGAGCACTTCAATGCCTGTTTCAAAGGCTCCTATATCCGCAGGACTGCCGATGGGGAGGAAACTTGACATGGCGAGGGCGATACACGAAGAAAACAGGTAGTGGGCGTGAAAGTAGCCAAATACCGGCAGGGAGCCATTGATCCACTTGGTTAAGATGAGGGAGTGTGAGTGGCGCGCGGCATGGATGCAAGCTTCTCCTAGGGTTAAGACGGGTTGTGAAATATTCTCTCCTGGTCCTGCGTCTGTGTTTCGGCGAGCGTCGTTGAGTTTGAAAAGGTGGAGTAGGGTTGGTCGGGTGGTGAGGATGACGCACTATTCGAGTTACTTCTGTAACCAATTTGATTAGACTGGGAGAGAACGTACCTGATTAAATGCAAGGTGTATTGATGTGATGTGCTTTCGGTTCATTTCAGGCTCATCAACATTCAACCGTAGATGCTCAGGGAGCGTGTCCACCCAGTTCTTCAGCGCCTTCAACAGCTTTTGCACCCGCTGTAAGAACGTCTCGCTGTATTTGCGTCGACTGTATACCTGCGCGGTTGTGTCGCCCACTATACGAGCGAGCTTTATGTTAGCTTGGATGAACTCCGCGTCCGAAAACTGCTCCTCATAGAGGGGCGTTGGCGAAATTGCCGACGGCATATCGAGATGGATATCATCGTCCAGTATCTGTGACGGTAGGCCCATCTTCGACGCCCACATGCGGTCAAATATGTAAATTGTCCACCAGATGCGCACTCGGTGCTGACGTTCCACCGGATCACTGCACTGAGACTCGGGAATGTTATGATTCAACCCTATGCACAAACCCAGCCGCATGGCACTCCCAATTAAAACGTACGCCGAGTGCCGTCGGTTCAGATAGTACGAAAAGAGGGACTACCCAATTAGCACAATACTTTCTCGGTAGAAAGAGACGTACCAGTAACAACAGCGTCTCTAGATGCGTGATGCTAGTTCTCTCGGGCAGCACTTGTACCAAGCTCAGCGAGCGGGCAAAGTACGAGGTGCCAGGAACCCTTGAGCCAGAGGACGGCTCACTTCTCATAGAATAAGCCTCACCAAATGCAAACAGAGCGAAAAACTTGCACTGATTGACCGTACACCCAAAATCTTCGGTTCTGTATATCTCTTCCAGCTTCTCTAGGGTGGACTTGCGCAGGAGAACATGATAAATACAACTGATTTGCTGCAGCGCAATCTTAACAAGCAGTCGTGCCTGCTGAAGAGTCGGCCATCTAATCTCGTTTGCATTGGCGGCAGCGATATTTTCTTCTTTCACATACTGGGTGCGGCGAATATGGGCTGTGGCACTACTCCCCGTCAGAAGCTGGCGAAAGCGAGTAGCAAACGCAGTACAGGCCGCTTCGCCAACAAAGATTGGTGGCGCTGAAGGGTCATAGGCATGAAACCATGCCTTATCACCGATCAATGGATTCCGAACACTGGTGTTGCCCTCATCCGGTGTTTCTCCTGCGGGCCGAGACAGTTCGGGGTTGGTGCTCCCATCGGCTTGGTCTTGTTCGGGGGTGTTGGCCGAGGAGCCCGACTGCTCCTTCAGGCGTCGATTTTCGGTCAAGATCTGCTCTAGATAGCTGTAGTCGATTAGCACCTAGATCGCGTTGAAATTCGACCGGATTAAACTACCTTTCGCTGACTTTGACTTGGCGGTCCCGTGCAGGGTACCGACAGTCATCGGCACAACCGACAGCTCGACACTTAGCACAAGGCTGGCCACCGGAGCATTTGATCTTATGGGAATGACATCGTTCGCAACTAAAGACAACTCAGTATGTTTTCAGGGCTAATGTCGCGAAACTTGGCCCTCGACGTACGCAATGATCTTCCTTCGCTTCAAAGCTTCACCGACCGAGTCGGGTGTTCTGTTGTGTTTTCTGCGATTCATGACCCATACTGAGTCATACAGTGTCGGAGAATAAAAGTCAATGAATTGCTTCGGACTGGATTTGTTGGGGGCCTTCAAGCTTGAGAGTGCAGTTTAGCAAAGGTGACAGTGGCGTTGGTCGGCGTTTTGACTCTTCGCCGAGCTGAAGCTGGGCCGGGACCCATCGGCGATTAGGCCTAGCTACTTTGGATGTCCATATACGAAAGTACGACGCAGCATCTGGCATACTAAGAACCTGATACCTACCACTAGTAGGTAGTCATTTGATTCTAAATTTTCTTTGAACGTATGAGGAGCTGTCATATCAGGCCTAATCTGTGGAGCCAATAATATCTCATTAAGCTTCGGTTGTATTTGCATAGGGATTGCACAATGGAAAATATATCGTCCGCTGTGCTGGCCGACAGAGTCAATCAGTCAAGTCGATATAGAGTAAAAAAATGTTCTATAATTGGCCTAGGGATTCGAAGCATATCTTCTGTTAAATCTCCTATCGTTCTTGATTTGAGGGCCAGGAATAATATCAAGACCATGATGATCTAATTGGTTCGCCTGACACTTCGTCGCCGTCAGCCTCGGTAGGTTAATGATGGAGGTGCGTTTGAGGCGAGTGGTGACTGATGGAGAAGACGCAGAATCCGGTACGATTAATGGAGTCTTATGGGGTTCTCAAGGTGATTGCAGGTGCTAAGCGCCCACAATGCTCTCCTTGTCGAAGGGCTAGTACTATGGTGGAATCATTAAAATATAGTTAATGAACCTGAGGCGGAGAAGTTAGTACGGCATGGTTCAATCGGGCGGTATACTAAACCTACGTAGTGCCTCCTGGACTAACCGATAATCGCTTCCAAGGTTGTCACTCGTTTTATTCGAGGTGGTGTTGGAAATCAACTATGCCGCACTCGAGATCGTGGAGGATCAGCAGAGATCAGCATGGAAGTACCTGGATGGCGTCATGTTTACGTTGTAGATGAATCCCAAGGCCGTCTAGCTATAAATGGGCCACAATGATCTTTTTAGGTTGAGGATCTGGTAGGTGAATGCTGACAAGGTCTGATATTGCCTGAGAACCACTGGAATAAGGAGCCTAGTGTCCGCCGGGATAATACCTAGGTCGCGCTGCCGACTAGCCCAACTGCATGGGGATCGAACCTGCCTCCGACGTCATCCTCCTCGGAACTCTTTTCCATGCCAATTGCTGTTACTCTGTAATAACATTTCGGGTGTATGGCAGATGGTTTCTTCTCTGGATCCCGACTTCGCTCTTATCCCGACTCTCCTGAACGGATGGTTTGCTTTCATGATCGCACAATTCGGTGTGGCCCGCAGTGAGCAGCCTGCGCTCAGGACTTTCATCTTGCCATGTGTTTTCATCTGTGCAGCCGCGGTCGCCATACACAGGGGTTTGGAATAGAATTGGTGAGCTCGTTTCCGAATTAAGTTCGAAGTGTTGGCTTGTGACTCTTACTTTTATGGCTAACTGCTCTCACCTGTAGCATCAACCAGTCCGGAGTGAAGTTGCTTTCTCAGTGAGCGGTCGCGAATGCCATAGATTTCGCTTGAGCGTCAGTACCCTAGTATCGGGTTGATAGCCCATGCTTCAATTTTCGCGAATATATCTGCGGGCGTTGTGTGAAGAGACTCGAAATGACAAGCTTCGGATAACCTGATGAGGGGGCCTCGAAAACCCGAAGTCTTCAGATGCAGGCGCACAGCGCTTTCGGAGTAGCCCAATAACATCGAGGGCTTCACCCTGAGGCCGAGAGGACCATAACCTGCACCACGCTACTCACTGCCTATCACATACGCCTTGCGAAACCCCACCACTTTTGCCGATCACGATCGCTTGGCGGACGACGAAAGCGCTTCTGAGAAAAGGGAAAAGAGCTGGGACTCCGCTCCTTCATCCACATGCGCTTGGATGGCATCCACGCGATGTGACATATTTTCCTTCAGATTGAAATATGTTTTGAGACCTCATCTCGCCCGTGTTTGTCGAACTGGAATCTTTGACTGGCTATACCACGAGCTGGCGAAGACGAGGCATGCTGGAAACCGCTTGTTGGTAGGCCATGCTAGAGTTCGCAAATAGCCACCTTATCGATTGTTCAAAACGTTGATGAATGGACCCTGGTCGCCGTTAGCCGGGATTGTTTAGTGTTACGTCAGTTTGGCAGCTCACCATCGCGGTCACCGACCTTGGGCCCAGCAGCGGCGCAAGGGAATGGATTCCAAGGAATTCTTAGGCCGAGAAACATAGATGTTCTGGGTTGGTGCTGATGCTGTACTTCCAACGAAAACTTCCTGCTGACCCCAAGGGCTCCTGTGCTTGCTATAAAGCAATAAAGCAACAATTGGCATTGACCCGCTTCATGTTCCCTTTGCGGTAACCTCGAAATCGGCATCAAATTCCGACCTACCACAGCCCTGCAATTCTAGGCCAGCGAACAAACTGGTTAAAGCTGCTCGGGACCATGTCCCTGTTCGTGCCTGACACTCTGACCACATCCCGTTCTCTCATATTGACATTTGGGTGCTTTTTTTTTTTCGCTCACAGCCGGAGTCGGACGAAAAGGTGCCTCCAACATCTCTGTCGGCTCTCGATAATGAGTGATACAAACTATCCTTCTCCGTTCCCCTTCACGTCCTACACCCCGTCGTCTGAAGTCCCCGAAAATGAACCTGTCTATGGGTGGGTAGCGCCTGCCTTCCCGCAGCCTTCGTTTCCGACTCAAGCACCACCATCCGAAACAACAACCAACAGCTCCGACGTCGTCGCCAACGCTTCCACCACGGTCCCTCAAGAACGTTCCTTGAATAGTAAAGTCGCAATCCCTCGGTCAACTAGCTCAAATACGGTACCAAATCGAGGCCGCGTCAGCCGCGCATGTGAGAATTGTCGGGATCAAAAAGTCAAATGCAGTGGGCAACGTCCAACGTGTCAACGATGTCAGGAGTCGGGGATACAGTGTTCATATGGCGACCGGAAGCGAGAGAAGATGGCGAGGTGCGTGAGCTGGTTTAGACTAGGGTGCCACACTCAGGCTAGAGTTTGTTTGACGGCGTGAACTAGGCGACTCAGCGATCTCTCAGCACGCGTCCAAACGTTTGAGACTCTGTTACAGAACATTTACCCGAATCTGGACTCTCTGTCAGCTCAGTATGTTGAACAGATTCTGAGCGATGTAAGCGCCATCCCTACGAACCGAGTGCATATGCAGCATTCTCATATCAGCTCTGTACTCAACGAATTCTTATAGCAGCAATCTGAGAACGACCCGACCTCGAGCCGTCTACCCTCCGAATTCCCTTCGCCTCTCTTTCCCACTGATCCTGGCTCTCCAGTAGGCTCAATCGATTTTACCAAGGAAGATTTCAACCGTGATGAAAAGATTCAAGCTACAGGTTTTGTCGGAGAGCATTCGGAAATCGCATGGATAGGTAGGTTGAAGAAGATCCTACAACATCTTCAGCGCGATCCGATGGAAAAAGGCGTAGAGCGCAGTACTGTTTCCACAGCGAATTATTTTCTAGACGACCTGGAGGTGGACGTCATGGATACCGTTGACTTGTCTTATCGCCCGCCTGCTGCGGTTGCGGACAGGCTAGTCGACAGTTACTTCCAGGTTGTGCATCCGTATTTCCCGATTGTCGGCAAGGTCACTTTTTTGGGCCAGTACAAATCATACTATTCCGCTTCTTCTGTCCGGCCTGGAAAGCGGTGGCTAGCAGTGCTCAATATGATATTCGCTATTGCTACAAAGTATGCCTATGACTTGACGCAGGGCAATGAACACGCCGATGAGCACATTGCGTATTTTTCCCGAGCCTGGAAGCTCAGTATGGGCAACGTTGCTCTCTTAGACCATCCGAACCTTCAACAAGTACAAGTTGAAGGGTTGAGTGCCTTTTACCTTCTAACGGTGGGCCAAGCTAATAGGTACGTCACTTCGCCTTATTCGATGCACAAAGCCTAAACATTTACAGATCATGGAGGCTTTCCGGGATGTCAATACAATCAGCCGTTACCATGGGGCTGAATTTACGAAACGAGAGCAATATCATATTCTCAAACTCGAGGGAAACTCGGTATAGAGTCTGGTGGTCCCTCTACATACTGCATGTGCTGCTTTGTGTCATGACCGGGCGTCTCCCTAGCAGCACTGAAGATTCTTGTACCACTCCTCTGCCGGTCCCCTTCATCGAAGAGGAATTCGCACGCGACGAGGTGGAGCAACTGATTGAGGACCATGAGGCTCGGTCATTTTTCATGGAGAATCTAGTCTCGCGGTCCTCAGCACAGTCGGCAGAGAGCACATTGCTTTCCGATTCTTCTAGACGTCAGTCACCCGGACCCAGTAAACAGAGTGACCAAGTTGCATCCGCAGCTGCCAAAATTCTTACACCAAACAGTTCACTTCACTTTCTTTACTTTGTCGAACTGGGTTTGATCATGCAAAGGGCTATCGATGCACTATACGCTCCCGGGGCCGGGCGAAAATCCTGGCGCTCGATTGAAATGATCATCTCCGCGCTGAACGGCAGAGCAGATAGCTGGCTTTCCAAGCTCCCGGCTGAGCTTCATTTCACCCAAGGCGCACCGGCATGTGAAAAGGAAAGGCTTAGTCTTGCCTTTTCCTTTTACAGTACCAAGATCCTCATTACCCAGCCTTGCCTTAGTCGCCTCCTTCGGCAGGCTTCATGGGGTAGCCAGGTTGAAACATTCTGCACTACAACGGCTGCGCTGTGCGGTGACCTCGCCACTCAGATGTTGGAATTGCTACCGAGTACACCGGACCTCTCCTGGGTGTACCAACGCTCGCCTTGGTGGAGCCTAGTGCATTATATCATGCAAGCCACCACTGTCCTCTTGATAAGCCTATTTGTCAAACAGAAAGCGAACACTATCCAGCACCCTAGGACCATTGAAAGCGTCCTCAAGGCCGCTGAATGGCTCGCGTGTTTGGCGACAAATGACCCGTTGGCGCAGCGAGCCCGGACGGTGTGCCAGGATCTGTTCTCATATTCTGACATCGTGGCGGCAATGAACTCTCGGAATTAAGGCTGACAACTTCACTAAGGTCCCGAGGATTGTTCCTCTGGCGAGTTATACCACCAGCTCATGTATCTTTCTCTATGCCCATCAGGTCCGCGCACATGAAAAGGACTCGTGGAGTTGAATCCATCTAAACTTGTCAGTCATTATCCACCCGCCCGTGTATCAGTCTCCCGGTGAATCAGCACACAGTGCTCTAAATGATAGTATAGGTTTCCTCCCATTCTACCGATGCACCAACCAATTCCCGCTACGTCGCAGCTGCCTTCGCTCTATACATAGGTAGTAAACCTTACTCGCGCAGCTGACGGGGCACGAACGGCATCAGATTCCACGCCAAGCTACTGCTTACATCGCGGTTAACACCTATTATTGACCGGCTACTTGACAAGCATGGCGCTTTGTGCCGGTACTTGAGGGCTTTTCCGGCCTATGCGGCAGATCGCTTAGAGATCGCGCGTATCATACAGCTTATGTATCGGAGCTAATTAATGCTTAACCCCTGGGAATAAGCACATCTGGCATATCTACACTGTCATAAAATACACAAGACCAAAAGTGGGTCGAGAACGACTGACATACCTAATGATCATTCGCTGGCACTTACTTCCGGAGGGCTCCTAACCTGAGCTCAAGAATCAGGATGGCAGGTCATTTCTGGTCAGCAGTGGGCACCTAGACTCCTGGGTTTCAGTCAGACAAGAAAAGCCTCCATAATTGCGAGATGACTCCACATTTTTGTATCCTTGACCCTCGCAACCGGGAAAGTCCTCTTCTATTCCAAACCGGTCATTTTTCACAGGAGCCTTGCGGAAGCGAAATTACCCGCCTGACCAAAGGCTGACTGAAAAAGCACCATGGCCAATGTTAATTGCATGGTCGGCGATTATACCAAGCTTTGGCAATTGCGACACCCTGGTTGCAGCATGGTCGGCATCTCACTGTCATATCATTCTTGGTAGCGAGGAACAAGGTAGCAAGGCGCAGAGAAGGGTAATGGGCGTATTGTTGTTGGGCAACAAGAGGCAACGAGGCGGCTTCAAGGCGCCAGCTTCCGATTCTTCGGAGCTTTGTCCGATTCCTATTATCGACAATCTGGAAGCACTCCAGGTATCTGATAGGAAACCACACCCACGCATCCAACAGGTAGAATGCCAAGGAATGACCTTCTAGACAAAGGTAGGTAGGACGGCGACCTGGTACCTGATTGCCAGGCTGGATTCGAGTGACGGGCTCCGTAGGTTAAAGTGGGCATTTCTTTCGACTCATATTTCGTCTGTGTGCAGGAAGGAGTCATATGCTGACTGCTGTATGATGCCCCGTCCTAACTTATCTAGCAATAATAGCATAGACCAGCTCTGCACTGAGCGCCTCGGCTTGAAAGAAAGTTAGCTTTATTCAAACCCTTTTATTGTGAAGTCTGACAAGATTATGATCTGTCATATCCTTGAGTAGAGAAAGGTCTGGGTACCTCTTGACATGGACCACAGCTCTTCAAGCGAATAATTTATGTGCTACTATTACTGACAACTATTAGAGCATGTATACAATATTAGAACATCTGGCATAATGCTCGCCAGGAGCCGTCAATGCTCAACCAGAACAGACCATGATCGAGGAAGTATGATCCACCAATCATCAATTTGTCCTACCAGCTAGTCACATGGCTACTTTATGCCTCAGGTGTTAATAGCACGTGACGGCTATCGATACCAACCATCCTTGATAAGAGCTACAACGATGAGACCTCAAAATGTTCCGATTGTCACCATTGGTTCAATCCCTGTGCGACCGCCAGAATTCGGAGGACAATGCACCATTAATGGAAGCTGAAGCATGTCTATGCGGGGCCCTATGAGACGCTCGCACCTCAGACAGGTCAGCGCAGCGAGTCTGGACACAGTCTCCACCTCCACCCGCTCCATCGACGCATCCCAGCATGAGGCGACCCTCAGCGACAACCCGTCCAGCTCTGACGGGGGGCGGACATTTGGACCATCCTCGACCGGTCTGGATCGGCGACAATGTTCTCTCTGGGTGCACACCGATGTGTTTTCCAAAGAAGAGATCCTCTTCAACCAGGCTGCGTTCGCCGATACGGGCGTGCGTGATGGCGATGTCATCGAGATCTTGTCGGCACGGTTTCTAGGTGATTCAACCAATTCAGAATTAGGTTCGCGATCGGGGTTCGATGAGCATGTAGAGCCCGGCGGCCCTGGCTCGAAGAAATCGCGGTCCCATGCGATGTCCAAGTTCAAGACACCGCTGCAGACGCGGTGTCTGTTTGTCGCGAGGCCACTTCCGGCCGAACTCAAGACACGACATCCCAAGTTGGAGCTTTCGGTTACAAGCAGTGTCGCGAACATCTTTGGTTTCAATAACCGGACGACCGTGTATATTTCTATTGTTGATCGGGCGCAATGCTCCGCGTCGCATGTGGATATCTCCTTTCGGGACCAGTTTCTAGTGCGCTCGGACATGTGGCGCTTGGTCATGTCGGAGCTGGCTGGGAAGATTATCTACAAGGGGCAGAAGATTACCTTTATGGGGCATATCAAGGCGACTGTGAAGAATATCTTTATTCGAGGGAAGAAAGTCCTCTCGGGCTTCTTCTCGCCGCAGACTATACCTGTTTTCCGGAGCGAGTCGGCAAAGTATGTGTTGTTTATCCAAATGTCTAGGGAGATGTGGGATTTCGACTCCGAGGGAACTGGGGATATCCTCTTCAGCAGGGTCATCAATGGATTTCTGCCTGAGCTCTTTAAACGCTGGGCGAATGCAGATGCAAGACACCTAGTCACAATCGTGCTATTTACCCGTGTCGAGTACGATGCATCTGCTCCTGGGCTTCCGTCTGTGCTGAGCGCGGAGAATCTGAAGAATGCGCTCAGTCCTAATAATGCTCCTACTCGGGATTTTTATCGGGTTGTGGTCAATGACATGGCCAGCGGCCATTGGACGACCATTCTTGATGAGCTCAAGAAGGATTTTAGAACGTTCTTGAGAGATGTCTCTGTCTTGAAAACACCAGAGGACCCTGTTATTCCTTCTCTCAGCGGAGCAAGATCGGCTCCAAGCGTCACCATTGCAGGGCGGCCGAGCACCGCTCTTCGTGGCAATATACTCGAAGCCATTCATTTGGCTTCCTCCCATCTGGCTTTTGACCATATCGACCGCGACATGGTTCATACAGGAACGTCTATCATTGTCATCACTCCTGGTAGTGGTGTCTTTGAAGTATCGCATGAGTCTCTAGCTTCCACCACCGAAGCACTTACGAACCGCGGTATCGCTATAGATTTAGTTTGTTTGAGCCCGATGCCACTTCATTCCGTGCCGTTGTTCAAGTATAGGGAACCGGCTAGAAGACAGTCCAGTTCTACGTATGGCGACATCCAGGGCGGTGGCTATTCTCCAGAGATGCGTCACTCCTTTGCAAGTTTGTCCAACCGTATCAGCCATCCGTCACCAAGGTCCACCATCTCAAGCACGCCCCCAGGAAGCGGCCCACGCGGCCCATGGACCCGTCCACACGATTGGAGTTACGGTATCCCGCATTGGCTTGATATCTCGTACTGGAATCCTGATACCTACAGAGAGTCCCGAAGAATTCTCAAAAAGGACCCGAATGCTCCCATCCCGTTTACTGTAACTAAGCGGTCAAAAACTTTTGTTCCACGTGTGCGCATGTATGAAATCCAGATGGGAGGTGTCATGGAAAGCGAGCAGTCAAACATCTCTATCCCTTATCTTACAGAGGGTCAGAGTACATCTCGATCCTTGGCACCGTCCAACATCCACCCTTCCAGGTCCTCATTCAAGCGAGGCTCTCCGTTCAGACACCAATTGAGCGATAGTCTCCGACCCGAGTCTTTTCTCCAAAACATGACGAACCCGAAAGAATTGATGGTTTCCAAATCGCACAAGGCATCCTCGACAGTCGCTTGGATGGACAACTACGACGATCAGGTATTTCGTCCGCTCTCTGGTCGTAACCACCGACGCAAACAGACGAGGCAAAAGCGGCCGAGCGAGCCAGAGGTTCAGGCCTCTGGCACGCACGAGCGCATCTCCGCGAGGTCAATAACGCATCTACGGGAACATGAAGTGAACCCGGAAGAATGGCGGCGAAAGATTGAAAAGGCGCCCAAAGATGCGGTGCTCAAAAAGGACCATTCGCCGAGAAAGCCTGCTCTCAAGACAGCTTCTGCTTCCACTTCAAAAGTGCCGCGAATTTCGCGGACAATCAGCTTTGCCCTGCGAGGGCTGGGATCTGCTCCGCCTAGGGCCCTGGCGAGCACAGAGGTCAATGCGGAACACGCTACTGCCACGCCAGCGCCCAATAGCAGGAAGAAGTCGGCGGGGACTCTCAGGGAATCCAAAAGTGTCGAGTCGCTAAGTGCCTCTGATTCGGCCTCGACTGCCACGGTTGTTGAAGCTTCGCCCGCTCCGAGCACACCCCCAAAGCAGCGCAGAAGTCCGATTATAACACCTTCGCGGCCGATATCGATAAAGGTACCAACCAAAACGCCAGCCGAGGACTCGGACCAACCAGCGCGCTCTGTGGTCACAGGATCGTACTCGACTAGTGCTACAGAAGTGCCGCATAAAAGTAATGTTGTCGGACCTGAGCACCAGGCTAAGAAATCGACCCCCAAGTTCGAAATGACACTGAATTCCGGGCTACGGGAGCCTTTAGCGAAAAATAACCAGAGTAGACTTCTTGCACCATGGGTTCGATCCGTCAACCCTTGCAACACGCCTAGGGAGGCCTCACGAGATACCAGCTGGTTTGGACGATGGCAGCATGCCTATCCAAGACCGCCACATGTCGCGGTCGTCAAGTGGAAGAGCTTGAAATCTCCCGCTATCTTGCCGTTAACTACGGAAGAATTCCCTACAGCAAGCGAGCTAGCATCAGATTACCTGCAGACTCCGTACCGAGTCTTTCCCAATGAAGATGCAGAGGGCATCGAGGCGCCAAAGACTATCGGACTACTGTTACGGGATATGATTTCCCTCCGTCTCTCTCACGGGTTTCAGATTGTCGTGGGAAAGAATGTGGACGAAGCTTCCGGGCGATACACACTCAAGACACCAAATGTCTTTGATACGCAGAGCCTCGAGAAAAATGGCGCAACCGTTTTTCTTTCCAAGGGGCACTCTATCCATCGCCTCATTTGTACCGGAGGTAGCGAAATCGAGGTGACTCGATTCTCGCACCGAAGCCTATCGGACTTGGCACCTGAGAAGAAGAGCGGCTTGGACTCTGTTTACTCACCTGCGATGCGGACAATTCTAAGTCTAGAGTACGAAGTGAAGCATATAAAGATGCGTCCGGTAACAGAGGAGTACAATTGGAACTATGCTGATAACTATATTGCTGGTCACCGCGACTACCTCATCAACCCGGCGCAGCAGCTTCACTTTTGGCGTGTCCGATACGTCCTCATCCCAATGCGCATGCATCCGAGCACAAAGAGACACATGCAGAACCCAAACGAGGACAACGAAGAAGAAATTCACTTGCTTGGTATCAACCAACTCACACATATCTGGCAGCGGCACAAGTACGTGCCCCAGGATGAGAAGAGAGTCGAGTCATCGAACAAGAAGAGAGATCACAATCCGTTGAATATCATGTACCAAACAAGAAACCCTTCAGAAGTTGTTGCGGCTGAGCTGGGCACTCTCCTATCAGATCCCGGGCAGGACGGCTCTACAGCACAGCTATTGCCAGAGTCAGAGCTGCCGGATCGGAATATTAGTCTGTCCTCGCTGGCTCAGCTTGTCCAGGGCGAGAAGGGAGTGCGGATGATGGATCGCAGATGGCACCTGAGACTCCATTATAACTGCTTTATCGGTTTTGAATTCACGACGTGGCTCGTTCAGAACTTCCGAGATATCGACAACCGGGACGAGGCCGTCAGCTATGGTAAGCAGCTGGAAGCAGAAGGTCTCTTCCAGCACGTTGAGGGACGGCACAAGTTCAAGGATGGCAACTACTTTTATCAAATCTCGTCCGAGTACCGCGTGGCTCGTCCGGAATCGCGAAATAGCTGGTTCCAGATTCGACCAGACAAGTCGATTCCATCTACCCCAGCAATTGGAGAAGGGCGAAAGGATTCGCCCATGAGCTCGCACTCGCGATCAACCAGTCTTGAGCAGAGTGTTCCCCAAACGCCGAGCACGCCTCTGAGATCAAAGAGTAAAGCCACAGTCATGCTGTCCAAAACTCTAAAGTACGACATCGACCCGCGCAGGCGCTCGAACCGGCCGGAGGTTATTGATCTGCACTATGACCGGCTACATAACCCTGCCAACTGCTTCCATATCGAGCTTAGCTGGATGAACACTACTCCTAAGCTAATCGAGGATACGGTTCAGTCGTGGGCTGCAACAGCCGAAAAGTTCGGCCTCAAGCTCGTGCAAGTGCCCATTGCCGAAGCCAGCGCCATCGACCAGACACAGCCATTCCGAAAGCCTTATAGGGTCAAGCTCAAGGTTCCTCCACCCAAGGGTCCAAGGTCCACAGTATTCACTGCGGCTTCCTTCAATCAGCAAGACGCGCCAGACCCGCATTACTTTCAAAAGGTCATTCTACAAAAGTTTGACTTTGTACTTGACCTTGAGGCTCGATCTGCCTTTCCTCCTGATGTCGAAGTGTGCTACTCTTGGGGAAGACCGGACTATAGATACCCTCAATACATCCACCAATCCGGCAGCCTCCTTGTCCAGATAACCGACGAGGGTGAATTCCTCGTCCTCGCAAACAGGCTGGTCAGTACACGCAGTGTAGCATCAAGCCGCGACATCCCCCGCCACGAACGCCTCGACCGACCAGATCAATACCGCGCACGCGCAGGCACTTACGACCCCATCGATCGCCTCTCCCCACGCCTCTCCCCCCTCGTCCGCCCATTCAGCGAAATCACCGGGTCAGTCAGCCTAAGCCCACAGACACAATCAAGCTTCGACTCCGCCAACCTCTACCGGGCCCCCGAGCATATCCTAAGCGGGTTCGAGGAGTTTTGTAACGACCCCATCCGTCTCGGTCAGCTGTACAGCGAGAGCTTCGTGTATCCGGCCTCGGCCAAGGCGGCGCCTACCACAGCGTCGTTTATAGACTCGGCGATTCCGAGTCTCGAGTTGCCGGCGCCGGTTATTGGGCATCACATCTCACCGCCACCGGGGACACCGTCGAGGCCATCAACGGGCGCTGGGAATCTGCCGCTGATTGATCTGAGAAGTCGCCAGCGGGATGAGAGTACAATCACAAAGGGGAGTCCGAGGAGTGGAGGGTTGAGGCCGTTGAATTTGAGCGGGGCATGACGTCGAGTATAGGCCAATCTATTTGGCATTTTGGCAGTGTATACTTCCGTATCTCACATATAATCAGCAAAGACATGTGACATAAGCTGAACGGTCTCTTTACCCGAGCAAACTTCCAAATCCCAGAGGAAATCATCCCGACTCCAATTTAGGCAAAATAGCTAGCTCGCTTCCCAGGTTCCTCCTCCTCCAACTGCCGGAACATGGCGCATCCTGACTTGGGCAATCCGAGCCCCTGATTCGTGGATATACCCGACATGGATAATTTGCGTCAATCAAAATGGCCCTGCTCGGTAAGACTAGTTCAAGGACCTTCCCCGACGGGGCCGGCGACTCTCATCAAGTCAATCTACCCCTCACCAACCCGGAGCAGCGAGCTGTTGCCCCGCCTTGTCAACAATCGGCCCAGCTACGTTGCAGTGGGGCGGATCATGAATTCCATTCCATCATGCAAGACGGAGCGGGCTCCTTTGCGAATTGAGAAGGGTACGGTCGGGTGTTTGCGATGCAATGGGTATATCCTCCTGGCCCGCGTTCAGTCTTGTCTTGGATTGTTCAAGAAATGCACCGTATCCTTTACCTTTCTCGCAGATCGAATTAAGTCTTCTGCGAATTCACAATGAAGTTTACGGAGGGAATGTGGCTCCTTCGGGTAAGTTTATTCTACTCTAAACAGCGATACCAGCTTGTTCCAGAATCTGGGTTGGACGGTGAGAAGCTAACTGTGAGGTGCACTGGACAGGAGGGCATTCGGATTGACTGGATGACCAATGTCGAGCGATTGGACGTTAACAACGAGAAGGAGACGGTTAACCTCTTGTTGAACAAGGTCCAGAGACATCGTGGAGATACGCTGAATTCTCGTGAGTTCTCCGAATAGAGGACCGGGAGGAACGCCAGGGTTTCTAACACGTCTCTACTGGCAGCTACGGTCTCTGCGCGCGTCACTTCGCCGTTGGAGGGCATTATTGGTGTCAAGCTTGTGCATTGGTGAGTACTCGTTCCGACTCTCCAGCAACAATATACAAACAATCACTCATATCATTCAGGGCCGGCGGCGTCGACAACGGCCCACACTACGAACTTGCTACTTCTTCAGGCCACGCAAGGATCACACACGACAAGGGCAAGAACCTCCAGTACGCCAGCGGCCCCCTCAACCTCGACATCAACACGTCTCCCAACGAACTTGGCTTCGTTTTCTCCGACGACAAGAAGAAGAAGCTCACAGGCCACTCATGGCGCTCAATTGGATACGTTGGAGACCAAACAACCGAGAAATCCCGCTTCAAGGATGGCATCTTCTTCGAGCGGCAAGGCTACATGCTTGCGGAGCTCGACCTGGGCGTCGGCGAGAAATTATACGGCCTTGGTGAACGATTCGGTCCCTTTGTGAAGAATGGGCAGAGCGTTGATATCTGGAACGAGGATGGAGGGACCTCGTCGGAGCTCGCGTATAAGAATATCCCGTTCTATATCAGTTCCGCGGGGTATGGTGTTTTTGTCAACAACCCTGGGAAAGTGAGCTTGGAGTTACAGTCTGAGCGGACGACGAGAGTGAACATCTCGATTCCGGGGGAGGAGCTGGAATATTTCGTTATAAGGGGTGCTACACCAAAGGAAATTCTGAAGAGGTATACGGCTCTCACGGGGACGCCGAGTCTGGTCCCTGCGTGGAGTTATAACCTGTGGCTTACTACGAGTAATTGCCCCTATTTCACTCCTGTCTGTCCATTATCCAGTCATACTAAACTCGTGTGCGCCAGGCTTCACAACAAACTACTCTGAAGAGACCGTAACCGGCTTCCTGGACGGCTTTCGAGACCGCGACCTCCCACTAGGCGTCTTCCACTTTGATTGCTTTTGGATGAAGTCCTACCAATGGTGCGACTTTGAATTCGACTCGGAGATGTTTCCCGATGCAGAGGGCTACCTCAAGCGGTTAAAGGAGCGAGGACTCAAACTGAGTATCTGGATCAACCCATATGTTGGACAGGCATCCCCACTGTTTGAAGTTGGAAAGAAGAATGGTTACTTCATCAAGGTTTGTCCACCCTCCAGCTCTGTGTTTTATGCCTCCGCTAATCAACAATGCGTAGCGAACCGACGGCTCCGTCTGGCAATGGGACCTCTGGCAAGCCGGCATGGCCGTAATCGACTTTACAAACCCGGCGGCCGCCACTTGGTACAGCGAGCACCTAACCCGCCTCATGGACATGGGAATCGACACGTTCAAAACCGACTTCGCCGAGCGCATCCCCGTCAACGGCGTAACCTACCACGATGGCTCCGACCCGGTCCGCATGCACAACTACTACGCACTCCTCTACAACAAAATCGTCTACGAAACCATGACCTCCGTCTCCGGGGAATCCAATTCCCTCCTCTTCGCCCGCTCGACCTCTGTCGGCGGACAAAAGTACCCCGTCCACTGGGGAGGCGACTGCGAATCCACATACGAGGCCATGGCCGAGTCCCTGCGCGGCGGACTGAGCCTGTCCCTCGCGGGGTACATCTTCTGGGCAAGTGACATTGGTGGGTTCGAGGGAACGCCGCCACCCGCACTGTACAAGCGCTGGGTGCAATTTGGCTTGCTGAGCTCGCACTCGCGCCTCCATGGCTCCTCGTCCTTCCGTGTCCCCTGGATCTACGGCGAAGACTGCTCGGATGTTCTGCGGGACTGCGTGAAGCGGAAGATTGCCCTCACGCCGTATCTCCTTGCTGCAGCCCTAACCGGATCCAGGGAGGGCGTCCCGCTCATGCGCGCCATGTTCCTAGAATTCCCCAATGATCTCAACACGTACTCGATTGACACACAGTACATGTTTGGTGGGAATCTGCTCGTTGCGCCTGTGTTCTCCGATGAGGGTGTCGTGACGTTCTATGTTCCGCGGACGGAGGAGGAGGAGCGCGGGGACGGGAAGTGGGTTAGCTGGTTTGATCATGCGAAGAGCTACGAGGGTGGACGGTGGTATACGGAGACGCATGGGTTTGAAACGCTGCCGATTTTGGTGCGGCCGGGGAGTGTGACGCCTCTGAACCCGAAGTTGGTTGCCCCCGAGGGCGATGCGTTGGATGGGTTGGAGGTTCTGGTGAATGGAAGGTTGAGTGGGGAGGTAGCTATTGAGGTTGTCGATCCGGCGAAGACGCACGAGGTTCTCAAGGTAGTTACTGTTAAGCTTGGTGAGGGAGATGTGATCGCTACTGTTGATGGCGAGGATACAAAGGTCAAGGTTAACTGGGTTGGCCATTAGATCGAGAGGTCTACTGCCGAAAAGGCACTATTCATCAATGCTCTATACTGCGTGGTAAAAGGCCGTTATCGCATTATGTATCATGCAAAAGCTATCCACCAGAATGACTCAACACATGGGTATCATGATAATCAAGACAAGCAAGAAAGACAAAAGAGAAAACACCGCAAGCAGAATCGCGCGACTAACAAATCGGAAAATCATTGATCGTCGTCAAAGCAAGCCATGCGCCACACCACGGCTGGGAATTAAAACAAATAAATGTGACGGTCGAAAAAAAAAGTACAGGCCATCATCAAGATATAGGAGTTGAGAGCCTACCAGGCTTCCTCAACATCCAGAAGCCATTTGCGAACACCTTCTCTTAACGTATTATCCGCTCCCGTCAACAACCGCTTGCGCTCTCTATCCGCTAGATTGAGCTCTCCGTCATCCTCGCGGCAATGTTCGGCTGCCACGCTGCGGACTACCTCTTCTAATGCACCTAGAACTAGCCGACGACACTCGGCACGAGGAGCTTCAACGGTAGGGATGTCATCCCGCATAGTCATGGTGTCGGCAGCCCTATCATTCTCCTTGCGAGACCGAGTCGGCGAAGGGGCGCGGGTAGGCGCCAACGATGACGGTCCGCTCTGGGCAAGAACACGCTCCAGAGCATCAACAAGAGTTCCGTCCAAGTCCATAACAGGTTCCTCTGTGAATTTCTCCTCCACCTCCCCGAAATAGAGCCCCTCTGCGCGTATTCTAGGAAAGGATTTGGCCGAACTCATGGCAGAAGAAAAGTAGCCACTGATCTGCGAGGTAGATATAGAACCGCCAGAAAAGTGACGAGGAGTACCCGGGTTAGACAAGCTGGGCGGCGATGTAGGAGATTTCAGGGAATTCCCGCCAGTAATCCGACGTCGAAGACGCAGGCGCTTGACTGAAAAGGTCCGCACATCTGCAATCAAAGTTGTGGCAACATCCACCCATTTTTCAGATCCGTCAGTGTCCAATGCCGCAGCATTGTTCGGAGTAGGCTCGGACTGCATCGCACGCTTGACATCAGCTTCTAAGTTGGAATAGGGCCGTACACCCTGGAGCAAGTAATCGTCGTGAAAGTTTTTCAACCAACCAGCGACGTTGATATTCGGCCCATCATTGTCTTTTGCCTGGTGATGGTGGAGGCCTGAGCTGCTGCTGTGCGTGGATGCAAGCGCATCGACGCTTGTCACGGACGTGCGCGTCTTTTTTGGCGATGCCATAGTGGAGTCACCGGAAGAAGAAAGCGAGACGAACCCAGGAAGAGGTAGCTCTACATCCACAATCCCATCGTCTTCCCGCACGGACAGTTTCAACAAAGTCTCCTTGGTGTTGTCTGTTGTTGATGAAAGATCTTGAGGGTCATCTTCGAATTTTCGCTGAGAATTCGAAGAATGGGGGATAGAGATATTGGCACTTGTGGCAATATGAGTAGGTTCTTCCGAAACCTCTTCAACCATTTGGCTGAGGGTTGGAGGATTTCTTTTGGCCGGCATGGTATACACAGAGGCCGAGCGATGGCGGGGCTCTTTCGAAAACCCAGCACCGCCTTTGTCGGACGACTCTTGGCGAGAGCTCCAGAGCCCACTGAAGAGACTGCCCCATCGGCCTCCCGCAGAGGGCACACTGCTATTGACGCTAGTAGCTGAGCTCTCACTTCTTTGCAAGTTCTTCAATAGCGTCTCGGAAGCCAAACTGTCTTCACCAAGATCTTGATCAGAGCCCTCTCTTTCAAGCCGTCCCTGTGAAGCAAAATGGGGCACAGGAACTGCACTTCCAGGATTGGCGGTTGATGTTGTAGGGGTGCTAATATTGTTACTACGTGCATCCCTTGCGTGCATTGGTATTCCGACGGTCCGAATGGAGCGAGCATCTGAACCTCGGCGATGTATGACGTCAGTAGATTCAGCATCATCCGTGGACCGGTGGGCTGTCTCATTGGATGAAGCACTAACAGATCGGTGATGTTGATCTCGATCAGTCATGTTCAACCGTTGAGCACGAGAACGCCGTTCGATGGCTTTACGAAGGGGCTCTGAACGCAGGACAGGTATGCTTGGCGGGCTCTGCGAGACAGCACGGGTGGAAGCAGCGGTACCTGGTCTGAGCGGTGATGGGAGCGGTTCGAGGCGCTGCTTGGGTGGGAGAAATGCCGAAAGCAGGAAGATGAGGCGCCTGGCAGTCATCTTGTCGGGACAAACAATCACTGTTCTGTAAGGAAGCGCGGGCTCGGCATCCTGTTGGGCTTTTTGCTGCAAATAGTGTCGACGCCTGTACCAATCGGGTCCCAAAGCGTTCAGCCACTCGGTATGATTCCCCAGAAAGGCGGTAATTAGGACGAGAAAGAAAAAGCTGTGGTCCTTATCACCAAGGCTGCGCACGATAGAACGACCCTCCTCGCGCCACACACCCCAGCGGCTTTGGCCCGTAACAACATTTGGTATCTGGAGTGCAGTACTAATACGACGAGCACTCCGGACAGCCTCACCCATCAGCTTCGAGTTTATTGCCAAGACATTCGCCGGCAGGTGAAGGAACGTTTGATTGGTCCGTTGCATATTTGGAGGCTTGACGGGTTTTGGGTGCATCCCGGCAGAGTCTACTCGCTTCAACAGGAAGAGTATCTCACTTCGTGATAGTCTCTCGAGGTGAGAGAGTGTGCGGTTGACAACGTCCCAATGGTCCACCAACATGTCAATCCGCTCGTCCAAGCTAGGAGGCGCAGATGCAAGTGTGTCATCAAGGAATCCTCCTCGCCATCGATAATCAGAGTCCAAGGAGCATGCCAACCCTGGCCTGGGAGAGTCCTGGCCGGGAGCACTGAAGCGCGATCCTGGTCGTGCGGCATTGCGGGATAGGACCGGGATCTGAATTGCAATGGCGACTGCGTACATTGGAGTTTTCTTCTCCTTGACCTTTTTGCGCTTGCTAACATCAGGAAAAGGGAATCCAATCTCAGGAAGTGACTCTTGGTGCAATGACGCCGCGAAGTCTGGTCCCTCGGAAGATATCTCACCCGCCTCGGGTAAATTGACACTGAACATTCTCGTCAAGAGAATGGTGACTTTTGACCGTGGTTTGTAATCGGCACGGCCATTATTGCTGGCGAATCCGGAGGGACTCCCAGCGGTGTACGAGCGAATAAACGAATTGCGGGTCGCAGGTGATGCACCTGCTGTCACTCCAGTTTCATCATCTGCAGAAATGATATGCATCTTCGTAGAGGAACCTCGATAGCTGAATGCACTGCTGCCGAAGATGCAGTTCAACAATCCGGCATCGTTCATATCGGATGGGCTGTGGCGGGAATGCGCAGGCTCTTGAAGTCCTCCAGCTTGGGCCAATGTGGAACTACGGCCGCGAGCACGAGTGAAAGCACTTGAAGTTACTGGTGACGTCCTGCGCGCTTCCGCTGCCATTGAAAGCGGACTCTGGTCTATCATTGACGACTGAGACACAAGACCACGTCGTCCTCGGGAGAGGGATGAAACGGTTGAGACGGTACGAGCATGATGTCTAGGGCCAGAGTTTTTGAGAACCTGAGGATCCAGTCCAAGTCCAGGAGATGTTGGTTCTGATGTATCAGCGCGAGTATCGAGTAGAATGCATGGCTCTCTGTCACCAAGAGAGTTTTGAGCGATTATAACTCGAAAATCCTTGAGGGGGTCCAACTCCACTCCGCCCCGGTCATCGTAGGCACCAGCTGCGGAAGCATTGGGAGAACTAAAGGCGGTTTGGAGAGGAAAGTTATTCGTGTTTGAGCGTCGTAGTTGGTTGACATCAGGAAATAAAAGGCCGGACGTATGTTCCTCTTCGGTAACTGAATCCAGTTGTGTGGTTGGTTTGTTGGAATATGCCGACGGGTTCAATGTCGTAGCTGCGGTGTTTAGGAGTCGGCCGAGCATTCTGACAGCACTTCGGGCAGCTCTAGGACCGGCGAAGGTGATTAAAGAGAGACGAATCGAAAACAATGGGCAATAACGCAAAATCGAGGTCCAACCCGAAACGATCAGTTCCGGTTCACGTCACACAGAAGTAAATCGGACAGCAAGCTCAAATGAAATATATTAGAGGCCCAACAGAATCAAAACCCAGATTACCGACAGTCAGACTAAACTGAACTGTAGTTCCCCATCACTCGATCCGCTGGAGGAGGACCATGCTTGGGTGATCCGTCGACCCGAAGGGGAGGGGATCTGTATCGGATGTAGTCCCGACGTCGCTCGGATAAAGATCACGAACGAAGAGTGTGGATAGGGCGCGAGATGACGGTAGGAGAGAGGAATTGAAGGCCACCACCAAACCGGGAGATGGGCGATAAGTAGACACGAGGCGGGGAGGGGAGAAGAAGGTGGTGGAGGCAGAGGGGGGATGGGGATTATTGGAAGGGGAAAGTGGTGGTTGGGGCCCTTCGAACAGAAGCCGAAAGGGCGGTGAGGGAATCCCACTTCGGCCTTTCTATCAAAGAACGATCAGGGCAGCCTCATGACAAGCATTCAGCTTTCTCACCATCCATTTACATGGTTCTTAAGACGCCGATTGGCAGGGCGAGGCCCTTTTATCTGTGCCAGATCAGATGCAAATGACCAGGTGCGTTACACAGCCAATCCTTTCTGCATGGGCGGACATGGATGCGGCATAGCAGACAACTACCGGGATGGACAATGCCATTTCAAAGCCATACGGGCATTGTGTCATATATTGGCGTTGCGCCCGAGCGGTTGATGCGCTGGCTGGTAGTGGTGAAGCAGGGCGAAGGTAAGGGAGAAGTAAATCTCGAGCTCGGACACGAGAAAAGAATAGCTGGAGCCGCTATGTGGTAGACATACGTTGTCTGTCAAATCTGGCTAAATAAATCCTGCTTGTGAAACATGTGGATGGATGGTATATGCACCTAGTGTTCTTTTGATAGACGCTGGGAAATCTTAGAAGTAAAAATGAACAAGCCTATGTACTGGGTGTCGTATCATGCCTTTCGTGACTTTCGCTTCACTTTTTCCACCAATTTCTTCAACTCGTCTGTATCATTTTCCGTGGACGCCTTCTTAGACCGCTGTTTCTGCTTCTTCGAATCGCGGGTCTGATCCTCCTCCTGGTCTTCGCGATCATCCCGGTCTCGGCGGCGCTTTCGGCCTTCCTCCAGCAATGCTTTCATACCAGAGGTTGCCTTGAACTTGGGATTGGTGGGATCGATTGCGAATTCGTGGTTCTGGAAGAGGCGAGAGAATCGTGGATCCTTGACATCTATTTCAAAGTTGTCGGTAATTTCCTGAGCAGGCTGATCCTTGCCCCTGCGTTTGCCCTTCTTCTTGCGGGCCTGCTTTTCTGCTTTTGAAATTTCATTCATATCGAAATGCCTCACCCCGGATTTAGCATCATCGTCGTCCATCATGAGTAATTCCAACTCGGCCCGCTTAGCTGCGGCGGCTGCTTCCTCTGCTTCACGTTCCTCGCGCTTCTTGCGTTTCTCCTCCTTGCGCCGGGCGGCGGCGGTTGCCTTGCCAGAAGGATCATCAAAGAATGGATCATTAAAGCCCAAATCTTCCTCCTGTGGCTCTTGTGCACCTTCAGCACTGTCCTTTTGTTCAGTCTCCTCCTCATCTGCCTTGCCCTTGAGCTTATCCTTTCGTCGCTTCTTCCTCTCACGCTCTTTGCGTAGGTATTTCTCAACAGTGGTCTCTTCAGGCTCATTCTCGAAGATGCTGTCGCGGTTGGGACCACCAGCCAGACCCGAAGTGAAGGTAACTTCCATCTCACCAACAGGGCCATCTGACTTGGTGGACGACGCCGGCTGTGCGCTCAATCCGAGGAGCGCTCGCATGCGTTGCCTCTCCTGCTCTTTTTGTGACAGTTTCGATCCCTCTCCCTTTGTAGCATCAACAATCTCAACACCGCCTTCCTCCTCTTCGTCGTCGGAACTATCACTAGCAAGATAGGCCTTGAGATCATTCTCATCGATTTCTTTCCGACTGCCCCGGAAGGCACGAGCCTGAGCCTCCTTGCGCGACTTGTCATCCATATCCCAAGTTAATTTGACCTTGCTGTGCTGGAGGGCGTCGGTCACGAAGTCGTTTGGTTGATATCCGTCGGGAATCCGCTCACATTCGTCTCGTGGTCTGTCGTCAGAGAAGTCCGTCTCTTCGGGCACAAATCGTAGGTCGAAGAAATTCGCGCTGGTTAGGTACTCTGCGCCGTCAACATTGTCGTAAACATGCTTCGCGACAGTTTTCGAGGAGAACGTCAAGATAGCGTAAAAGTAGCGTAACCGTTCCAACTGATACTTGCGGAGTTGTGTCGAGTTGAACTCCTCTCCCTTGTCTTCTTTCAAAATCGACTTTTTGATCTTTTCCTCTTCCTCGTCAGAGTCAACTTCCTCATCCTGCTCCTCATCAGAGTCAGAATCATCTTCCTCAGCTTCCTTCGTAGCGAAAATCTCTTTCGGCGGCCCCTCTGTCTCCTCCTTCTCCATCCTCTCTTTTCCAAACTCACTCGGGTAGACGGCAACCTTTAGGACTTTCCCACCAGTCGGAGTAAAGCTCGAAAACACTGCCATCAAATCCTCCGCCCGGATATTATCCCAGTCGAGATTCACGACAGCAATCCGATCCGTCACTTCGCCCACAGGCACATCAGCCGCCTGTTTATCCGGAAACTCCAACTCCTCGCCCCCAGCATCCTCTACCTCCTCCTCGTCCTCTTCATCCGACTCCTCCTCAGACGACGACTCGGAGTAGCCCCCGTCGCGCGCAGGATCATACCCAGCCGCCCGACTATCGGCCTTCTTCAGTTCCTTGAGCACCTCATCGTCGTCGTCAACACTAACATCGTCCGCGACCTCGTCCTCCCCTTCTTCATCCTCACTCTCTAGTCGATAGAACCGCTCCAGGTGCTTCTTCGTGTCATCGCGCGCGAGCTTCCGTCCGTACCGATCAACAGCGGCGTTCCGGGAGAATTCTTTATCGTGTAAGATGTGCGCGAACCGTTTATCGAGTTTCGTGTGCGTGTGTCGTTTGCTAGGGAGGCGGTAGCGAGGGTCTGTTTGGATGTTTGCGAAACGGGGGTCGGCTATATTGTAGCGAGCGACATTAGTTTTCTACACCTTCCACTGCTGTGCGGAATGGAGACATGAATGAAATAGGGAGACATACTGATGACTGGAGCATCCCGTTTACCTCCTCCGCTTTTCTTGCTCTTCTTTCGGTCTGACATTGTGGGTGTGCGCCAATGGTACAGTGATGGAATGAGAGATTGTTAGACCAGAGAAGAAACCAGACAGGATCGTTTGGATATGTGCTGGTTGTCGACGTGCTGAGAGAAAAAAGTTTGAAGCTCGATAATTTTATGGCGGGCGGCGGAACCACAGATTCTGCGGACTCGGAGGTGGTCCGTGCATTCCGCTCTGAAGTACTATACAGAGTTCCTGAAGACTTCGAGCATGAATGGCGTCTGAAGAAATGACTATAAAGATACATGCTGTAAAAGGATGCTTGCTTGAACGAAGAGGTTCAAGGCGAGAGATGAGGTTCTTGGGCAGGTCATCAAACGGTCCTTCGTTCGTTCCTAACATTACAAGCACCTGATCTCAAAGTAATGGCAACAGTCTTGATAGTATTTGCACTAAAAGGGCTAGTAAATCAAACGCATATATGTACATATCATTTCCCAGTCTATGTATATCTTCAGCATCCAAGATACCTGGTCTCCATCCATCTCGGCTCCCTCTCCTCCTCAATCCTTCCGACGATAATTTTGGTCCGGGGATATACAGCAGCAAGTCTCTGGAGACCGGATCTACCAGCGGCACAGGTTACAAAGACAATCCTCTCCTCTACAACACCGTGGTCAATCAAGACACGGACCGCCATAAGAGCGGCCCCTCCGCTGGACATTTGCGGGTCAAGGAGCATGACGGTAGAGTGCTGCTCAATGCCGGGAGGTAGTTTGAGGTAATGTAACTCGGGCTCTTCGTTGCGCTCGTTCGTTTGGATGAGTACGCGGCCCGTGATGCAATCAGGGATTGTCCGCTTGAGAGCTGTTTCGAGGCATGAACCGCCCCGTAAGATTGCGACGGCGGATACGATGCCTTCTTGGCCTAGGCCGTTGTATTTGTTGTGTTGAGGTGTCTCGACTTCCTTGGCAGTATATGTTGTACCGTCTAGGGCCCTATAATAGAAAAGTGGTTTGTTAGTCAGGATGCTGGAGTACAACGTCGTGAATTGTGTTTGAGGCGTACTTCTCAATGAGTAACGAAGCCAGCCTGTCAAAGTAGAACACAAAGTCGACTTGCTCCGTATCTGGGTTTTGAAGGATTGTATGCATGCCAACAAATTGTGGTGTTTGCGGCATGATCACGACATTAGGCGAAAGCTTTTCCTCTGACGCAATGAGCCGGAGCTCCTGGAGGGTTGCACTGTGCTTCTCTGACTTTTCTTCGAGCTTTCGTTGTATATGTTGTACAACCATGCCTAAACCATTAGGCCTGCATTACGAGAATAGAATAGTAACACCTACCAATGGCTGTTTTGTTCTCGATGCCTCGTGGAATTATAATGTCTAGGATGAGTTAGACAATATATCCTTGTAAAGATCTCGAGCTCTGAGCGACGCATGCGTACCTGAAACTGACCGCTGGGGCTCAACGAATTTCTTGTATGAAGGCTTGACAAAGTTGAACCACTGCTTGATGATTCCATCAATGTCTCGGCCTCGTTCCTTGACGTCACGTAGAACTGGAACACTTTCATCAGAAGTGGCTTAGAGTTGGAATGACCAGAGTACTCACCTCTGCGTCCTAAACAAACGTCCATATCCGCCTCTACGAAGATCTAGTAAAGTTTGTAAGCTCCACCATGGACCAGGCACTTTTGCGGATCATACTTTCACATCTAGTAGGTCCATGATCCGCGGATCGTGAAGAGCTAGAATGCCCTCGAGGATCAAAACATGGGGCGAGTATAAAGGCGTAGTATGCCTTTGCCGTTGATGCTCAACGAACGAATAGACAGGAATGTCTACCTTCTTTCTTTTAAGGGGAGAAACACATTAGTTCAGGAATTTTATATATGGTGCTAAAGACCAGCTGCATACCCTTGCTTGAGATCTCGGAGGCATTGCACCAAAGCATCGAAATCGATCGAGTCTGGACTATCAAAATCAAACTGGTTCGCGTGTGCTTTGGCATGCTGCTCCGGAGTCAAGCTTTTGTAGAACGAGTCCTGCACCCAATCCTGTCAATATCCGAAATCCATGAATCTTAGCTGGAGGTCGGCAAAAGTACCATTACGAGAATGACCACCCAGGGCAGATTCAAGGACTTGACAATCTCCATCGCAACAGAGGTCTTTCCAGAGCCGGAACTACCAGCAATACCGATGATACTCAGGTCAGCCCATGGTGGAGAGTAGCGTCTCTCTGGCCCTGTGGCCGCTGAGTACACCGGCGAGATCGACTCCATGCTGCCTACTCTTCCTGATGTGACGACGGCTTATAAGCTCGCTCTTCTGGCAGTGTTCTAATGCCAGTATCAAGTAGGCAACAGAAGCCAATCTAGGAAAAGAGTCACGCTGATAAGCGATGCAGGAGCAAAGAGGCGAAGGATTGGCCGCTCGAGTGCGAAGAGGCTAAAACATTTTAAGCGGTATATCTTCCCAATGAGGCTTAGTGGCGAAGCTCCAGCCTCAGAGCAACCTCAAATGCTGGTCAGCAAAGCCTCAATTGTCACTTGCCTGCAGGATCGTGAGTTTTGCCTACTAGCCCCAAGGTAGCTGCTCCCTTTCAAGTTACCAAGAGGTACGAAGAAATCATCTCAGTTATTAGGGTCAGATTCGGCGACTCAAAACGCTCCTTCCCGCTTCCCAACAGCTGCAAAAGAGCAAGCCCCGCTTTGACAGATCAGGACTAGCGTTGGGGCGTGACCGTGACCTTCGCTTGCTGAACGCGACCTTTTTCTTCCCTTCTCTTCCTCCTCTGCTTTTTCTCTTCGTCCTTCATTTTTCATTCTTCTCCTTGCTCAGCGATGCTCATGGGCTACGCCTGCGAAGCTTTCCATCTTCACAGACGGCCTATCCAGCTACAGGGCACTTGAGAGCCCCAGCAATTGCCTCTACTCTTCAAACATGTCGTCCGCTAATTACGTATGCCTCTCGGCGTCCGATGCGTCCGTATTTGCCGGGTTTTAATACGAATAGCAGGTGTCTCCAACCGCCTCAACCTCAACGCCAACATGGCACAACTTCGAGCGCAAGGTCGATGATGTCAAACCATCCAAGACGTACGTTCCTCCCCTTGCAATTTCTGCTGCGCCTTTGGCCGCACCTTCATGATGTGTTTTTATTCAAGTTGGGAATCTCTCTGAAAAAATACTTGAGGAGAACATATTAACTTGTGTTTCTGATATCTTTCCTGCTTCTTTGCCTCCATTGACCAAGCACATTTCTTGTTCAAGTGCTAACGTTGCAAAGTGATATGAACCGCTTGGTTATGGACTACCTAGTGACAAGTGGCTATCCAGCTGCTGCGCAAAAGTTCGCACATGAGGCCAACATCCAAACTGTGGACGCCGAAGCTATCCAGGAACGGGTCGAGATTCGTACAGCCATCTATTCGGGGAATATACAGTCTGCGATCGAGAAAATCAATGAGCTCAATCCTCAGGTAAGAACTTGCATCTCGTTATACCTCCACCTTGCCTTGTTGTTATGATTAGTCCAAGTTTCATGCACCACTCAGAACACCCTCTGGGTTTGTTGATAGTCAAACATCTTCAGTCCTCAGTATGATCAACAACACACACTCGAATATCATTGTCAAAACATTGTTGGTTGTGGCATTGTGCTAACGATCACCTTAGATACTGGATGAAAACCCTTCCTTGCACTTCGCGTTACTCCGCTTGCAGCTAGTGGAGTTGATCCGCTCTTGCACACTAAACCCTGATGGAGACATCACACCCGCTCTCGAGTTTGCTACTTCTCAGCTTGCTCCACGGGCACCAACAAACCCACAGTTTCTTGAAGACCTTGAGAAGACGCTCGCGCTGCTCATCTTTCCCAAGGAAAACCTAACACCATCGCTAGCTCCACTTCTTCACTCCGACTTGCGTAGGGATATCTGTGCCAAGGTTAACGCCGCTATTTTGCAGAACCAGGGTGCTCGCACAGAAGCTCTGCTGTGTGACTTTGCTCGGCTATACGCCTGGGCGGAACAAAAGGCCCGAGAGGCAAAAAAGGATATCCCCGACAAGCTGGATCTTGGACTTGGGGATTCCAACAACAGTAATTCCGCCAGCCACAACGGCGCCTCTAACGACACTGTAATGACCAACAACGGAGACGTTGATCCCATGATCTCATGACCGGCCGGGCTGTAATATGAGCGTATCGTTATTAAGCGACTTCAAGTTATAGTATTTTTTGTTCAGCCCTGGCGTTGGGAAGGTCAATCGACTCTAGGAATCACTAGTTCAATATCACAATGACATGAGAAACTTAATTCATCTTGCAATAGTCCTCTTTCCTTGGTCGTACCCGTCTAATAATAATGGTTTCCATCCAAGCTCAACAGTAACACTCCAGTCTCCTTGTGGTATTAGTGCAGTTCTAAAAAGGCTAGCCATTCAGTCCTCGGTGTGGCATATCCGCCCAAAAAATATATATGTGCACATGTCTCCAAACCGTACATTGAACTACATAAAACCCGGCCCACATCCCCACGTTCTCTAATGTCATATACATCTCCAACTTAAAAGCTCATAAGATCTATAAAGAAGAAAAGGTTAGTCAAAGAACCCGAATGTAAGCAGAGAGTGAGGAAAACATACCACGACCAAAAAGCGCCCTCTTCGCCCAATCCATCGCAAGCATACACCTCGTGCGCAGGCTCACACTCTCAGCAAAGTACACACTGCGCCAGAGGTACATGGCCAGCACACCACCACCAAAGCTCAAACCCCCAAAGTCAAAGATCGCCGCGTTGCTGATATACGCTAAACTGCCCAAGTGCCTGTAGTTGAATGCCTTATAGACGGCCTCATCGAGATCACCGTGGTCAATGTCGTTGGCCTGCATGCCGGGCATGGCGGCGGCGATCTTGGTGAGTTTGCGGCCGAGGTATTGGCCCTGTTGATTTGCGCGCTGGGCGGTGGCTGGAAGCGAGGTGAGTTTTGTGTCGATTTGGTGGAGGAGCTCGGAGAGTTCATCAAAGTCAAGGGTGCCTGAGTGGTCCTTGTCATACTGTTCAAAGAGCTTGTCGAGGCGGCGTAGGTGGTTGGAGGCCTGTGGGAAGCGCTTCTTGACGCGGGCGGCAACGTCGTGCCATTCGCGGAAGGTGAGGTGGACCTTCTGGGGATCCTTGCCCTTTTCCCAAGCAATTGTGCGGAGGAAGGAGACTATGTGCTCAGCAATATTGTTTTGCACCGTTGAGCAGTCGCCCATGGCGTAGACATCGCCGAGGGGTGCTCCGATGAGGCGGAGATGGGAGTCTGTTTCCAGGGCATGCTTGTTATTTTGCGCTACGAGTTTGTCGGAGATCTTTTTGCAAATGTCGGCACGGGCTACGAAGATGTTAGCGAAAATAGCTCTCACAGTTGACCTATAGGTGGGTTACCGATTCCGGTTGACCAGAGGCAGAAGCCCATAGGAATCTCCTTGATCACAGTCTTGCCGTCCTCTACCTGACTAAAGACCACTCTATCTTCGCGGACTTCTTTAACTCTGGCATTTGTTAGGACATCAACATCATCGCGCGCAAACCGAGACTGTTTACATTAGTGGAATGTTTCAGTACCAGAACTACAGGCTGGCTCACCTCTGCGAATTTCGAAAGCGCTTCATCATATGTGTTGAGAATATGGCTGCGACTCTGAATGATATGGACAGAAATCTCGTTTCTTAGGATCCGGGGGAAGGAGTAAAGCAGGTCCTCGTTGAGAAGGTCGAAAAGCTCCGAAGCAAATTCAACGCCAGTCGGGCCTCCGCCGCAGACAACAAATGACAGTAGGCGCTTGCGCTCTTCATCACTGGTAGTCGGCAAGCACGCGAGTTCCATGTTATCTAG
The DNA here is from genome assembly GCF_044049435.1 of Aspergillus pseudodeflectus. Classification (NCBI taxonomy): domain Eukaryota; kingdom Fungi; phylum Ascomycota; class Eurotiomycetes; order Eurotiales; family Aspergillaceae; genus Aspergillus; species Aspergillus pseudodeflectus. The sequence continues at coordinate 134,632 of NW_027263807.1, read as the reverse complement.
GACCTGGTTCTTGATCTTGCGCGCGTCATCGATGGACTTCAGGAAGTGGCAATTTTCAAGACCCTTGACGCCATGAGGATTCGTGACGCAACCTATATGACGTTTAGCACTATTGTACTCAAAAGGGTTTCAGCACTTACCAACGCCAATCACGAGCTTATCGTACGGAAGGTAGAATTGCTGTTTATTTCCCTTGGAGTCAACCTGCATAACCTCAACCAGCTTTTCGGAGAACTCGACGTCCACAGCCTCGCCCTTGATAAAGTGCCCGTTGATCCTTTGGACTATCCGCCGAACCGGCTCAACAAGCGACCGCAGCCCTAATGTCCCAACAGTCGCAGACGGCAGCATTGGCGTAAAAAGAAAATAATTCGTAGGCGAAACAACCGTAACGTGATAATCGCCAGGGTTGAGTTGCTTGAGTAGCGCAACGCTCCCCCAGCCTGAACCTAGAATCACCAGCCTCGGCTTGTCCCGTTGTGCTTGCATCGCCTCAGAGTCATCATCGCCCACCAGAACCTCTGCAATAGGCAAATTCTTCGGACCTCCGCGACGCGGGTTAAGAGCTAGTTCGGAGACCGGGATGTCTACAGCGCTTGAGGATCCGCGGTACGTTGTTGCGTCGTAGATGAAAAAGGCTACCACGGCCGCGCTGCTCATGACAATGAAGAAGCCGCAGTAGGCAAAGGTCTTGACGATGGCATTTCGAATGCGGGAGCTCCGGACTGCTTTGTCTATAGGCGCTGGTGTTGTGGATGATTGATGTCGGACTATTGTGAATGGAGGACTAAAAAAGGCACGCGACGTAAGACATTGAGGTGTGGGTTTGCGGTGAGTGTGAATTGAGGACTGTCCGGCAGCAAATCTGGGTGATACAGAAGGTTGTGAGGCATATAACTTTCGTGAGAGAAGCCCGACTCTTCTCAGCGCCAGGACGTCCGGACGACACGAGAGCAGCGCAGCGCTCATGGCAGCGGTACCACCAGCAGCAGTAGCTGAGTGTAAAGGGAGAGAGAAGCGGTCAACGCCACAAAAAAAAAGGTAAAACAAGAGTAGAGATACTAGCAAAGAGTGATTGAGGGAAATGAAACGAGCGATAAAAGAAGGAGGAGCTTAAGACTGAGGTGGAAGTTCGTATGGAGTTGGTCACAAGCAACGTCATTCCGCCGGGCGTCCAAGCATTTTGGGAGACGGCCCACTGTGGCCCTTTACTAGCCAGAGTCCGTTAGTATTCTGCTCTATTATTGTCGTGGGTTTATTATCAAGAATTACGTGGGATCTTTGTCCTCAATCCGAACATCCGATCGGAATAAAGCCTTATGTATTAGTGCGATGCATTAGTCTGTAGAATGGTTCCTAGGTATATGGACTAATAAAACAGGGTCAAGATCAGAAGAAGAAAATGTCGAATACAAGCCCTGCCTGTCTCCACAAACGCCATTTTCCGATTGTCCCAATATGCACCGTCTAGAACCTCAAATGGGGGAATAAAAAGCCAAAATACAAATAGGTCTTGCCTAGTCCCAGTCCGCATCAGCGTCCGGCGTTGCGCTGCTTCGTTTCTTGCCTGGGCCGGGCTTCCGTCCTCGGGGCCGTTTTGCTGGATTTTGGCCCGACACCGAGCTTTTGCGCTTCACCGGCCGTTGTCCAGCAACCCACATAGCGCCGGGATCATCAACATCGCCGGCGGCGTCAAGATCTCCTTCAGCGTCTTCAACGTCCCCAATTTTGAACTCCTCATCGATCGACAGCAGCGTAGCGAACTCGCGGCACTTTGCAACCATTGCTTGTTCGCTATCCAACGAGGCCATGTTTCGAGAGATGGCTTCCCAGAATTTATCACCAGTGATCCCTTGCACCTTGGTGGCCGACTTGTTGACTTCTTTGGTGGCGGGTTTACCGTCTTTGTTGCGGACATGAGCTGCCACTCCGTAGAGGCGGCGCAAATATGTTCGTGCCTCCCACAACATAGAGAGCGAGGCAGCCGCAACAGCAAGACGCCGTAATATCGCCGGGTTGACGTGAGGTAGCGGCGTCGTCGGTGATACAGCGGGTGCTTCACCCTGTGGTTCCTGTTTTGGTGGAAAGATCTCCGTCTCAATGGTGTGCGCCACGATAGTTCCCGTCGCAGAAACAATACGCTCCATGCAGCTAATAGTTGCCACAAGCTCAGCGAGCTGGCCATAGTCGAAAAACGCCAGGTTCTGAGTCACAAAGCGAGCAAGAACAAGATGTTCCGGAGGGTTGCCCGAGGTATCAAGTTCCTTTAGATCAAAGTTCACTTTGGAGCAAAGGCTAGAAAGGAACTTTTTCTGGTATCGACTGTTACTGATCTTGACAATATCAAACAGTGGTGCGAGCTTTGCAACATATGGACGGGCAAGGGCACCCGCTGGATCACCAACGACGTCACGTTGATAATAAAAGGCCTCCTGGATGGCACGCATATATTCTCTTTCAAACATGGATTCGTACTGCTGGTGGAGCATCTTGTGTGTTTCGAATGCTACCTTGGCAATCGCCGGGACGGTGGATGTCTCTAGGGAGACCAAAACTCCAGCGCACTCTTTTGGGTGGACGAGGCCTTGCCGGTTGATGCTCGCAACCAATTCGATAGCGGTCAAAGCATACGAATCCTGCCGGGATTGCGCCACTCGGAGCATATTCTTGAGAAAGTGCTGTGCTATCAGAGCTGCGGCCCCGTCATTGTCGCTGGCTCGCAGAGACCCGCCTAATCTCGTTGTGTTTTTCTGATCCGCGACTTCGGCAGCCGGTACCATGGACTTTTCTGCTTTTCCTTCGTGCATCGCGAAAAAGTCCGAAAATGACTTGAGCACAATGTTCTGAAGGCTAGGGTTATCTTCCTCAAAGACCGCTGAGAGGATCCGCCTTGATTCCTCCCGTCCAAACTGCGCAGGCCAAGATTGACAAATGGAGCCCAAGCTTTCAAGTGACATGATACGCAGCTCAAGGGGCTGCTTTGAAAGAGTAAACGGGATGATTGAATCGACCATCAGCCCAGCAACGGATCCGCCCTTCCACGAGGGGAACGCGTTTTTGAAGTGAGGTTCATACTTTTCTAGGTCACAGTGTCGCCCAACACAGCCAGCGATTCGAATGTAGCTCTTGGCTCTCGCCAAAACAGCTGCGTTGGCGCTGCTTGCAAGATCAATGTTTTTATAGTGCTGTATCGGCTTCAGAACAGAAATTGTAAGTTTCACCAGTCGGTCTGTGTTTTGCAAGACACCATTAATGGTCCACAGACAGGCCATGACTTCGTTGAGTTCGTTGCGGGCCAGTTTGGCCACGCTTTTGAAGAGGTCATTTTGGACTTCTTTCAGGAGTGTGTTGTGAGATGTTGATACAAATGGTAGGACGCATCGATAGATAACCACCACAGACCGGAACAAGAACAGATCCTCTGCAGTGGCAAGATGTCCAATGTAAGGATGAAGGGCCTCTAGCTGGTCGGGTCGGAATAATTTTGGACTCGCTTTCGCAAAAACCGTCATCGTCTGCAATAAAGCCTGCTGGAATTCTTTTCCGGTAGATTCATTGTCTTCGATTAATTTCTCAAACATAGTTGAAACCATTGCCTTGCATACTTTGAAGTTCACAGCAGAAGTTTTGGACGAGTCAGACAACAGCTTTCCGAGGCAGGCACCGAGTGTCTCGAGCGCCGTCTCGCTCCTCTGGACCAGGTTGACAAACAAGCTCACTCGTTCGGCGAGACCAACCTTTAATTTCGGCGCATCTTGAGCGGAGTCAATGAGCTCATGGAACGGAGTAAGCCAAATCTCTTCAAAAGTCTGGCGTGCTAGCGTTGCGACACCTTCTTCGAGATCAATTGTTCGCTGAAGAAAGCTGTCGAGGATTGCCAACTTTAGTTCGGTGCGGGAGCTCTTGAGGTAGACATCTTTGAGCAAGCCAATACAGCGTTTTCTGACTCCCGCTGTTGGGTCTCCGGCGCAAGCAAGGATGGTCCGGCACCCCTCTTCTTCTAGATTCGGTTTGAGAGCAATACATTTGGCGATCAAGGACAACGCAGAGTCACGGACCATAGGCGAAGCATCTGTTGCGCATCGAAGGATTACACGCATGACTGAAGCATCCCTGTCGAGGAGACTGGGATCTTTTTCAAGCATGTAAATCACACTTTTGAGACTGCGACTTCGGACCTTTGCTTGATCACTGGTGATAGAGTTTAGAAGCACTTTCAAAATGGTATCAAACGCTTTGCAGAAACTCGAGCTTAGGACGGTCAGGATGTAGGCGAATTTTCCATGAGCCGTTGATATCCTGTCGTACTTCCTGTGCGTCTCCAGCCATAATGGGTCCGAGAATAGCTTGGCGAAGAGATGCACGAGATCCTCAGTCGCATCGTCATATTCGACGTCGTCACTTTCCTCCGAGTTGTAGTAGACGGAGCAAAAAGTCTTGGCCCACTGCGCGAGGAAGAACCCTCTTGCACTAGTAAGCTGCCAGCTCTCTGAATTGTGGCCGTTCATAAAGTACTCCAAAGTCATACGATAGGGGCCTTCTGCAACGACAAGATCTTGAATGTGCAAAGCATGGCTCGAATAATCATCGAATAATTGCTTCAGATAGTCGGTGACATCGGTGTTGGATTCCTCCATAGCCGGAAGTAGGTGCTGTGCTGTTGATATGAGATCGGAGATGGCAGATCCCATCCAACCCAGAAGTTCGAGAGCCATGCTTTTCGCTGTAGCTGGGCTCTTGTCAGTGTCGGCAATACTGACCATGTGAGATGCCATTATTCGAAGCAGAAGCTCGGCAGCAGGCCAGTCCGTGGAGCCTAGAACTCCGATAAGATCTTCAGTAAAGAGGTCAAGGATATTTCTGTACGGCTGGTCGCCCGTCTTGGTCGAAGTCATTGCTCTTTGAACAATAAACTTGATGATATACTGAGCGCTTCGCAATGCATTATCGTACAAGCGGTTGACCTTGACCGCTAAGCGCGCAAGTGATACATCTGACTGATCATCATCATCATCAGCATCCTGGTCGTCCTCGGCCAACTCATTCTCATCATCATCTTCCGTCTTTGAAACCTTGCGTTTTCTTTTGGATGAAGGGGTTTCCAGGGCCGTGGTTTGAACTAGTTGCATAACTAGAGCAGTCAGAAGCTGAATATTCTTGCCATCTGCTAGTTTGAACTGTCTGGCGCTCTGCCGGGTAGACGGGAGCTTTTCCAAGGATACCAAGATCTCATCTAGAATGAATGGGCGCTGCGCTGGGTACTTTGAGAAGATCTTTGCAAGAACGTCCATAGCGCCCCGTCGAACAGACTCATACTTTTGAGAGCCGACGGCGGAATCCTTTTCCGTGTGGGAGTTCTCCACAAAGATCAATTTCGCGGCGAAGAATTCGGTCGTAGTGATCGTTCCCTCAGAGACCTCAATCCGCGCAAGGAAATCAGCGAAAATGCTCAGGACCTTTTTACTTTGCTGAATAATGCCACCAATAACACGTCTTTGAGTGGAACAGAGTTCGAATATCTTTGCATCTTTTCCCCCAGGGCGCGCTTCAACAGCCGGTATGATACAGTAATCAAAAACCTGATTGAGAAGATTCGGTATAGCTTCGATCAAATCCTCCGGGCAAAGATCCTTCGCTGTTTGAGTACCCGACATTGTTTGCAAAAGCGAGTTGACAGCAAGGAGGGCATTGTGCATGTCATCTAGTTTCTTCAACCAGTCATGAGCTGCAGACTCATCCGAGGCATCCTCTAATTTCAGGTCAGGCGCCTGCGCAGCTAATATCGCCCTTTCACAGAGTTTTTGTATGCGATTGAGATAATCCGAAGGGATATCTTGAAGTCTATTGAAGCTCACCACCTTCTTCATAGCTTTCTGTAAGCGTATATGGGTATCTGAGGAGAGAACCGGGCCGCTGGCTTCGAGCGACTGGAGAGAAACGAAAACCGAAGTAGGCGCTGTATCAGATGTCCCAGGGTCAAATTGATCTTCTGCTTCGAAAAGCTCATGGAGGATATCTTGTAATTTGACCAAAGCGGCGTCTGCTTCTTCCTTTTGAGCTCTTAGGCGAATTGCCGACAGGCTATCATCTCCATTGGCACTAATGATTCTCTTCTTTAATGCAATGTGTGTATGATCCGGGGTTGGCAAAGGCTTCACTGGGATCACGACTGAGAGATGACTTGCGGGTTGAACATGTTGATTATGAGCTACCGCAGCAAGATTGTGGTTTGAAAGTGATTTCTTGTCCAAGGAAATGATGGCCTTCTTCGGCGGGGTCCCAAGGTCCGAGTCTGCTGGTGTAGGATCTGTGGATTTTGTGAGTTAGGGCATTTGTTCCAAACATGGTATGTTATCCACGGGTATCTCACATCGAAAGGCGATATCTGTAGAGTCCAGCAACATCTTGGAGAATGGACCGAGAAGGCCAGTGCTGGAAATAGAATTGTGGGAAGCGGGAGCAGTAACTGAAGGTGGAGGGTTCCGTGTGCCAGTTGGAAGTTTAAATTTGCTGCAAAAAGCCTAGATTAACATCGTATAGAGCCATGAGCCATGAGAGATGAGGTATGCCCACAATTCAGTCAGCTGTTCACCGTCCAGAAGGTGCTGCAAATATTCCCGAGACGTCTCTAATCGGCTCGACTCCTGCCGCTCAGACCGGATATCGTCATTCAGCTCATTAAGCGCAGCACGTCCGGACTGTATAATATGATTGATGGAAGTCGTGGTAGGAGGTCGGCCGACATCAGGACGCAGTATGCAATCTGGGGAAAGAAGAGAAGAAAAGGTATCAGTCAAGCTCACATAGCTCTCAGGTGTCTGCTTGAACCTACCTAATCCAAAGATCGGGGTACTGTACATGGGGGAGTACTGCAGAGCCTCCTCCACACCTAATGGCCTCTCCCGACGCTGCATTGGCACCCTCGTGCCCCCCGGCTGCGCCTGGGCATGGCTGTTGATGACGACCTGCACGGCCGGACGCCAGTTAGGGTCCATGGTGATAGCAGTGATCCCTTAATGAGAACTGCGGTTCGGATGGGGAGAAGAGAGTTGCAGATGTGGGTTAGACATGCTCCGCTCAGAGACATGGCTATCAGTCAAAAGACCGAATCTCCTCCGCATCAGATATTCATTTCCAACTGGCCAAGCAAATGGTAGGGCGACAAACCGATGCTCCAAATAATTAAATGCCAGGCACCGTTCGCTATCTTTGCGCCTGCCGCCTCGCCGCCCTGACCGCCCAGCGCTAATACTCGGCCTCCAGTTTCTTGTCCACCGATCGATGGCCCGTGCGTCTGCAAATCTTCGCGCGCCGAAAAAAAGTGAGGAAAAAGTGACTCGAAGCTGATCGCACTTGAAACAAATCCCACTTGCAATCTTGGCGCTTTTGATAATATAGCACATTTCTGTCTTTCTGCGCACAATATGTCTACGATTGGCTCTTTGGTCTTCTGCACGGATTGCGGTTCCCTGCTAGACGGCTCCGTTGGTGATCCGACAAGGATTCTCACCTGCGACGTTTGCGGCGCGCGAAACAAAGGTGAATTTCTGGGTGCTGAGTTAGGCAAGCCTATATGATGATTATGCTGACTCTGTTTTCTGCATAGATACTGTGCCAAAGACGATTGTCTCCGAGTCAAAACCCAGCGCATTCCCTTCAACACTGCGAGCAAAGCGGTCCGCGATCCAGACCTTGACAGCCGCAGATAAGCGGACAGAAGCATTGATTGAAAAGGACTGCCCGAAGTGTGGAAGAAAAGAAATGTACTTCACCACGGTGCAGTTGCGCAGCGCAGACGAAGGAAGTACAGTATTCTACACCTGTGTTTGCGGACACAAGTATGGCTTCCCGTTCCCCAGACTTGATCGGGTCAAACACTTATCTTCTGCTATAGGGAGACGACAAACAATTAGAAACCCAGAAAATCTATTTTTTTCATTCACGATCGTGTATGCATTCATCATCCGAGAAAACAGCCAATCTCCAATTACCTCCGTCAATCAAGCAGCGGGCACAGCAGCCAGGTTTCCAGAGTCCGGCAGCAGCGCATATTCGACCTCCCCATTCTTCTCATACTCTGCCATATCAAGAGCCACGATGATACTGTCTCGCACCACCTTCTCCGGATCGTTCAAAAACCTCTTCAGGGTATCTTCCACACCTTCGACATCACCTAGACTGCCGAGAGCCTCGGCAGCTTCGTGTCGCACCATTCCAACCTCGCTTTGGTCACTGAGAGTCTCTGTGAGGCTGGGAACAGAGGCAGGGTGGCACAGCTGGCCGAATACGAATGCGATCTCGTGGCGGAAGAGAGCAGAGGGGTCCTTCAGGCCCTTGGCAAGTGACTCGACGGCTTGCTTGGCTGTGGGAAGATCAGGAGGAGAGGCAAGATCGCGCAGGCCGAACATCGCACGATATCTTTGGAACAATGGGAGCTTTGTGTCGAGTAATGTTTGCTCTAAGTCGGGAATCGAGGGCTCCTTTGCTGTCAAGGGCATAGGCGGGGCGGGGTCAATGGAGGTGAAGTCACTGTAGAACGTTAGACTCATTAGTATTGGATCGATACAATCAATTTTGCGAGACGAAAAAAAAAATACCTAGGCTTCAGCGTCTCAGCCTTTCTAGCCTCAGATTGCTCCCACAAGATTCTGTCAACAGCAATATCGCACGTCTCCCGCACAACATCAACCTCATCTTTATTATCCCTGAGCTCTTTCAAAAGCTCCAAGCTGCTCTCGTATCCCAAAGCTCCCAGCGCCTCTGCAGCTTCGTGGCGACACATCGCATCCTCTTCGGCATCCTTCAACACATCATGCAGGAACGGCAAGGCATCGACGTTCCGCGTCTGACCAAGGCAATATGCGAGTTCATGCTTGAGCAGAGCTGACGGAGAAGAGAATGCAGCAGCGATAGCTTGAATCGCGGGCAGTGTTTTCTCAGTTGGAGGCTGCAGGCACGCGAGGTGCTTTAACGAGAATAGAGCACGGAATCGGCGAGCAAGCGGTTCGGTTTCAGAGGTGAGGACTGTGCGCAGGGTCGCGACGGTGGTGTCTGGGCTTTCTAGGTTATCGGTCGCCATTTTGAATGTTCAAGGTGGAGAGTGGTAAAATGACGAGGAAAAAAGTCTTGGGGATAGAGAAAGGCACGTAAGTATAAATTTTCGATCTTATCTGGCGCAGATAATAAATTTTAGGTGGGGTGGCGGGGTATAAACCTGCGGCTAGGCTTCCTTTGCCTGCAAATGTTTTCCGGGTCGGACGATATCTGATCTAAGATCTGTCAAATGGGATTTCTTGAGTTTGGCTTTCAAGCTCCATCATAAACGTTCATATCCAAGTCTAGAGAGGCACATGGCTTGAACCCAGCGCAATCATATCGTACCTTCTCTAAGCATCCAAGAAAACATGAGCAGCGAGCCATATTAGTCCCGGGTTTTAAACGGACCTTGACCCTTGATCAATGTTTGATACTCCTCTCTAATTGATCCGATGGAAGATGCCGATGGACCCGTGTCCGCAAAGTACACCTTTGAAACAAACTTCATTTTTATAGATCAAGTCATGTACGTTTATAGTGAGATAAGCCATAGATATATTCTGAACAAGACTTGAAGGTCACTTCTCTACTATGTACCGCTAATGGCTAGAGTATAGTATACACCTGATAGCCACCAATTGCTAATAGCTACATATATAGCCAACTTAGTGTTTGACATATACTATAATGATATACGACCCAATTCGACAATTCAAACCGTGTACGCGACAATCTAGGCAAGATACTACTAGTAGTATCAAGAGCCGGTAAGCAAAGTGAACAAGCTAGAATTGAGTTGTGTGTATCGGCCGGGTCGTCATATAGCGAAGGCGCATTGGACCGGTATGAGTCGCATAGCCTATTTACACGAAGAGGCTAGAGGCATCCGTTTTAGCTCGCATGTTCCTCATAGGGAAATTGCCGGCATGGACGAGCTGGTAGATATCTTGGTTGAGAACATGAAATCACCATAATTCTAAAGCGAACCCGAAACAAACTGACTGTTATATACATACACGAGAGACCACGAGAGCGGCCTATTTGGTCCTGATGTGCTTAAGCTTCTTTGGCTCGTGCATGAAGTTGTTTGCATAAGCCTTAGGAACGAACTTGCGCTCATTTGGCTCCTGAACAAAGTATTCATAGCCCTGCTTCTGAGCGAAGAGAATGGCATCCTCCTTCGACTTGAAGTTCAAGTGGGTACCTTGCATGCAATCGGCGGAAGATTGCCAACCCATCAAAGGGTTCTCCCACCGGTGACCCTTCTGTAGAATATCCCAGTCCATCCTCCAGTGGTGAGAGTGCCAGTCTCCGGATTGCGTAGCAGGCTTCGAAGGGCGGTAAATTCTTGATCACGTTAGTGGTTGATAATGAGCACTCGGCGCGGGGTCATACCTGACGGTGCGAGCCTGAAGATCGGTAGGAGCGCCGGAGAGGACAGCAGCAGGAACAGTCTCGCCGGGCTCGCTTCCGTCCATGACACGCTTGGGGACGGGAGAGAATTTGCTTATCCGGTGTCAGTCATGATTTCATGAGCGGGCTGGGGGTTTTCGTACGAGGTGCCGTGGTCGATGGTAGCATCGTAATCAGGCTGGTGACGAGCCATTGCCTCAGAAGGGGTCTCCTTCTGGATCAGGGAGCTCTCTCCATGAGGGGTAGTTGGCGCCTCAGAAGGGTTGACCTTGATAGGCGATTGCTCGGATTGTGAAGCGCGGAGAGCGGTTGTCGAGAGGAAACGGGTGTTTTTGGTGACTATGACTCTGCCTACTCGAGAGTAGGCGAGGCTTCCAGCTCTGATGAGCGACATGGTGTCAATTGCGTCTGTTGTGGCTGGAACAAAGCAACAAGAAAACAAGTGTGAATTGACGGGGTGAGGTATTGCGACCTTGCCAGTCGAAATCAAGGCCCAATTAGGTTTAGCGTGATGTGCGGCTCCCTACGTTCTCTTCCGACAACCCGCTTCTCAGGCACTTCCTCCCATCCTCTGTCTCTCTCCCTTCTCTTGCTCCACTCGCTCACAACGAGGTAAGTTGATTAACGTTTGTCTGACGTGCGAACAATACAGTTCGAATCAAGCATAGGCTTGAGATTGCTGACGTGCCGCTCTCTAGACCGCGCAAAGATGAGCTACATCGCCCGCCGAGGTCTCTCGACCTTGATCCCTCCCAAGGTACGAAACACCATTTGCGGATCTGATTTGACCTTGATTATTGAGGATACATGTACTGACCAGTCTTTATAGATTGCTTCCCCTAACGTGAGACCACCCCCAATATTCCCGGATCCTCCGAACGCCATCCCGCAACAATCTCTTCTTCCGGGCGACACAAGGAGATCCGTGACCCTTGCTGGATTTTACGATAACTAACACTTGAAAAGGCCATTGGCGCTGCCAAGGATGCCGCTCGCATGGATCGCGTTGTGAACTTCTACGCCCGCCTGCCCCGTGGTGCTGCTCCCGAGGTCCAGCCCACTGGCATCATCGGCCGCTACCAGGCTCGCTACTTCGGCAGCAAGCCCTCTGCTGCGCGTAAGTGAACGAACCTCGGTCTTTTTTAGGGGTCCTTGATCATGAAGCTGATGCGAACACTCACAATAGCCCTTGCCCACGCCATCGGTGGCATTCTCATCCTCGGCTACAGCATGGAGTACTACTTCCACCTCCGTAAGGCTACCCTTATTTTCCTGGTTACTGTTCTTAAGCTAACTGTGTACTAGGTCACCACAAGAACCACCCCCACTAAACACCTTTCATAAGGCGCTGAAGTAGGGGGATTTGTGTATATACTGTGGGTCTAGAAGAAGCCACCGTAGAGGAGATTACTTGTGCTATTGGCAATACCAAATCCCTGTGATATTATATGGTCTTTCAAGTTCATTTGAGAAGTAAGATATGTACCTCCGTAGATGTGTCCATCGTTTTGACGGGCTCCGAATCACTGGGTGCGCGGGCACCGTCATTGATGCACTTGAAACATCATGCGATGTACGAACGAAAACCAGTCCTACGGTTTCTACGAGTAGGTGGCGGGGATGAGTACAATGGAGCAAACACTATATAAATCAGGTCATCAGGAACTCTTCTTAGCTCCTGGTGGACGAATCTGCGGCTCTCATCCAACCCAGCCACAAGGTTTGCTTCACTTTTGGCCTTTCTACGCTAACCGAAAACAGCCACCTTAGACTCAACCTGAACCGTCACTCATCCATGACTACAGCCATCACCCGATCACCACCAACTCAGACGAGAGCCTCCCTATCGTGACCTCCCTTTCGGGATATCGTAGGCTGTTGCCTTTATCCTTGAGCTCTCTCTGCCCGCGCGTTTTCCCTTGAACCTCATTTCTCGCGGTCCGCTCACCCTCTTAATCCGCCGCCTTCTTGGACGTTCGGAGCTTTTCACGGCTCAACCAGCTGAGCTCGCAGTTTGACCGTGGCGATTCTTGATCCCTAACAATAGGTATCTCCCGAGCTACCCCTTTGCATTCTCCAGCGTCCCCGGGATTTCCGTCGCCACTTCGTTCCCCATGTTTACAAGGGTCAGAACACATGTCTAACAGATGTCGCAACTTGTTGTCTTGACAGACTCGAGAATTGTTATGGCAGAGCAGAACGGCCACGATGTGGTAAATCAACCCTTGCCGGGCGGCGATCCTTCGCCTTCCGGCGTTCCTGCGAGCACCACCGACAAGAAACCTGCTGGAGGGGACGAGGGGGAGATGAACACTACAACGCTATCAGAAACAAAATCGAAAGTTGAGCAAGGAGATCAGAAAGCGAGCACGGTACCGCCGACAGAAAACAGCGACGGGGAAAAGGACGGTGAACAAGCCTCTACAGTGAGTATCTTGGGTGCAGATTCCGGGGACCAAGACTTAACCCGATACAGGACGCTTCAAAGCAAGGGCCGGGGTCAGTCGCAACAAGGGCACTTGAGATGAATGGGGTTATGTCTGCATCGGATGGCGGGGATGATACAGCTTCTCAGGGCGGCTCGGAATCTGACGCTAGTCGAACGGAGAGCAAGGTACATAGTCGTGCTTCGTCAGTGAAACGGCCGACCACATTCAAGCCGGTCTCTTTCGCCAAATTCTCTGTTCCCAAGGCTCCAGGAACGCCTCCCGTGACCAAAGTCACCGAGAAGGGTATGCAACTCTCCATATTGCTACTAACGAAGAGCGAGAGTACTAACAAGTCACAGCACCATTAGCGTCGGGGACCCCCTTAAGCACAACGTTACAAAACCCACGGCCACGCTTGGTTGCGAAGACGACCAGCAGCCTCCGCGACTCATCATCAAAGACAGGCACAGGCGGCGCTCGGCTTGGAGTTGGGCCCGATCCGAACCAAGTTTGGAATAGGAATCGACGTAGGCAGCATAAAAATCCGTTCCTTTTTGCACTCATTGATCGCTAATTGTTCTATTCCTGCAGCGGTCCAGCAGACACCTCCGAAGCACCTTACGGACGAAGAACTGAAACAGCAATATGGAATTCACATGACGTCGAGAATACAAGAAGATGGGGGTGGGACAGAGTCCAAGTGGGCTGATATTGATGACGATGAAGATGACTGGGCTCCAGAAACTATCGAGTGGAATGATGGGACCAAGACCGATTTATCAAAGAACGAGCCTCACCACGAACCTTTACCGACAGTTCAACCGACGGTTCAACCAACGACCGCACCGAGTTCTACGGACATATTAACGGAGGTCAAGGAGAAGCCCATCAGAGACGAGGGAGCTATTGAGCAGGGTAGTACGGTCAAAGAGGCTGCCAAATACATTGCCAAGCCTGTGACCTCTATCGGACCTAACCCTACTGTTCTCAGACTAGGTGCCAATGCAGAGAGGCAAGCAAGAACCGCTAGTATTACCGCGAAAGGGCCCAATGAGAAGCCATCTTCTTCCTCCACGAGCCCAGCTCCCCCCCCTGCCAAGTCACCTTGGGCTCCCATCCCGCCTGTTGAGAAGATGTCACCAGTCATGCCCCAGGTTCAAGCCCAGACAAGGGTACCGTTCAGGGAAACAAAGCCAAGCGATATTCCCAGCGCCCCTGTTGCTCCAAAAGAGATTGCAGCAGACGATTTCAACCGTTCTTGGAGGGATAGCCAACCGGGAACTCGGGAACTGTACAACTCTAGATCAGGACGGTACGAACCTGTTCCTGAGCCTCCACGAAAGGGCGCATGGCGGAATGAGCAAAACCTTCGCGCGCCGTCCGTGTTGCAACGGCCCCCAGCACAAGGCGAGCACGTGGGGCCAGCTGAACCCTCTGCTGCATTCCAGACTCACCGGACAAGTGGACAGGACGGAGTTCATTGGAATCGCCGGCGGACTTCATCCAACGTTAGTGGTGGAAGCGGAAGCTTTGGCCGCCGAATGTCAATTGGTAGACCCGACGCAGCTCAAAGACCTTTTGAAGGTAGACGTGGCTCTCAGGCAAACGGAATGATGGAGGCGGTTTTCCATACTCGGGACCATTACTCAAAGGAGGGTCAGCCGCGGGACGCCTCTCCTATGCGACAGGGACCCGGTCCTACTTGGCATGCTCGAGATTTGACTGTGGAAAGAGTTCCTGGCTCAGATTCTGGATTGAGCCACCCTACCGCACCACCTCCTGCTGATGGGCAGCACACCGTGCCGCAAGCGCCACAGGAAGATGCTGTTGCTATGCAAGAGCGTATCATGAAGGAAAAGCGCTTAGAGGCCCGACAGCGAAGATTGGAGCAAGAGAAGGAAGAAGAAGCTGCGAAACGTGAGAGAATCCGGCAAAAGCTTGAGGCACTTGGTCCGGCCCCTGACAAGCCTAAGACGAAGCACAAGGAGAGCCCAGAAGTTCGGGCCGCGACGACAGCAACTGGTCCCGCTCATTCGCCCCCTAAACCACCTGTACCCGAACCAACCGGAGCGCCGAAGCAGTATGGAATGATGAAGGTCCATCATCCTGATACAGTGAAAAAGCTCATTGAGCGGGAAAGGGGTCAAGAAAAGCCCCCTGCAGGGGCCAGCGCCCGGCGCGCTTCCTCTCCAGCTCGGGAGCCGAAAGTTGATCATTCCACGGCCAACGGGTTCCAAGCCCCTCATGAACATCCGGAGCAAAATGATACGCTTTCCGAGCCGCCTGATGAGCAAAGCCCTCAATGGCGGGGTAATGTGAATGTGCCCAACACATACTCTCAGTGGACGGCAAACCCTAAGCTTGTTGGTGCGCCGACTCCTTTAACAAACCCTTGGAAGCCGTTGAGCAACGACAAGACGCTAGGGAACGGCATCTTCGACCAGAGTCTGGGCAACTTCTCGGCGAGAGACCTGAGTTTGCGGAATCATCTTGGCCTAGACCAGCCATCGCTTCCTCCTAGCTCACAGCCTTTCCCCACCTCGTCACGGTCCGCACAGGAGAGTACAACAATATCCCCGCTGCCATCTCCCGAGACTAGGCATGCGGCGTCCTATGACCATCTCAGCGTTATTGCTCGCCCTGGTCCCATTGGACCCCCAAGAGCACAGCCTTCGCATTGGCAACACGAAGCTCGAACTGCTGCGTGGAACGACTTTCACGCTGTTGCGACAAAGCGCGAGGCAGAGGAGAACGAGAAGCTGCGTAATGAGGTTGCCGCGCGTGAAACCCAACCATCGCTACAAGTTAATTTCAACGAAACCTGGCGACAGGTTCGTTCCGGAGACCAGGCCGGACAGAGACAAGTTGTTGGTGTTTCTAGGACTACAGATGGAAATCCTCCTATGCCAAACCCTCTGTCCGGACTCGAACATCCCAGCCCTGTTGGCCCTCTGCCTTTTGCCGAAGCCCATGCACGCCCGATTCGCAGTTCACGGTTCTTCCCACAGGCGACAGAGCAGAGGAAGCCGGCTTATGAAGAAGATTATCCCCGGAGCCCTTCACCACCCCCTCCCGAAGAGGTATCGACTCATCCCGTATATTTCGGTGACTCGAATAGACCTCTAGTACACCTTCCCCAGCCAAAGCCAATAGTCAAGCTTCCGCCAAAGATCGTCGCACCACCGCCTCCTCCACCTACTTTTGCCTCGATGGTCGCCTCGCGTCCTCCCGCGTCGAATGCCTCGTCCTGGCAAGAGAAGATCAACACTCTGTTTGGTAAGAAAACGGCAGCTTTCGAGAAGAAAAACTCCTTGGCGGTCTCATCAGCATCTAAAGAGCCGCTTGATGTGCAACTTCATATCGCTGCAGTCTCAGTGTCACTACCATACAATGGAGAAGCCCAAGCCGGAGATGGAGAGTTGACTGCAAAGCAAGTTGAGGAAATAGAGGCAATGTTCGAGGACCGTGAAATCGGGTCTCTGCCTGTTATACGAGTGCCCATCATGGCCCCCCCAGCTGCCTGGCGAGCTGCACCGGCACCCTCCCAGGCGCGACTGCGTCAAAAGATCCTAAAGTCGATGCAAGTCCACAGTGTTGAACCTTTCTTTTACGACAAGGATGCTTCTTCTCCAGTCACCCGGGTCTCAATCAAGTTTCCCGGTGCGGATGCTGCAAAGACTATGACTATCCAGAGGAAAGCAGGTTCTCATACCTCAAATCCTCGATCGCGCGGCCCATCTACATACAAGCCCCGCAAGAACACGAAGCCACGCGAGGGTTCCAGTAACTCCAACTTCAAGAAGACGCCATCCCAGCAGGCAAATGGAAGCACTCCGCCGCAGCGACAATCGCGAAAGGCGTCCTGGGACGCTCCTTCTAGCGCTTCCCATTAGAAGTAACTGAACGGTCTTTTACCATTCGAGTTCTAGTACATTCTCCGGGTTTCGACACTCCATTGATCTGTGTGGTCATGGTTATGATCCTTATTGATGAGCTGTGCTTGGTAGGAAACAGACACAGGAGGAATTCGGGTTCTGTTAGTTATTCGGTTCGATTCATTAGGGTTCGGTTCGGTTTCGATTATCATCATCCATCATCCATCATCGCCATCGCCACCATCATCATCATGTCCTCCTTTAGCATTTGCGCTTCTAATGTTGTCCTTATCGTACAATATTCCCTACCTACCGCTTTCTTATTGATTCTTCCTCTCCTGTACTCGTTTTGAAGTAGCCATTTCCCACGGGATACGAATTGTATGCATGTCAAGGACATGGACGGCTTCGCTGCTACGCTACTACTACAACCTGAATGACATTACCTACATACCTACAAACTCACTTACCTTTAATTATTCATATTCCCGTGAGGGAACGACAATGTTAGGACATGGATGTCGAGACGCATACGTTTCCTAGGAGTGATGGCGATACAGACCGAGCGAAAGTGTATCATATTCGTGGTAAATTGAACAATTACGTAGTATTCCATCTTATGCCAAACAGTAGAATTCTACGAGAACCCAGTATAGTACACCTTACTTTTCAAGTATGGCTGATGGATTATGTTTAATAAGATTGTATTGTATAGTTGTAAGCCTCCTCCAGTCCTCTCACGCAAGCCCAAACCAAACTCCAGGTATATCGCCATCGGAAACGCCATACCCCTGCTAATGCCGATAGAAAATCAAAAGAAAACAAATGTACACGAAGCTTATCCTATCGAGGCTAATACAGATCCTGGCCACCAGCCTGGAGATAACAGACACAAATCTGGAAAGGAGAACAACAAGGCGGCGAGAGCGCAGGCGCTCTACCAATTCCAGGTCCGGCTCGACGCTGTAAAGACAGGCGGCTTCCACTGGAGGCGCGAAGAGTCAATCCTACGAGAGCCCTTGATCTTTTCTTTTTCAAGGCGTTTCTCGTGCTCTGCCACGACTTGGTCCGTGAGGACTATGACCCAATTCCCTTTCTGTGGCGGCTATTAGCGTCGTGTTCATGAATACTTGATGTCACACGGAGGGGAAGGGAGGCAAACGTACATGATATCTAAGCATATTGAAGACAACTAACGTCTCATGGACATCCTTTTCAGTCATCGACGTGAGGACAGCAAGTTCGTTCTCGCTGACTGCTTCACGGCCCGACTCCATGAGGATCTCAACGAGGGTTTCTCGCCAATATTGTCGGTAACTGAGTAGACCGAGATCACTGAGTGGTTTCTCGGGAGACCCGAGCTTCCCTTCTCGCTTGCTGAGCTCGTAGCTAAATGAGATGAGGAGTCTTCCGAATCCGTGTCGCTGGTACTGGGGTAGTGTCAAGATACAAGCGAGGTTATAGCCTTCGGCAGAGTCCTTTTCCTTGGAGAAGTAGCCTACCAGGTGACAGCCTGTTTCGTCCCTGGTGCACATGCAGTAGAAGAGGAAGGGGTCGACGTCGTAGTAGAGGGTTTTGTGGTCAAGGAAGAGTTTACTAAGTAGACAGAGATTACGGCACCATGTGCGTTGTCGGCGGCCGTCTACTTCAAAGAAGGAGATGTTGTCGTCGCGGTAGATCTCGTTCCCAGGAGGGTGCACGAGTGTGCATTTCGTGCGGTGTCGTTCAAAAGCACGCTTGTTGTCGAAGTAGCTGAGGCAGAATTCGTCGATATAGACCACCTCTGAGTCGGAATATGAGGCAGGGTATGGAGAAAAGTACCATGGCTCGACATCAAACTTCCCCATCTGGAGCCGCTCCAGGTTACGCACTCGGTGAATCTCTGTTGGGTTCTGGGTCATACTGCCACCAGTCCGTAGGCGTTCAATTTCCTCTTCTCGCGACATCAATCCCAGCGCCTTTTCCTCCTCCTTGATCTCCTTTGCGTCGACAAAACTGGCGTCCATCATGTCGACATCTTCGGAGTCAGCTTTGGGTGTCCCATCTGCAGACAAAGCCTCGGACCCCAAAATCGACAGACTGATGGGTGTTTCATCGCCACGGTTCTCCTTCCCACCTGCCTTTGATGGGCGCTGAATTTTGCCCACATTGGCATTCTTGCCAGTGAGAAGGTCCGGAGTAGCAGAGACATCGCGGCTACCGGCTCTGGCGCGTTTATTCTTGCTCGGAGCCTTGTTGGCAGGTCCCGTCTTCTTCTTTTCCGGCTTCTCAGGCTGCGGCCATTCGACTTCCTGAGACAGGTCTAGTCTTGAAGAAGCAATCCACTCTAGCAGAATCATCAGTATAGTCGATCATAAAGGCGCTCGAAGTAGACATACCATCCAGACGTTTGTTGAAGTCCACATAATGAACGCTATGGTTGTGGTTAACACATTTCCCCCGAACGATAAATACTAGTGGAAGACCTACTAGAAAGCAAGGCCATCTTTCCGCTGCTTAATAGACAATATCTCCGCTTTCCTCAACTCTCCATCCTACAACAAGGGTCAGTCTCAAAATGCATATCACGTGACGTATTGCAGAACCCGCAAAAAGCGAGGCAGGAACAACGCACCTTGTGGACCATGGCCTTCACACCGATCCTAGTACCTTGATTAGCACATGCGACCGATAAAACTGGGGCCAAAGATTCCATGAGAGGAACTATTATCATTTAAAGAGGACGTTT
This sequence comes from Aspergillus pseudodeflectus, assembly GCF_044049435.1. Lineage (NCBI taxonomy): Eukaryota > Fungi > Ascomycota > Eurotiomycetes > Eurotiales > Aspergillaceae > Aspergillus > Aspergillus pseudodeflectus. The sequence goes on along the minus strand of NW_027263807.1, from coordinate 115,151 downwards.
TGCGACATACCTGATGGTGTTAAGGGTGGCGAACCCCTTCTCTACGGGGTCGGGTGTCCCGGTGGCCTCCCCGCTGCCGCCCATGATGTCCGCAGAGAAATGCCCAGTCGTTTGGCTCGGTCAAATTTGATAAAATGTCTATGTCGAAGGAAATTCGCGATGAAAATTCGACCGGGCTCTTGAGACGATTGATGGAAGATAGAGTGTCGGAAGGGGGCGGGAGAGACCGCCTTTGGTAACTTTTTTGCCTCAAGCATTTTTCGCCGTCCGCTTTTGGTTCTTCCCGTCGCGCTTTCGTCACTGGAGTATACAACAGTAGCTACAGAGAACTAAGAATAGAGTAGCATAGGAAGACGAGGAGAGTCAACCGCAAGCTTACCAGAGTAAGCACGAAAGTAGATTAGAATACATTGTGATGTGTATACAGTACTGGCTTTTCTGCCTCAGTCTCAATGCCACCCATTTACCATGCCTCCCGTACCAGCAACCAGCTCGCTCAACTCCTCCATTCTCGACCGGTATTGCTCCTGAGCTTCTCGTTCTCTGCGCATCACAAAGGCGACGTCTTCTCGGAGTTTCTCAAGTCGTCTTGAAACCGCAGCTTCCTCAGATATCTGTAGTGTGCGGAACGCATCTAGGTCAGCCCTAGACTTTTCTAGGGCTGTGTGGGCTTCTGTGATCTTGGTCCGAAGCATCTTTGCCCGGTTCTGATATCCACCGTAATGCAGCGCAAGCTTCTTCTCAAGTTTGTTTCCCTGCTCCGCGGTCGCAAGTAGCGAGGCCTGCACGTTGTCAAAGACGCCGATCATGCGCTGCTCTTGTTGATATATATCCTCCTCTTCGTCATCAGTGTAATTTGACAGTCCTGGAAGAGTGTTGTCACGGGTTGATGACCAACGGTTGTCGAACTCAACTGCGAACTCCTGCAATTTCTCGGGAGAGACCTCTGCTGCAATGGCCGCGCGAGCTTGCTCTAGCCATTGGTCATCGAGCCTCTCCAGCTTCCGAGGTTTGCCTTCAATTTTGGCGCCAGGAACAGGGAACTTGCATGCATCGTTGGCAATCAGGAGAGCAGCCTCTTTAGCAATCAAGCCGGCGATTGGGTCTGTGACATGCGAAGCGCGTTCTATCAATGAGTCGATATCAAGCACAACTGGCCGGGGCAGAGAGCGTTGATACACCTGTGTCTGGCGTTTGTGTTCAGCCTCGGCGGCCCGTTCTCGCGCTTCCCTTTCCCTCCTATCCCGCTCGGCTGAATCTTCTTCTGAGATCTCTGTGACTGCAGTTGGCTCGGCGGTATCCGAAGGTAGCTCTTCCAACTCCCACTCGGTCTCCTTGGGCTTTGGAAGGGCCGCTAGTCGGCTCCGGATGCTCTGGCGAGCAAGATTCTCCTGCATCCGTAGTTCCTTTGGCGTACTTGCAACGAGCTGTCCACCCGCTATCTCCTGGTTGAGCGCGAAATGGTCTCGGGGAGTCCTCAGCGGAGTGGCCCCAGGACCAGCGCCTGCGGGCAGGGGTGTCGCACCAACGGCTCCCCCTTGTCGGAAAGGCGTTGCCATGGGGTTCGGCGTTACAATCGCCTGGCGTCGGGGAGCGATACCGTCAAAACCGGTCGATGACCCTCCCTCGTGCAAAGGTGTGTTTTCCCCGCCTAGCAGCGAGGACTGGGTTTCTGTCAGTGCCCTGATATTCTTGATTTCGTTGGCAATGTGATCCTCCTCCGGGGGTGCCCTGGGTGTTCGAATCGGCGTTCCTCCCACAATGGCAGAGTAGTTGCCCATCAGGCCTCGTGTACCGTCTTCATCTCCAGCCATCTTGCTAGCTTTATCGCCGGCCATACCCATCTTGATTATATCTTCCATCTCGCCCTCGCTGACTTGTGGGCTAGGGAGAGCCAGTGCTCTCCTCTTGCTGCTCTGTTCCGCCTCTCGAATCTTTTGCATTTGGCCTGCTCGAGCAGCAGCCGCAAAGGCAGCAGAATTGCTGTTCTTATCATTCTTCCTCTTCTTCCGCTCAGCATCCTCGTCCTGGTCTCCTTTGCGCTTGTTCGCCAACTGCTGTTTCCGGGGATCAAACATCTCTCGCTGCCTCTCATTCCGGGATTCTTCCTCGGCGGTATCATAGAATCCAGGCGCCGCAGGCTTCTCGAATGGGATATCCGCATTGTAGTCCATTTCGCCCTGTTTGCGGGTAACAACCTTGATATTGATGCCGGCGTTCTTGAGCTCACGACGTTTCTGGAGCACCGCAAGCCGCCGCGATTCTTCCAATTGCCGCTCTCTAGCCTTGCGCTTCGCTTTTTTACCTTGAGTGTTGGCCAGACGGGCACGAGCCTCACTGAGCATCTCCTTCTCATCCTCGTCAAGATCAATCGTATCCGGCCGCGCGGGTTTGGACTCTGGATCGGGATCGAGTTCACCGGGTCTAGAAATATCAGCAAGACCATACCAAGCCGGTTCGAATCAATTTCAAGCCAAATACATACCGTAATCTCCTCACATCATCCGCACTTGGAGCCACAGCTTCGGCGCCCGCAGGACCACCAAGGCCAAGCTCATCATTCTCACGAGCCTCTGCTTCATCCAAAAGTTTCTGATACCGCTCCAAGCACTGCGTAGCCGTACGACCCACAATCGGCGCGATTGTTCGCCATTGCGTCGGCATCAACTTCGCAAGGTGCAGCAGCTTCTCGTCCTCCTCGCGGGACCATTCGACCTTGCGGATACCGGGGTCTAGCCACTCTACCCATCGCGCTTTACACTGTTTCGGAGTCTTTCGTGCAAGGAGGGAGGATACGCGTGCCCACTGGTTGAGACCGTATTTCGAGACCTAATATGATAATATCGTCAGTTCGTTGCACCGTAAAGAACAGAGCCGGTTCGATCGCGTAGGTGTAGTCCGCGACGTAAGCTTACCGCTGCTCGGAGGACCTCATCCTCAATATTGGTCCTTGTAAATGTTAGTTAAGTTCGACGAAGATAACCGGGAGAGACTCAGCAACTCACCAGACACCTCCTTTGACGACCGGCATGGCTGCTGTATTGACGACCCCGTCACAGAATCAAATGGGATACCAGATAGAATCTCCGGCGTTAATGTGCAGAATCAGCCGCGACAAATAGGAGCAAGCTGGCCGGTCCCGACAACTCCTTTGACGCGGATGAAAATGATGAAAAGAAGCCTCATCATCTGAAGTCCGCGATAGGCGCGAAAGGGTTTAGCGCGACAGACGCAGGCTGTTCCGTGGCTGGGCTCCCCGCTATCCGCATTACATAAGCCATTCCAGATTTTTGATCGGGAAAAGATCTAAAAAAGTTCAGCGGACTTGCGACCACGCAGAAAAGCGAAGTTTCTGCTTGAGCTTTGGTTTAAAGGTTGGACAACATGTCTACTACAGTGCGGGCGCCTCAGCAATATAGCCAGCCCTCGAGGAAGGGTAAGAAGGCTTGGAGAAAGAATGTGGATGTTACGGAGGTCCAAGAGGGTCTTCGGTTGTTGAAGGATGAAGAGATCAAAGGGTATTTTTTACACATGACAACTTCTCGTTGGTATTGACCTTAACTTTTGAGTATAGAGGCGTGTTAGCAGAACAACCCTCTGAAGAACTGTTCGTCATCGACACAAAAGGCTCGTCCGAAATCCGCGACTCTTACCGAAAACAACACAAAAAGCTTCTCAAGTCGGACGAAATTCTCGCACAACGATCCGCAATTGGCGCCGTCGACACACGGAAACGTGGAAGCTCAAAGGTTACAGATGGCGTGATTGAACCCATCACTAAGAAGCACAAGAGCGACTGGGTCTCGAAGAAGGAATGGCAGCGCTTGAAACAGGTGGCCAAGGAGGGTAACCCGCTCGGAAAATCTAGCGATGGTGGCTTCTATGATCCCTGGGCGGATGAGGCCGACCCCACGCCCCTCGATGACCCCCAGTTTGACTATCTGGAGAAGCCCAAGCCTAAGGTTGCTCCGGAGACACTGAAGCGGGCGCCGGTTTCGCTCGCGGCGAATGGAAAGGCGGTCAAGGCTGTGCGAACGCCTACTGCTGGGACGAGTTATAACCCGACTTTCGAGGAGTGGGATCAGCTGTTACAGGAGCAGGGCCAAAAGGCTGTTGACGAGGAGAAGAAGCGGCTGGAGGAAGAGCGCAAAGAGGCAGAGCGACAGCGCCTGATCGAAGCGGCACAGAATGAAGATAGTGATGCAAAGTCGGATGATGAGAGCGCGTGGGAAGGTTTCGAGAGCGAGTATGAGAAGCCGGAATGGCTCAAGAAGAAGCGACCGGAGAGAAAAACCAAGACCCAGAGGAACAAGATCAAGCGAAGAAAGGAAGCCGAACGACTGGCCAAGTGGGAGGAACAGAAGAAAAAGAAGGAGGACCAAGTCGCCCAGGCCAAGGCTATTGCTGAGCGCCTCAAGGAACAGGAGGGCCAGTTGGCTAGTGACGGTGACGATTCATCAGACGAGGGAGATGACTCCGTCTTGCGCCGGAAGCCTTTCGGAGGCAAGATCAAGTGAGTTCCATTACCAACCCGATCCCCTCTCAAGTACTAACAGATGTGGCAGGGCTCCCGAGAAGCCAGTAGAAGTAGTCCTACCCGACGAACTTCAAGACTCACTACGCCTGCTCAAGCCAGAGGGCAATCTTCTTGACGACCGATTCCGGACGTTGATTGTTCAGGGCAAACTCGAGTCGCGTAAGCCCGTATCGCAACCGAGAAAGGCCAAGAGAGAAGTGACTGAGAAATGGGCGTACAAAGACTTCAAGGTCCCTGGTTTATGATATACCTAATCTCCTTTTCTGTTTATATTTCTACTAGATATCACATTTCATGGGCAGCAGGATACAAAAAGTCGATTCTCATTCTTACCAGTATCAGTTCTTGTAACCCCGTAGCTCTACTCATAAAAAGACTCATGGTATCAGTAGTATCGATATCATCAAGCATTGATCCCTTTTTTTCCCATGCCAACATTCTCGAATCTATCAGAGTGGGTCAGGCGGAGGCGCATCCAAAATTTAGCGGCCCCGCAAACATTATTTTCTTTTTGAAGTTTGAACTTTCGGATTTCTCCAACTCTCCGACTCGAACTCCCAATTCCTACTCACCATGCGATAGCGCCTGGCTCAACTTTACTGGAATGGAATTGAAATCTCTTTCGAGCAACTGGAAGAAACTCCAAGGGACCTTGAAGAAAAAGGACGTATCCGCGACCTCCGCAACAGAGACAACAAAACGCAAGAGATCGGATCGTGAGCCGCAGAAAAATGATATTGTGAAGAAAAGGAGGGTCGTCGCTGAGGGAACAGGGAAAAGGACTTTGACTACTTCCGGGCTTGTTTCGAGAGATCGGAAGAAGAGGATGTCGCAAGAAGTGACGAATGGAGGGGGAGAGGATGTTGAGACTGTCGTCAAGACTGCGGTCTCGAGAGTCAATGAGGGGCGGGCTTCGAAGTTAGTACACCTAACTTTCTGCTATCGGGGAAATTCTCGCGGTGAGAATCAGCGACTAACAACGTCTAGCGTCGAAATAGGAAAATATGTTGCAATCGACTGCGAAATGGTCGGCGTCGGCCCGAATCCAGACAACGACTCTGCCCTAGCCCGCGTCAGTATTGTCGACTACAACGGCGACCAAGTATACGACTCATACGTGCGCCCTAAAGAGATGGTCACGGACTGGCGAACACACGTCAGCGGGATAGCACCCAAACACATGATCGACGCGCGATCCCTCGAACAAGTCCAGAAAGAAGTCGCGGAGATATTAAACGGCCGGATCCTTATCGGCCATGCGCTGCGAAATGACCTAGACGCTCTCTTACTCTGTCACCCGAAGCGCGATATTAGAGACACGAGCAAGCATCCGCCGTATCGGAAGATTGCAGGTGGAGGCTCGCCGCGGTTGAAGATTTTGGCGTCGGAGTTACTGGGATTGCAGATTCAGGGTGGTGCGCACTCGAGTGTGGAGGATGCGAAGGCGACTATGCTGCTGTATCGAAGGGATAAAGATGAGTTCGAGCGAGAACACTTGAAGAAGTGGCCTGTCAGAGTTGTGCCAGAGAATAAGGAGAAGGGAGAGGGTGATAAGAAGAAGAAAAAGAAGAAGAAGAAGACCCGCAAGAGGTGAAACTTTTTTGATATACTAATTATTAGATATACCCCAGTCTACTTGAATTCTATTCGCCATCTTCATTCACTACATGGGTCTCTACAAGCATCACTATCTTACCACACAGCCACCAGGTATGTATGACTCGGGGAACTAGAAAGGAATCTAGCATGCCACAGCAACCACCATTCGAAACTCTCAACCCATCAATAACCCATCGCAAACCCCCGTCTCAGGCAGGGTTTATGAGGGTTTCGTAAGGGATCTTCTTTTGTGACCTTGATCTGCATTGGCATATGCCAATGATACCCATACTATAACATTAGAGCAAGGTGCTCAAGGCCAAGCTCTGGGATCAGGGTTATATACCTTTCAAAACAACCCAATCCTTTTTTTCCTCATCCTCCTCCCTAGGGAAACCGACAATCCTACGCTTGGAGGTAACTTGCTGCCCTCATGAACAAGACCAGATTCTCCCGATACTCAACAACAACCGATGTAATTCCCGAGTTAATCCTCGTTTATAATGGTTTTGACAAAGCGAACACTGCCAGTTCCAAATCATGAGAATCTCTCAGGGAAGCAGCGATGTTTCTGTTCTTCCCATCCATGGCGCTGCGTGTTTTATACTTTGTCGGTACCCCTCCCACCGTCTAACTTAATCTCAACACAACATCATCTCTATCCTGCCGGTGACGATGTCGAAAAGGAGCATGGACGGCCGACAACGCTGGCTAGACGGCCTCCGTGGTATTGCAGCAGCTATCATGGCCTGCTTCCACTACACCGTTGGCGAAATGACGATCCCATATCGCGGGTTCACCGATGAGCCAGCTGAACAGAACCGCCATCTCATTCAGCTCCTTCCATTCCGCATCCTATTTGCGGGCAAAGCAATAGTCACTCTATTCTTTGTCATCTCTGGATACTCGGTTCCTCTTGCAATTATCCGGCATCGCGGCCAGAATAACAACGCTGACTGTTACCGCAAGCTCACTTCCTCGGTGATTCGTCGAGGCCTTCGTCTCTATCTACCTGTAACATTTGTGTGTGTGACGTCTCGGATAATTTTCTTCATGGGCGCCTACAGCAACTGGAGCTTTCCCAGGGCAGAAGGGTGTCCTCGTGCGCCGCCAAGGTCCGCGATTTGGCAGCACCTCAAATGCTTTGCCCTGTCTTTCCTGAGTTCAATTGGCTTCGTCGAAACCAAGTACGGCAGTGGACTCAAAACGCAGTTCTGGACAATGCCTATCGAGCTTAAAGGATCCTTTGCAATATACCCGACTATTCTTGGTTTGTTGCCCGCTGCACCCAAAGTCCGGCTAAAGATTGTAGCCATATTCGCTGCGCTCTTCCTGTACTTTGGGTTCCAGGAGTTATTCTGCTTCTTCTCTGGGCTACTGGTGTTGAACCAGAACCGTGCAAGCTTCGTCGCCCCAGTTACACACAAGCCTCCTATGAAGAAAGCAAGGTGGTCCTTAGCAGCATTCATGACTCTCTTTGCCGGTGGAATCTACCTCCTCTGTCTCCCATACAGGGGTGGCTCCTATGAGGACTACTGGTACTCTTCCAGGCTCAGCATCCTGCCATACTGGGATCACTCAGTCAAACGCATCAACATCTGGTGGTCCATAGGCTCTATAATGCTCGTCGCAGCAATCAGGTGCCTCCCGATGATCAAGAGGGTGCTCGAGTCTCGAGTAGCCCAGTTCCTAGGCGAAATATCTTTCTCGTTATACCTACTCCACCAGACATTCATACGTGTCCTTCGAAACTCCATTCTCAACTGGACTTGCTGGAAGCTCTGGGGGAAAAGCTTTGAGGCAACTAGGGCCGACGAAGCTGAAGTAATATATACTACTGGTCCTGGACGGTTGTGGCGGCTTTCATCTTTCCTTTGCTTGTTATGTCGGCGACGGTGATGACGAGGACTGTTGACCGACGCTCTATTGCTCTGGCCTACCGATTTGAGGAGTGGTTTTCAGGGCGTTAACGAACTTATGTCAATGTAGCTAATATATACTGCGCATTCTATGAGCACATTTAACTCTTGATGAGGGCATTGTTCCTGTACAAAAAGAAAAAGAGCTACTCAGAGTAGGTGTGAGGCCCCACAGTGGCTTACACTAGGCCATGCTAGCCTTACATATATGGCATTCAATTGGTTTAATTGGTTTAATTGGTTTAATATGGCCGAGTAGGGGAGCACTAAATACTGCTCCTCTGGACCACAGATCCATCTAATATTTGGAAATGTCTTGGCGCGGCGCGAACGCGTCTTTAGCTATCTCCCCTCGCTTGCCACGAAGCATCGAGACTAGTATTACTTGGAATGATTATTGGTGTCTAGAAATTGCATACAACTTCACCGCCGATTTTTCTTCTCGGCAATTGACTATTCCCTTTTCTCCTCTCCATTCTACTTTTGTTTACACACGCTTCAAGATGTTCGCCCTTCAACAACCGCAACAACCCTCTGAATCCAACTCGGAATCCTTCAAGTCCTACACACCGAACATCCTCCCGTGCCGCATTCACCATGATGGCCCTGTCAACTCCCTGAACCGTTACTGGAGTCCTGTTCCTGATGAGAAAGGTACGTACGAGTCTCTTACGGCCTCTTCGTCCCGGAGTTTGCATTCAAGGATCAACCGAGTCAGCGTCGACCAGGACTAACTGTCAATCGCAGACCAAAACCTCCAAACCGCGTACTTTCGCGGCCGCAAACTGCGCGGCCGCCGCGTACAGATTCCAGAGGGATATGAGGGTATGTTATCACCACTATTCAACTGACGCTTGCGCGCCGACATCACGCTAATCGCATCACATTGCATCCGCAACAGGTATCGTCGCAACACACACAGATCGTGAACTCCCAAGTACGACTTCCAACAACTCAGACGAAGCCGAGGTCGAGGAAGTCGAGCCAGCAGAGCCGATAAAGGTCCTCGAGCAGCAAGCTACGTTTGGCGACTTTGTGGTCTGGGCCCATGAGACAATTCCTGCTGCGGATGATCCATATGTCAAGGGGGTGGAGGAGTGGATTAAATTTGCCAAGGCGGTATGTTGTCTTTCCTCTGGGGTTGAAGTTGATCGATTATGGCAGGGTGCAGGGCTGATGAGCAATAGATGCACACCGAGCCAGCGCAGGACGACAAGAAGGGGACTTCGACCTGAAAGTGTCAACTCAGGCTGATTGACCATAAATCTCCATTGCAACGAAGGCATAGAGGGCGCTGAAGCTATGGCTGGAGCTTTCAGAGGCGGAGAATCCATCCAGCAGTCACGCCCAGGGAACCATGTCGGCTGCAAAGGCAGGAGTACAGATAACGCTCCTTATTCTTAGACAGGAAACTCTTCCAACACGCGTCCGATTTTCCTGCGGCCATCTCGTGGAATGCATGCTAGAGGAAATACAAGACAGGCAATCTACGTGTACTATCTCGATACGCCGTCCGATGTACAGACCACGCGTTCTGCCAGTTTAAGAAACTGCTTCGCCCAGTACAAAATCGATCTTACACTTTTCGTCCTTCTGTTTATCGTAGTTCAGGCCTGTCTCCACAATCTAGATACATAAGCTTGACCGCCTCGTAAATTCTGCCGATTTACCCAAGAAGACTTCCAAACTAACATTGTCAATCACACACTCGTTCATTCTCAAGATTGCCATCATGCAGGCCAGTAATGATACCAGACCCTCTCCGGAAGCCCTCATCTCGAAGTTCGAGGTCACCCGACTCCTCAAACAAGGTATTTCCCGCTCTAAACACTCACCCCACAAAACCATTCCCTCGCACCAACAGCAACGCAAACAGCTCACAACAACACAGACCAAAATAGCCGTCGCATCGTCCTCCTCGGGACTATAGGCTCCCAGCAGGCCATACTAACGGCCGAACGCACTGCCTTCGCAACCGAATCCCTCGCCGCCCTCCAAGCTTTCCAGTCTGCTATTACCCGCGTGAACAACCTCGGAGACAACGACATCTACCGATGGTACCTTGCCTCATCAGGCATCGACACAGATGGCCATCCATCCCATGACCTAAAACTCAACCTCATCTGGCCCTGCACGGAACAGCACATCAAGAAGTACTCTGAGCAGACGGTGCGCATGGTCACCGAGACGCCAGCAATCTATCGGGACTACGTGCGGCCGTACATGCAAGCGAAGCGCGAGGAAGGAAGACTGAATTGGGTGTTTAATATACTCGAGGGGCGGACGGAGCAGGAGGATGTGATACTGAGGGATGAGGGCGAGAACGGGGCGGGCAAGGAGGACGCGTTCCTCATGCTTCCCGATCTGAATTGGGATCGGAAGACGCTGGGCTCGTTGCATCTGCTAGCACTCGTGCAGAGGCGAGATATTTGGAGCTTGCGCGACTTGAAAAAGAGGCACGTGCCTTGGTTGAAGTATCTGAGGAGAAGGGTCCTTGAGGGGACGGTTAAGATGTATCCGGATCTAGAGATCGATCAGTTGAAAATTTACGTGCACTGTGAGTTTTTCCTCGACTGTTGACGGAGAGGGAAAGAATTGACGGGGAGTGAGAGGAGTTGCTAACATAGTATACTCTACAGATCAACCGACCTACTACCACTTCCATATCCACATTGTGAATGTGATGCTCGAGGCTGGCGCTACGCAGGCTACGGGCAAGGCATTTGGCTTGGAGAATCTCATTTCGCAGTTAGAGACTATCTCTGGAGACGAAGATGCAAGTATGGCGGATGTTGATTTGACCTACTACCTTGGCGAGGCGAGCGAGCTCTGGACGGGAATATTTGGACCTTTGAAGGAGGGGAAGAAGCCGACTATAGAGAAATAGAGCGACTAGATTATGAATTATGATAATGACATATCCAATCGTATTCAAGTATTTTCTAGACATAAAGAATATCTAGTATTACTACTTCTCGGAGCTAGTGTGGAACCTGCGTGACTGCGAAGATCTCAACCCCGCAACGCCTCCTCCCCTCCTCTCCCCTCATCTCTCCAATACATCGTCGCCACAGCACAAACAGATACACCAGCATCTCCAATCATCTCATATACCCGAAAATTAATTATGGCTGAGAATCCTGACGTCCCTAAAAACAACAAGGCTTTCGTGCCTCTCGGTAGGCCTCCCCAAACAATCACCATCACATCCCTCTCCAGTCAATGATCCCTCACCGAATAAACTAGCTGACAGCTATCTATAGAAAACAACCCCGAAGTAATGTCCCACCTCGTACACCAACTCGGCCTCTCTCCATCCCTAGGCTTCACAGACGTCTACTCAATCGATGACGCGGATCTCCTCGCCTTCGTTCCCCGCCCCTCCCACGCGCTCCTCCTCGTCTTCCCCGTCTCAAAAACCTACGAAGCCTCCCGCATAGCCGAAGACAGCTCGCTACCCGAATACACGGGCTCGGGAGCCAACGAGCCAGCAACTTGGTTCAAACAGACGATTCGGAACGCATGCGGGCTTATCGGACTCTTACATGCTGTTTCGAATGGCGAGCCGCGGAAGCATGTTATCCCCGGGTCGGATTTGGAGAAGCTGTTGAAAGATGCGGAGCCCTTGCCACCGGTTGAGAGGGCGGATCTGTTGTATGAGAGCAAGGCGCTGGAGAGCGCTCATGCGGATGCGGCAAAACTCGGCGATACCAAGGCGCCTGGGGCGGAGGATGATGTGGATTTGCACTTTGTGGCGTTTGTGAAGGGAGCTGATGGGAAGCTTTGGGAGCTTGATGGGAGGAGGAAGGGGCCGCTGGAGAGGGGAACCTTGGCTGAGGGTGAAGATGCGCTCAGTGAAAGGGCGCTGGATCTTGGGGTTAGGAGGTTCTTGAAGGTGGAAAGTGAGGGTGGAAACCCGGATTTGAGGTTTAGTCTGGTGAGTTTGGGGGCTGTGTTTGATTGATTCTTTTTTCTTCATCTTGTGGGTGATACGTGCAAGAGATGGGTTTCCTTAGTTGGACCTTTGAGGATTTATGTGAAATGATTGGGTCTTCTTAGTCCAAGACATACCAACGCTGCATATGATAACTACTGATAGTTATAGACAATCTGTACATGACTCTTACTATGGCATTGGAGTATCAGATTTGAGTAAACGGTCAAGCATCAACATCAACCCAGCACTCCCCATCATTAAACTTGAGCACCTCATCCCCACAAGCCCACCACCCAGCAGTAAGATTGCGGGCGAATACCTCCAAAGCCTCATACCTCATTCTTCCAGCATCAGCACAACCCGAGACAGACGAAGATGGAGACGGAAAGAAAACCCTCTCAAAAACCTCCCTCAAATTCGGCTTCCTCGAATGCACATCTGGAACACCAGCAATGACTCTTCTTCGTATACCCCGAGTAGTATCTTCCTCACTCTCCTTCTCTTCGTTCTCCTTCTTCACCCCAACAACAAGAACCTCATACGGCTTCCTCCACAGCCCCTCAACGGGCGTAACAGGCTCCCCGTACACAGTCGTCTTGATCCACACCCACTCCTCGATAATTGCGAATCCTGCACGTGTGAGAGAATCGTACGCTGTCCGTCGTGCTTTTGCGGAGTTTGTTATCCAGATTGCAGCAATGCATGTGTCGGATCTCGAACTATCTTCCCTCTCACTTGCCACTTCCCCTTCTCCGCTTTCAATAGTGACAGAAGGAGGGGCCGAGAACGAATGCACCCGTAGTAGATTACAAACCCACTCCGTCAGCAGCTCGAAATGCGAATACGACTGCGTCTGGTAATGGCCGCTTCGCCGGACAGACCTATTGCTCCATGGTGGGTCGAGGAGGATGAGGTTGAATTTTTGGTTAGGGTCGAGGCTCGGGATGGGGTTGTGCTTGGTTTCCCTCGTTGGTGGGGTTGAGATGGGGAGATTGCATATGAGGAAGGTGGATAGTGGCGGGATTGTATATGTGCGGTGTTGATTTTGAACTTTAATCTGTAGGTCTCTTGCAGCGAGGATGTTGGATGGGTTATTTTTTTGTGGATGTATTGAGACTGTGGCGGTTGAGGGGGATGTATTTTTGACGATGTGATTGCGTAGTTCGGCCCCGGATGTAAATCTGTTCAGGCCTGGGGAGAGGATAAGGGGTGGTTTTTTGGTAGGCATAGACTCTACCGGTTGGTCCAATTCGTCCAATTCAAGGGGTTGTATGCCAGGGCCATCAGAGGTCGATTGGTTATCTTGGTGATATTCAGCCTCGCCCTTCCTCCTTCTCTTCCCAAGCGTCACGCCACCGCCACCTCTCTCAATAGAAGCCATCCCATTCTCGTGTTCATGCCCATCTGCATCGCCATCTCCAATCAAGCACCTCTCAAAACACCACTTTACCCTACTCTGAAACCCACTCCGAATCTCAGCCAATGCCCCCAGAACCACCGGCTCGATAGCAGCTGCAACCTCCCTCTCCGAGTGCGGTATGCGCTCAAGCACCCGCGCCCGCGCAGTAGCAGTCTTAGGTTCTGTTGATGGCGGGTACGGGGTCTCTAAAGCGGGTGAGGAGAAGAGACTCTTCTTTGAAGGGGCTTGTTTAGGGAGAGATTGTGCGAGGGCGATTGAGGTGGGAACGTCGATTAGGAAAATTGTTGAAACATGATTTTGGTAGAGAATTGAGGTATGTGTCATCTTGAGCCATTGGGTTGGGTCCTGCTGTGTTTGTGAAGATTATTGGTGGAGTTTATGTAGTTGATGTGGTGTTGAACCCCAGAAAAATTGATCCTCAATCTCTCATGAAGGATCTGCCCTAGAGCAAGCGCATCAGCCCTAACCATAGGACACTGATTTTGTGATTTACAGTAAGAAAAGGAAGTCTCTCAGAATCGAGGCAATAGAAGTTCAGATATATAGTACACAAGTCTAAGTCTATTGTACAATCAAATGCTCCACCTGCTAAACAAGTCTAGATATCATGCTTAGCAAAACAGAGAGAGCTATTCGTCCCTCCAAATCCAAAACTGTTGGTCAGCGCCACATTGATGCGGCGTTCCTGAGCTTGGTTCGGTGCATAATTACAGTCAAAGCCATTGGCCACCCGGTCCAAATTGATTGTCGGAGGCATCACGTTCTAGAAACAGTTAGCTGAGCTCGCGCATTCACTATGCAAGACTAACCTCGTGGATAGCAAGAACGGTAAAGAGTGATTCGACGGCTCCCGCTCCTCCGAGTAGATGCCCTATAGCTCCTTTCGTGCTGCTAATATTTACATCAGCGGCCTGTGTCTTGCCTCCAGGGCCCAAGAGAAGAGCTTTGATGGCCGCGTTCTCGGCGGCATCGCCCAGGATAGTCGACGTTGCGTGCGCATTGACATAGTCAACCGCGGATGGCGCAAAGCCGGCGTTTTTTAGGGCTTTCTTCATGCCTAGCCAAGCACCGTGGCCGTTTTCTTTCGGAGCTGTCATGTGGTGCGCATCCCCAGAGCAGCCGTAGCCTCGTAGTTCTGCATAAATCTGAGCCCCTCTTGCTTTCGCATGCTCCAGTTCCTACAGAGGAAGTTAGTAGCAAAAGGCTATCACTTTGGTGGGAAATACCTCTAGCACCACCATAGCTGCTCCCTCTCCAACCACAAACCCTGCGCGATCCGCGTCAAACGGTCGAGAGGCTTTTTCAGGGCAGTCATTGAAGCCTGTTGCCAAACTTCGCGCACGAGCAAAGCCTCCAATAGCGAGTGGGTGGATACAAGACTCTGCACCGCCAGCGAGCATCACATCTGCATCTCCAAACGCGATGAACCGAGCAGCATCGCCGAGAGAATGTGCTCCAGTCGTACACGCAGTCGTTGCCGAATGATTGGGACCCTACTTAGCTCAGAAAGGCAATCATACAAGTCACCGTAGTGGAACCTACCATAAACCCATACCTCATGGCTAGATGGCCAGCTCCAAGGTTGATCAATAGCTTCGGCACGAATAAAGGAGACACCTTTCGATAGCCCTAAATAAAGTCAGCTTAGAGCTTCCAGACATCTGAGGACGACGACGAACACCCTTCTCATATGCGACGACCGTGTCATAAATCTCGTCAAAGTTGCCTATGCCAGACCCTAGACAAACACCCTAATTGCAGTTAGTAGTCATTCTAGAGAGCATTGAGGCAAACAAACCGTCGACTCTAGCTCATCTTGACCTGTGGGCTTCCACCCCGCATCTTCCAGCGCCTCTTCCGAAGCGGCGAGCGCATACTGCGCAAATCGAGCCATCTTGCGCTCATCCTATTGCCATTAGCTTCAAATCAACTCGGTGATGCATACGACAACAAAACTCCACGAATAGGGAAAAGCAAGAAGCACACTTACACCCTTCCCCAGCCACTCCGACGCAGTCCACCCCCCTTCAGCCCTCAACCCCTCAGGAACAACGGCCGCAATCTGAGCCGGCAAATCTGCGAATCTCGCATCGCGATCTCGAACATTAACAATACCACAATGACCATCGAGCAGCCGCTTCCAAGTCCGCCGAACTCCTATAGCATGATGATGAGTAGATTAGTTTAGTACGCGCAGACAGCCAATTACCAAGAACTAAACTAAATAGATGCATAACAAGTCCGGAGCCACGTGAGGAAGCAGTAAGATACAAGCAGTGGTCCACGTATCGTGTGAAGCTACCCTCCTCGGAATCGCCATGATGCTCCGTCTAGGACCTTCCCCTTCGGGAGGTGGAGACGTTGGAGAAGATGGAGAGAGAAGGCGGAAGAAGCAACTTGCTCCGATGAGGCACACGATAGTAGCAAGCAGTAGTACAGATAGCATTGCGTGATGCCACGTTCTTATCCAAGCTCCGGATCGCCTCGGAGTCAAGAGAGAGAGCGCGTAAACGTAAAATGCGATAGTATCACTCACCAACGCCGAGGGGCGTCACAGCACCCAGACCAGTTACGACAACCCGCCGCATAGCATCTTGTTCGCTACCGGAGCAGCTTGCAATCGAGGTGAAATGTCAAGGAATAACAATAAATGAAGTACCTAGACCCCAGTGTCTTGGAAGCAAACACGGCAGAGCAGCAAACAGCTCCTCAGAAGCCTCGGAAGAGCGATTCTACAAGAAAGTGCAACGAACAAAAGAGGAAAGTCTGAGAGACAGTCCATGCGGCCAGGCATCCAGGCATCGATGAGGTGGCGAGCACAGCCAATCGGCAGGGGTATCGCTATCGATAAGAGATTGCATTACACACGGTTACCATACGTCAGGATATTTTACGCTCCACAGGTTTCCATATAGAAACGAGGTCGCTTCTTCCCTGCTTTTTCTTTTCCTTCTCTTTTCTCTCGTTGAACGTGTTTAGTGTCCCGTGTTCTCATCTCCTGTACATTCGGTTCGAGATGAAGCTGACCTGGGCTGCGTTGCTTGCTTTTGCTGGGACCGCCGTGTCCCACGCCCACCATGGGCATGACGATGAGGTTATTCCGGAGCATGTGCGGGAGGAGCTTCTTGCGAAGTGGAACCAGGAGGTAGGCAATCCATTCTTCTTCGTATAATTTGATATAGCTAACGAATACCAGTGGTCGTTCTCTGGACACGCTAGCTTTGCGCATCTAAAGCCCGTCAAGTGCCTCGTTGAGCCCGACGAGAAGTACGACATTGCCGTCATCGGAGCTCCCTTTGACACTGCCGTCAGCTACAGACCGGGTACGCCCTAAATCGAGATCCATATCTACTCTGCGCTTCTATTAACATCCGACAGGAGCCCGCTTCGGCCCCCGCGCAATCCGCGCCGCCAGCGCCCGCCAAATGGCCGGAACAGCCTACAACACACGCGCCGGCATAAACCCGTACAGCTCCTGGGCCACCGTCAAAGACTGCGGCGACATCCCAATTACCCCCTTTGACAACGGACTCGCCGAGCGGCAAATGTACGAAGCCTTCCTGGAGCTTGGCACCCGCAAGCCCATCACCAGCGCATCGTCCGAATTCGGAACCAAGGGCATCTCCGCCGGCAGGTCCAAGCTCGTCACCCTCGGCGGCGACCACAGTGTTGCACTCCCGGCCCTGCGCGCGCTGTACCAGATCTACCAGAAGCCCATTACGGTGCTGCACTTTGACGCCCATCTTGATACGTGGAACCCCGTGCGCTACTCGGCGTACTGGCAGTCTGAGCAATCGGCTTTCAACCACGGAAGTTTCTTTCACAAGGCCAGTCGCGAGGGTCTCATCTGCAACTCGACGAGTGCGCATGCCGGGTTAAGGACGAGGCTTACGGGTGTTGATGATAGCGATTACACAGCCCCTGGAACGCCAGAGCAAGGGTTCATGCGGATTCACGCGGATGATATTGACGAGCTCGGCGGGCCCATGGGTATCGTTGACAAGATCATTCAGCGTATTGGCCTCGACCCCGAGCAGCCCGTCTATCTTTCCGTCGACATCGATGTCCTCGACCCTGCTACCGCGCCGGGAACTGGAACCCCAGAGCCCGGTGGCTGGACCACGCGAGAGTTTATTCGCATTCTGCGCGGTCTGGAGAAGCTGAACATTGTCGGTGCGGATATCGTCGAGGTGTCGCCGAGCTACGATAACAAGGGTGAGACGACTGCATTGGCGGCTGCACAGGTTGCGTATGAGATCATCACTAGCATGGTCAAAGCTGGCGCGGGCGAGGATTTGGGTGGTTGGTACGGACGGAAAGAGGCTGTCGTTCAGGAGACGGGAACGGAGGCCGCTGAGCCCGAGGTGGTATCTGAGCCTGAGGTTGAGGCTCCGGTCAAGGATGAGCTGTAATGAGATGAGATATGAGCCATGTAGATAAGATAACGAGATCAATGTTTATACCTGTGCACTGTCTTGCGATATTGGCGAGTTAGGTAATGATAACATAGCCAACCCGTTCAGAATGAATGAACCTTGTATGCGCATTGCGGTGAACACACCCGGTCCACGGTGAGTGACCCAAAGTTTGTCAGAAGATGAAATGAGACTGATCTTCATATTGGATATATCTGTACTAATACCTAGTCCACGTCTCAAGGAATCAGGAGGGTTAAAATGACACAGTAAATGTGGTGGGCCTGGCAACAAATCGGCAGGCAATAAAATATCAGATCGAACCGTAAGCCAACCAAAACAGGACGCCTCGACTTCCAACGCCAAGTTCAGACGATGAGAGCTGTTAAATAAGGAGTGGATATAGACGGGAAATAATGGTGCGCGGGGAGATCAGCGGGGGGTCAGGGCTGATGTCAAAGGAACAATAGGCGTAAGGGTATGGAACGGAACGCGGAACAGGGGTCCGGTAGCTTGAAGTTGGCGGGAGATGAGCTTGTCATGTTGGTACACTGTGTTCAAGGCAACATTCAGATGTGTAGTAGGGATAGTAGGCCACAAGAAGCAAGTAGAGAATAAGGCGAGAAGCCTACGTAACAATCATCATGCAGAAACCCATCCATCGACAGGCACTAGATCTCCTTTTTTTTTAAGGATTGGCCAACCCCGAAGAGTTGAAAAAGAAAAAAGCGTTCGTATAATTCGTAAGCACCCCAGGTGATTTCATATCAAGCTCAGTCCATGCCCCTCTCAGTCTTTCCGGTATCACGCGACACATGAAATATCACCAAAATGGGGTGTAATATCTTCACTCAGAAAAGTAACGGGCCCGTTCCATAGTGCGCGCAGTGCTGATTTACAGCAAGACACACCTCGATCTCTTCTTGGGGGCGGGCTCAAGCGCAGCAACGATTGCCTATGAGGGTTTGTCAGCTGGAAAGGGGGCTGCTTGAAGACTGTCCTGTGCAACACGCACCTCGTCAAAAACGTCCTTGAGCTTGTACTGTGTCAAGGCAGAGCACTCGACGTATTTCACAGCACCCAGCTCCTTGGCCATGCGGTCACCGTCTTCTTTCCGGATCGGTTGCATCTTCTGGCGGGCCAGCTTCTCACGAACGGCGGGGTCATCGCGGAGATCAACTTGCGTTCCGACAATCAAGCAGGGAACACCGGGGCAGTGGTGATGGACTTCTGGGAACCACTTTTCGCGTACGTTCTCGAAGGAGGCAGGCGAGGTCACTGAGAAGCAGACCAGGAAGACGTCCGTCTGCGGGTATGAAAGAGGTCGGAGACGATCGTAATCCTCTTGACCGGCGGTATCGAAGAGCCCCAGGGTGTAAGGCTCATCGCCAATCCTAATGAATTTCTCGCGATCAGTAAATGCGCGGTTATCATCAAGGTCCTTAGTAGGATGATCGGGTTTTCCGGAGGAATGGAAGAGATGCGACGCCGAGCCAGGACAAGGGCGGGAGGCAGTGGACCGATCTCGACAGTCGGAGCCGACGCGCGATTCAATCCGCATAGAACAAACGTCACTTACATGACAGTCACGGCATAGTTGTCAAACACGGTCGGCACATATTCTGAGGGGAACTTGTTCGTTGTGTATGAGATCAGAAGGCAGGTTTTGCCAACAGCACCATCACCGACCACGACACACCTGTAAAAATGGAACCCGCGGAGTTAGCAAGTTTGCTACTGATAAGGGAACGTGGTGATACGACTCGAAAAGGGGGCGAGGAAATGAGAATTGTTTGTGCAGGAAGGCGGATAGATCGAGGAGAAAAACAGTGTGCTCAAGGCAGAAGAACGTACTTGATAGTTGCTACAACCATTTTGAGAATCTGAGTGAATCTGGTGCTCTGGTAAAAAGGAGGACGGAGGAGACGGTTTGCGGTTGTCTAGACCCGAGAGAGGCAGAGGAGGAAACAGGAGCGGTGAATGTGAGGAAGACGGATCGATCGCAGCCGGACGAGGAGGGATGCCGTAGATGGGCAAGAAGAGCTTTCAGATAGGGGAGAGAAAGGAAGGTCGACGAGGAAGAGCCGCTAGAACTGACAGAGGTTGGGGGTGCGGTGAATGATGCTGTCGATGGTGAAAGGACGGAGGGCCAGCCAATGTGGGAGGGTCGAGGCGGAGAAGACGATTATTGCCAGTTGATGCTGGAGCACAAGTTAGCTTAGCCTCTACCGTCGTTTCTGTTCCCTCTCCGTTCGTTATCAGAGTCAAACCACCCCAAGTAGCTAGGTTTTCCTTCATGAGGTGCAGATTAACCCCAATGCTGTGCACCTTCCAGAAAACTCGAAAATTGGTGATCAGGGGACGAAAGACAGCGTAGACAAGTATATCCCAGCCAGTCGATCGACACACGTTCTGGAAGAACGGCTCGATTGAAATTAAGGTCAAAGACGATATTCACAAAGGAAAAAGCAATGCAGAGCGGCAGTCTTGCGCCACGACTGCTCCAGCGACAACTCACCCAGAATCGGTCAGGAAGGGCGTGACTTGCCCCAAAAATAAGATCTGTCTTGCAGAGTAATCTTCCTTGACTGTTTGTTGTTTGATTATGATGCGATCCGTCGACTCGCTAGGCAGTTGGCGATCAGGAGAAGCTCCGACTACTTCACAGGGAGGGGTAGAAAATGGGAGAGCCGCGGTTTCAGCAATCAGGGAAGTTCTAGCGATCAAGAGGAAGACCCAGGATGCTCTGTCCGAGCTATACACTGGAAGAGAAAAAAAATTCCAGAGGATCTTCTGGGAACAGAGGGAGACTGTTGAATGAATGATACTGGTGGTGCAGGATGCCAGAGAGCAAGAGGGAAAGTTTGAAGGAGGGGAGGAGAACAAAGCAGCACTGCGAGGCCAACGACACGCCTCAAGTATCCATCCCTCTTGTCAAGAAAAGGTCAAACATCATCCTCATTCTTCATCCAATCGTAGCTTTGAAGTCCCCTGTCATCCAATGGAAACTAGTCCGGGCGGTTGTATTATTCCAGAGGTCTACGATGGCCTCCGAGTCGCTCGCCGACGCGCCGAGGGAACAGCCATGAGCAGTGAGTTTAAGGGGATCACACCCTGACGACTCTTCTGTCCAATTCCCTCGCTTCCCTCAAAGCTATATGCATCCGATCCTACTTCAAGCTGCGCCTCAGCAGTCTATCCGCCGTGTCTCACCCTCCCAACCCATCTAGGAAATAATGGCTGATGTTTGATGCCTATGGCAGGCCACCATCCATCTTGGCCTGTTCAATTCGTGGATAGAACGAAGCACCGCAATCCTATCAATATCGATTCGGATTTCGAAGCTTTTGGAAATAAACATCGTCAACAACTTATCAACGATACTATATCTGCTCTATTCATGATTCTGTGTCTATATAAGTTGTATTGTATAGATGAGGGTATTTTGGTGTCGTCATCCATAATAGCTGGACGTAAAGTTTAGTGCAAAAGAACCAGTACGCCGAACAAATGCTTTTCGTGACAAATGCGAGTTAAACGCTGTAAATGGAACATGTATGTGCAGGCTGCACCAGGCCTCCAGTCGTGCCGGAGGACTAAATTGGTGCCCGGCATTGCTAGGCATCTCTCAATCTTGCTGCATATGCCACATGCAACTCGTCGAGATACAAGAATAGGTCACGAGCTTACGCTGTGGAACGATGCGCTGACTACGCTCAATATCCTGCGTAGCGAATCGGCAACGCTGATGCCACAGCGGAACGAAAAGGTTGACAAAAAGAAGCGATAGTAGCGCTTACGTTCGCTTTGATCGTTCCGTTGGGTCGCGCTCATCTTGTGGAATCGGCTGATGACCCGAGGTCTCGCTCATCTACTCAAATTAGCCCAAGCCACGCGCTTTGAATAATATGTGGACGACTGACCTTATCCAACCTATAGTTGGACATGAGAAGACTGAGCGGAATCAGCGGAACAGTGGCTACCAAAGCCAGTACCAACAACTTATTCATCGTCTCTTGGTACGAACGATTAATGGCAGCCCTGACCGGGGAGCCCATTTCGTATGACAAGGCTTTGGTCAGCTTGCCAAATATTTCCTGAGCTTCGGATTTGTGCTCCTCGGGAAGGTAAAGGAGCAGCTTGCGCGGGATATTGTGAGTCCAGACTGCCCCGGAGATGGCAGCGCCTACGGCGCCTCCCATTTCCATCGAAGTTAAAAACATCGCCGTCGCAGCAGCAACCTCTTGGTGGCTGGCGGACGCTTGAACACCCAACTGCACGGGAACATTGAGCAACCCGCCGCCCACGCCCACTATTATTTGCGTTCCCAGGACCTGTACGGGCGAGCTGCCCTCTTTGCGGTATAGAAGCATCATCAATAGGCCTAGAGTGTAGACCACGCAGCCGATTGTCACGTAAATTCGATAGCGGCGCGTATATTTTATAAGAATCGAAACTGCAAAAGCAGCAATTGTCGATGTGAATGCAAAGGTCTGAGTAACGCGGCCGGCTGTAGCAACATCGTAATTTTGAACCACTTGCAAGTAAGAGTAGAGGTATGGCTGAACCGAAAAGTAGAATGCCACTAGAATTGTCAGTAGTGCCGACAATTAGAAGCTGTATCATGCGGCGGCTTACTAAAGTAAAAGAACGCGAGACAACAGCCTGCAAGGGCTGTCCGCTGCTTAAGGAGATGAAGGGACAAAAGAGGCTTGGGCGCAAGTCTCTTCGACGACTCCCAGAAAGGAAGAAGAAAGAGGCAAATGAGGCCCACTACAATCATCGCGACGATGCTGTTGCTCTTCCATCCATTCTTCGAATTGGCGGCAAGGGTCAGGGGCACCAGGATCAATGTGACTGCTGCAGAAAGCAGGGTCAACCCACCGATATCGAGGTCATACCATGTACGACGGACCGTTGCAATAAATCCGCGCCGGTGGTGAGGCTTCTGTTTGATCAAGTTGAGTCGTTTAGCTTTCCGTTGGTTGAACAGCAGTGAGAGGGCTAGGGGAAGAAACGAGGCGGGTAATATGATTGACCACATCCCGTAACCCCATCGCCAGGACGTGTGGCGGAGTACGGCGTCAGCAATCGTGGGCCCTATCCAAACAGTGACGAGGAAGGGCAACTCCGGTAGCAGTGCGAGCAGTGCCCTGTTGAGAAGGCTGCTGCTGTCAGCAATAAACACTTGCTGGAGGATTTGCAAGCCTGTCGAGCCCGCTGCATAGAAGATCTGAGCGGAGGCATAAGTCTGAACGTTTGTTGAAGCAGCCATTTGGATGTAGCCGAGAACATAGATTAAGATGCTGACACAGAATGCTTCAAAGCGGCCAAAAACGTCGGCGACCTTGGCCATTGGTGGCTTGATCACGGCTATAGTAAGTTAGCTACCTTAGTAGTGATGGTGATAAAAGAGCAGGCAGCACTGACCGTTAACCACATTCTGAACCACGAGAACTGTGGAGATCAGGGAATGTTTACTGAATGCACTGGTCGCATATGCGGAGAGTGACATGATAGTCTGGCCCTCCAGAGAAGTACAAAAGGCCATGAGGAAGATGCTGATAGCCCTGTCAGTCAACTCCGGCGCGGGTAGCCTCCGCTGACCATCTCCGCAAATCAGGTATGAACTCACCTAACATAAGCTATGGCCAGAGTTCGAGTTGTCCATGTGAGGTTTATAGCCTCAATCTTCCTTACTCCTTCCTGGACCGAATCAACGGATGTCACAGCACTCGCGCCATCATCACTTTCATATCCCTCTGGGAGGAGGTTCTCGCCCTCGTGCTCGGTATCTCGTCGCATATCGTCAAACGTTCCATACGCGGTTGCGCCGGGTTCAAGCAGGGGCATCTCGAGGAGGCGATGGGCGGGGGAAAAGAAGAATGTCCAAGTTGGGAAACGTCCATTTACTGTCAAGTCGAGGGATTTGTATGTCGTCACGGAAGGCGGGAGAAGTATGAGCGGGAAGATCGTAACGGCGAAGATCGAGATCGATTGTTGAAGACAAAGAGGAGACACGCAGTGAGATCCTCAGCGGCCGGGAAAAGTTTGTTATTTGAGATCTGAGCCAGCCAGATCCACCTGGAAATGGGAAAAAGGAAATACACTGCCAACGAAAAGGGGGTATCTGGGTGGAGGAGGAGAAAAAGCAATATCGGCGCTGGACGGAGAACACGAAGCGAGTGCACCAGAACTGACTGCGAGGGTTTCAGGTGCCGAGTGGAAGCATAGATGCACGAACGGGGGAAGCAGCGAGGATCAAGCAGAGGTACACAGGCACGCGATGGCCAAACTGACCAGCGCCTGTCTGTCCGACAAGAAACCAGATTCCTGCGTTTCTGTGACCTTGAACTCCCAGCGACCCAACAGTGAACACTGCAGGACCCACGATCGTCAAGCGACACTTATGCACGTCGATGTTTAGGCAACTGGGATCAGCCTATGGGCTTGACGCCCGGGGCTGAGTTGTAATAGAATATCAGGCAATCAGCCAAACAGCTAAAGGTGAGTAAATCGGCTGCGGGGCCTCGTTCAGCAAGGCGGAAATTGTCGCAGAACCTGTGTGTCAACCATGGGCACAATGACATTTTATCATCTCGTCAAGAGACACACGTGGGACGCGGCGCTGCCTGGTGCGTATTGTCCGCCTGAAGGTCGATTGGAATGCAGGGCGCAGTTCGAGGGGAGGATTGAGCAGGGTGGTTCAAGGTTGTTCAAGGTCGTGGCGATGACGGTGAGTGAGTGGCAAAGCCGCGGCACCGCATGAACCCCCAAGGCACCGGGGAAGGAGGACGGGAGAGTGGCATTCTCTTGCTGGATGGGTCCTTGGAGCCACTGCCCGTGCATTCACGTGACCGTCAGGCCCAGTGACTGGATGACTCGAGCCCAGTCGAGATATCATGCCACCTTGAGTGGACTCGAGCCCGATGTTTCCATAAATGTACCACGCTCTGGTCTTTGGATGGTCTCATAATACGATTACTTTTTCGACTGTGCTACAGCGTTCTCCCACGAACACACGAGTTCCTGAATCCTGATGCGTGCATCCGAACTAAATTTGCTAGTGTCACAGCGTCACCACGGTTAGTGGACGGATGGAAAGAATCAGATATGATAAGATCAGCTGGCGTGGTGGTCGGACTCCGGAGGGGTCGGACGATCGGGCCAAGCGCCGTTCAGATCAGAAAGTCTGGTCCTTGGTGAGAGTTCGCAACACTCTCAGATTTTTGTTCTTTCGTCGAGGAAAGAACCCGATGCAGCAAACCATAGACTCCAGAGTCCAATCCTCCACATCCACTGACTGACTCGGGGTTTATATCATTCCTGCCCGATCCCTTGCGGTCTTGCAGGGTGATTCGCTACCCATCATACCCCTTGGAAAATCGCTTGACGAAACAAGGATGAAAACAATATCTCCAGTTGCAATTCCATCTCCTCTGTCTCGATCGAAAGCAGCATCAGGTAAACCTCCCCGGAGGATTCATGGTTGGACAACCGTCCCAGCTTCGTACTACCACTCTTTCTCGTCTTGCTGGTTAATTGATGAGCACTGGTCATTATTCAGAGCAACAGAGAACCATGCATGAAATGCGTTCCACTCCCAAGTGACATCTGATTTTCACCAGTTGCTCTCCAGTCCTGGCCGAATATTATTTGGCTTCGTGCAGAGATTCCCGCGAAAGCCGCCATCCGCACCCAGCGGCAGGCCATTTCGTGTCCAGAAGCCTGGTGGTATCCACACTGTCCTCCATATATCCACGGCGGTTGCTCCTCATCCAATATCTCAGTTCCCCACTTTCAGTTTCTCCAACCCGTATTCCATCGCTTAGGAGCTTTCTCAGGTTGCAAGGTCGAAGCGATAATCTCAAGCTCCTGGCCCGTCCTGAACAAACCATCAACTGTAATCGCGATGATGTCAGGTAGGCTACTGTGACTTGTGCTACCTGTTCTGTCTCCAGTAGTACTCACAATTGTTCAATTTTGTCACATGAGACTTGTGCTGTACCAAGAGTGAGTCAAGTAACTCGTGAGTCACATCTTCTTTGCCTAATGAAGTGGACTCATAAAACAGTCACTCGCTGGCAAACTGCCCAACCCAAGGAAAGTAGTGAATTGACTTATTAAACTTCATAGAGTCCATCCTACTGTACTATATAATTGAAGGGGTGTATACCACATGCTGTCTTAAACAAACCGCTGGATTTGCTACATCGTCCAAATAAACTGTCTTCCTGCTGGAGCGCTTGGGATAGGAAGAACCAAGTCTTGAGCACAGATTAGTAGATTTGGTTGCTAGGGGTCCCAATGACGGCCTACGCTGAAGAGTACTAGGTACCATGGATATACTCTCCAAGCTATATGTAATCTCAGTAGTCCCTTGATCAAAGTTTGCTTGGGGAGGTAATGAGTTCTGTTGGTACGACTCTTAAGGCTTTGTGTTATCAAAGCTTTTCGTGGTGCGCTTTATATATCTATCTGTTATCCCGGACAATTAATCATTACCTAGGTAGTACATCCCAACCACTTTTGAACATTATCCACGTTCCATATTATTACCAGCCATTTCTGGTGAGTGTATAGGTGCAGTTCCACTTGATTATTTCCCATCTTACTGCACCTACGTAGCTCCTACAAGTCGAGTTTCAGTGTCTATACTATCCCAAACAGGCATAGAACTACTGCACAGGATGTTGCATCATCGAGGATACCAAGGTTGTACAGAAAATGCTATTGTCAACACAACTACCTTACGTGCTCGTGACATCAAGCACATGGGAAGCAAAGTTAACAACCAAGTCTCCCCCCTCGCTCGAGGGTCTCGCCGCATAGAACCCGATCCAGCAATCAGTGACATCTTCCTCTGCAAAAATCCAGGTCACCTCTCGAATTGGGTTCTTCGAGACGCCCTCGACCAGATATATCCACAAGCTATCGTCGGGCTCTCTCACAATCTCCACTGTCGCACCCGCGCCGCCTGACGGGACTGGCAGCAGACTCCAGTCTGCCCAGCGATCCCTAACCACGGTGCTGAGGTGGGGTTTGCCGTGAGTGAGCTCGATGCCGGTTTTCACCCATTTGCGACTGCCATTGGCGCCGTTGAGGACGAGAATGAGGCCGCCCTGGTCATATTTCTGGCTCCAGTTGGCGGAGAATGCGACTCGAGCGCGCTTGAATGTGTTTAACGAAATGGTTTTGTAGAGGATGGGAGCGTTGAACCGCTCGGTGGAGGGGGGTTTGGCCCACACGTCTGTGGATGGGGGAGCGGTGATCGTAAACTCCGTGGGGAGAGCCCCGTCACCGGGGACTTTATCGGCGGAATTTGCAAAGGTGAACCCTGCCATTGTTGTTGTACAAGGTGTTTCCTTGAGTTTTTTGACGCTCAACTGTGACAGAGCGAAGACGGACGAGATATTTAAAAGGTTATAAATGCTTACGTGAAGATGAGGGGCACGATAGAAAGAGGGGTATAATGGGTCGATAATGCGATCGCGATCTGATGGAGGACACAGTACCTTAAATACCCTACGTCACCTCTCTCAACCATCACCTTTCGAGATTCAAATTACGCCGAAGAACATGGTCCACATGAAGTTATCGCCTGTTGAGAGCCTCGGTGAGACAGGGATGAGCGCCAATCATGCAGCGCGCGAAAAGGCATTGTCGGAGCATCTCGTGTCTTGCCGTCCACATCCTAGTTGCTGGAAAAGCCGATGTGGAAAAGCCGCTCACCACCACCACCAAATGGAGTGATTTCGAGGCCACACTGGTCTACCGCCCGCTCTTCGGCCTCTTTGCCCCAGTTTGGAAGGCCACCGCGCTCAGAGGCTTCAGAGCGGGGCTCTTTTTGCGAGACGATTTTGAAGAAAGTCTTGAGAAACAAGATGGACAGAATATATCGACATCTGAAGCTGTGCAAGGTGCTAAGTTTCTCACTCCATCGCGCTTCTCGTCTGTTTTCGAATCCAGGGTCCAACGCTTCGATCATGCAGGCTGGTCATGTGATCTCAACTATTGAAATTTGAATCGCTAGTACGCAGCTAGTCGATCCAAAAATATAGCGACTCTACGACACAGCCTATTGAACGCGGAGAAGAGACCGCGTTGAATTACCCACCCCTCCAGCTGGCCTGGATGAACTTGAAGGCAACGACGAACGGGGAAGAGCAGAATACACAGACTCCATCATGGATGCTGCTGCGCCACCCCATTTCTATTTGGAAGAATGATCGATCGTCGTCAAAGTAGGCTTGGCAACGGGGCGGCTGACATAACCCGCGCCCTGACGCGGCCCCAGAAAAGGAGACCAGAGCCTCCACCTGGCGAGTTGCTGGAAGTTTGCGAAAACTCACAGAATAATGTTGGTCATGTTTCCCAAGAGCGACCGGCTAAACACTTGAGGAATGGGTAGGCTGTTTATGTATCCTTTCCCGCCTTGACTGTGATGCCTTTCAAGTCATCACCATGACCTCTCGACTTCTCCATCCCGACGAATACGAGTTGGATATGCGATCGCGGTCCTCAATTGACTCCCAGGGCACCTTCAATCTCGACGAAGCCGATTTCGAGTCCCAAACAATACCAAAGCACAGCAGTCTGATCTACCGTCCACCGCTCCTATCGCGCATCTTAGGCTCAAACTACTACTCCGGATACCGTCGCCTCAACACCCCCTCCAAACCTTTCCTTACCCCTTCGAAACGACCAAGCTGCTACCGACTTTGCGTGCCTCGCCGTATTTCCTTCTTCCTTCAGACCTTTTTTGGCATCTTACTCGCGCTCCTCGTTCTAGCGTCGACTTTCCGTCCTTCGTACACATGGCGCCCTGCGCACTACACTGCTCTTAGCCAAACCGTTGCCAACTCGACTACTCACGGTCGAGGCAATCCACGAAACGAAAAGATCTTCATTGCTGCGAGCTTGTATGACCGTGGTGGAGACATAGCCGGTGGACAATGGGGGCAGAGAATCCTTGCCCTGATTGATTTGCTCGGCGAGGAGAATGTCTTTCTCAGCATTTACGAGAATGATAGTGGATCAGCAGGCGCAGGCGCTCTGCTAGACTTCAAGGCCCAGGTTTCCTGCAACAAGTCGATTGTAATCGAGGATAAACTAGATTGGGCCGACTTGCACGCAGTGACCGTCCCTGGTGGATCGAAACGGGTCAAGCGCATTGAATACTTGGCAGAGGTCCGGAACCGAGCCCTACGACCATTAGACACAGACCCGGAAATGCGATTTGATAAACTATTATACCTAAACGACATTATTTTTGATCCCGTTGATGCGCTTCAGCTTTTGTTTTCTACGCATGCCGACGAGAACGGAGTTGCCCAGTACCGGGCCGCCTGCGCCGTCGATTTCATTAACCCATTCAAGTTTTACGACACCTATGCCACGAGGGACCTCCAAGGTTACGGGGTGGGTCTCCCTTTCTTTCCCTGGTTCACCACTGCTGGCAATGGATCGAGCCGCAAAGATGTCCTGGCGGGGACGGATGCTGTTCGGGTCCGCAGTTGCTGGGGAGGAATGGTTGCGTTCGACGCTCGGTACTTCCAGCAGCCAAAAGCGGGGCCTTCTCAGGACCACGTTGCCCGATTTCGTGCGTCTCATGATCCGTTCTGGGAGGCTTCTGAATGCTGCCTTATACATGCAGACATTCAGGACATTCCAGTCAACCCCGAAGATATTGAAGATACTGGCATCTATATGAACCCATATGTGCGAGTGGCATATGACCCTCGCTCATTCTCATGGCTAGAATTCACGCGCCGATTCGAGAGGCTATATACCCTCATCCACAACATCGGAAGCCATTTGGCTTCATTGCCTCACTACAATCCCAGACGAACCGAGGTCCCTGGTCAGCGTGTTTTTGAGACCGCTTGGGTTCCAAGCGAAGACGACTACAGAGGGGGCTCGTACCAGGATATTCGACGAATCGCCGCGAATGATGGCTTTTGTGGGCGCCGGGGACTTCAGGTGCTCGTGGAGGACCGTGTAGAAGGGCAGGCGGGCTGGGAGAGCATACCGATTCCGACTTGACGAATGCTTGACGAAGCCACAATATTTGTGTATGAATCTGTGTACAGTTTGTATGTAAATCCACTTATCCTTCTTGTCTAATACTTGGAACACCGAATGAATACACACTTTGGACTATACCACATTTGAGCAGCTCCCTTTACAGTAATGTCCGATATGCAATGTGATCTACCCGATATAATCCCTTTACGACTAGTTTACTCACTCCTATGCGGCTTATGCTGCGATCCTGCTCTCTCGCCCATGTCGACCTTGCTTGTCATAAGGACCTCCTGTATGGTCAGATTTAAATGGTCTTCTCGCGGATGGTTCACTAAGTCAATCTAGGGTTGCTCTCTTTCTGGCTTTTATTACTTGTCATATAAAACCCAACAGTGACGTGAGTGAGTGAGTCAATATTCTTTGTCTATTTTTGAAGGCCATTAAATCAAACAATGTGCTTTTCCTGAATTTGCACATAGGGTAAAATCTGAAAGACTAGCGAGCAAACATACCCTTTACCTACTTTGCCTTTCCTCTTCCCAGCAGATTTCTCCTACTGCTTTCTTTTCATCTCCTCGCCTTTCATCCACTTCTCATCTCCCTGATCCCCATGATTTCAACTCCAGCCGACGACATGGACTTTAGCAGGCGCTTCACTGAGCTTACCGGGCTCAACATTACCAACATCATTCACAGTGTTGTTGAAGCTGTTGCGGATCGATCCTCTTACACCCTTGAAGAGAGTCGCCATGCTCCCAGGAAGCAAAGTGCTCATCCTCCTCCTGCCGGAAAAATTCAGGTTAGTTTCCTGTTTCCCTTCAGATCATTGATTGCTTGCTGCTGCTCTCTTTATATAAAGCGGGTCATTCAGAAAAGTGAGGGCTGACCACACTGCACGACATCATAACACACAGAAATCTGGCGACATCAAAACAAATCTTCACTGTTCTTCTTCTTCCCCCCCTCTTCTTTTCCCTTCTCCTCCACCTTCCCCAACTCCTTCTCTTTACAACATCTCTTCCAACTCATCCCGCTTTCACTCACCCACCCTTTCGAAAGCTCCCATGATGGCCACTGCCGTTGTTGCTGACGTCGATGACACGGCTGGCTTTATGGCTGCTGCCCGCTCGTTGAAGCTGGAGCAGTCTTATGGCAAGCCTCCCAGCCCCGAGCCTGCTGAGAACGAGTCGGTCAACAACGATACCACTGAATTCGAGGCAGCTACCAACACTGTCGATGCCTTTGATGATCTCATTAGTAAGCTTCTACCTGATTGCTTCTCGACAGAATGGAACTCCGTATGGCTGATTGTTGCAACTCCTCACAGACCTTCCTGTCGACAACACCTCTCCTGCCGAGAACAACACTTTTGTCGAGAGCACTACTCCTGCGGACCCAGCTCCCGCTGTCGAGAATGGCTTCTTGGAGTCAAACGCCACTGACTGGATTGCTCCCACTGCCGTCGAATCTGGCGCCCACGCTCCTGAAACCGGCAAGAGCCAGCCCGAGCAGGAGGACCGCGAGCACCTGTCTGTTTTCAAGACCTGGGGTACCCCTGCCGTCCGTGACAAGCCAGGTACTACACCCAAACACCCATCTCTTTTGATCCTGAACCTAACCTTCCTTCATCTCAGCTGCTCAGGTTAGACGCGTTATTATCAAGGGGCTTCCCGCTTCGTGGAGCACCCCCGACAAGGTCCTATCCCTGATTCACGGCGGAGTGATTGAGAGCGTGTCCATAGCCCCATCTGGTAATTCCCATGTCCTGTTCTGCGACCCTGCCGCGTGCAAAGCTTTCTATGACAAATATCCCAACGGAATCGACCTTGACAAAGAGCGCAAGTTCACTGTGTTTGTGGACCTGGGCGAAGAGGTGGATATCATCAGTTCCCAGCTGTCATTCAACTTGTCTCTCGGCTCG
Source organism: Aspergillus pseudodeflectus (assembly GCF_044049435.1). Classification (NCBI taxonomy): domain Eukaryota; kingdom Fungi; phylum Ascomycota; class Eurotiomycetes; order Eurotiales; family Aspergillaceae; genus Aspergillus; species Aspergillus pseudodeflectus. The sequence goes on along the minus strand of NW_027263807.1, from coordinate 83,376 downwards.
ACTCGCATTGTCCGTGCTGTCGGCGTTGACATGGAGACTACCATGAATGAGCTTGTCAAGATTGCCACCTCGAACCATAGAAAGGTAGAGAAGATCGTTGACTCATATGTCCCTGACTATGTAAGTACCATCCTAGATTTATATTTCTTGACTGACATGCAGCCTAGCCTCGCGCCGTGAACTTTCGTTTCTGCTCTATTGAGGACGCTGTTCGCTTTCGTGCAGCACTAATCCGCAACGAAGATTGGGAGCACTGCAATGTGCAGTATGCCACTGATCCGTGAGCTCTCACTTTCACTATTCGAAATATGGAAAATGCTAAACTTTACCTGTAGCTGCGAGCTTGCAACTGGATACCATGCGGACTGAGCCAACCCAACTCTCTCGCAACAACTCTCATGGTAGAGGGCTGACAATCCCAGTGGCGCTCAATGTGTCTTGGGAGACCTGGAGAAAACTTTGATGGAGGTAGAACAAAATGGGTTTAGAGATCTAGACTTCATATGGTAGTGGTATGTTGACATAGCCAAGGTGTATTTTCATGACAGAATGAAGTTCTTCCTACTCCTGTTCGGCCTCTTCGCGAATCAATAAAGTTATCCATCGTTGATGAAATCGATAGACCCAACAACAGTAAGTAGTAGGTGCTATAACACAAAAGGCAAGGTATCCCTCTAACTCCTCTCCTCTTGAAGACTCCCCAACCGCCGTAGTTGCCAAGTTGTGTACATTCATTTCATCAATATTGAACCCCAAATGACCACAAAACATCAAGCCAATCCAGATAAAACAAAACAGCCATCCAATAAGAAAATCACTGGGCGACAGACCAGCCATTATTATCCTTCATTCCACGCTTTTCATCGGCCAAGCCCGCTAGCATCTCCCCTGGGATTTGAATCTTTCGCCCAGTGGTCTGTCAGCACGTGTCTGCAGGACGAACAATGCGGATTATCTTAGATCAAAGAGTTGAGGGTTTGGTCTGCCGAGTTCCGCCAGGGGCTTGCTGGGCATCACCTGTTGGAAATTGAATCGGAAGGAATAGTGGTATTTTTGCTCAAGATAGGTGCTCGAAAAACTGGCTGTTTCCACTCTAGACTTTTGATGGCTTGTAGTCTACAGTATTTGTTTGGGCTAGGTAGTTGTAGCAGATCAAGCGAAGGAGGCGACTCTGGTATCAACAGGTAAGGTAAGCAGTCTTACCATACAAAATACACAACGCGCAGCGAATCTCGCATCTTCGCTTTCAAATTCTTCAACTCCATCACCAGCATTTATTTTCCCAGCTCTCAGTCTCAGACAGAAGAACGCCATCGACGCCCGGCGCCACGACAGGGGAATCCCACATCCAGTCGCTTCTCAGCCACGCCCTCCATCACCTCTCGAATCTTGCAACAAAAACGCCTCCGGAACCTCTGGATCAAGTGGAGCAGCGCCGTCGTGGTGGGTATCACCTCCAAGCTCGTCAACGGACACACAAGGTTGCGACTTGCGAATTTGCGAACATACGAGAGTCGTTAGGGCCCTTAGGAAAATCCTGCGGATTCCTGCACGGCTGATTGTCTCACAGTGAGTGTGGCTCGCAATTTCTTGTCTGACGCCGCTGCTGCCATATTATCTTGAGGCTTTGACTGACTTCTTAGTACTGAAACTGCGACGAGTTATTGACAGGTTCTTGATGCCTCCCCAAAACTATCTAGATACTAAACCTCAAAGTGACGAGAATTTGACAATGCGATTGGACCTACCGTTTTGGCAACCATGAGCAGCACTCTGACAATTCATGGAGCAGGAGTGGAGAGCGGGGGCCAGAATCAAGCGGAGATCCCCGATGAAGAACAAAGGATCGCTCGCACCTGTCGCGAATCGCAAGCTCTCGGAGTTTAGGTGTTGCTGAGTGTTGTGTCTCTGCCATGCTGCCCCTCTTTTTTTCTGGAACTCCATCCTGCTGCTCAGGGACAGCCACAATCTTGTCATTCTTGTTCACGACATCCAAGTAATTGAGCCGAGAGCGACCCATGGTTACGGCCGAAGCGGCGAGGATTACGCTCGGATTTCCTCGGGGCGACTAAATTGTTGGATACGGGCTCATACTTCACGTCCATTCGTTCGTATGTATGGTGGTGCTTGCTGAGAAGCTCGATACCAAGTGCTGTTCGCCACCCTATCAGGACGAGAAGAGAGATGAAATTCACAAAGGATACGATTCCTGGCAGGAATAGCGCAGCACTGCTGTCCACCTCTTGCAAGAAGAAGAGCGCTGTCAGGTCCCGACAGTCTGGGTGAGGGTGTGATAGCTGGGCATTAGCCCAGCATAAGCCAAACCTTAGGCAATGTCAGTTGGGCGAGGGGGTTTTCTTGCGTCCTTCTCCGGCAACTCGGCTCCAATTTTGCCCAAGAAAGCATATTCAAGCGAACTGATGTTCAGGCAGCCCTCGCGCGTGTGCTGATGGTGGTGAAGAATGAGATCTCACACTCATCTTCATCCTTTACATCACGAGATGCGCGGATCGCCCGAAACATTCTTCAGCATCTCAGATTTACGTAACTAACTTCATCACGAAAAGAAGCTAGTTGATCTTCGGCTGTTGACTGCTGTCTTGGCAGCTTATCCCATGCTTCAGAACGAGTACTCTGAGGTCCCACTGAGTTTGGATAGAACAGCAAGTCCCAAAATCGCCGAATCAGTCAAGCAATGTGACGACTCATGGCATTTGTTTTTTTGGACGACGGTCAAAAGCTCATCTCAGAAACAGGATAATCCCTGTAAACCCACGGGGGGGTTTATTTTCCCATGATTATTTTGCTATCTTTGACGGCTTGACCTTCTTCCCACTTTTTCACCCGCAACGGGAGCCAATGAGAGTTATCGATTTCACTGAATCGATCCTCAGCTCCCCATTCCCGCGCCCAAAGGATGGTCGACCCATTTTGAGTCGATGCCAACCGTCGGCGCCAACGGCAGGGATCTTCCCCTCCACAGTCAGAGTCCAAGTTGCTCGCTCGCCGCGCAAGCTCGGTCTTCGCAAAGGGAGGAAGTTAGCCCGAGGAAGCATTCTTGTTGATTATCGGGTTTGGCCCAATCACCATGTTAGGAACCAGATAGCGACGGAATATTCCTTGGACTTCGCTGGGGATATGTGCGTTAAAGTTCAACGCCTTCCACTAGACCGTTGATGTCACGATCTACAGCAGGATTTTGTCTGCCTTGCCAACGCTGATCAACGGGTATCCCCATGTCAAAGGCGCGCCGCACACTGGCGCCAGCGTACAGTCTGATACAAGCGGTGAGTGAAGATGGAAACGACGCAGGCTGTTTTTGTGGATGGCGATCGCGATACTGCAGAATCTGCCTCAAAACCAACACTGCAACCACGGATACAGGACTTATTGGATGCTACCCCGATATACCATTCGCACAGGGACTCAAATATCCGTTATTGGGTCGGTCTCGGGTTATGTAGCTACCATGTTCATCAAACGACAACCGTTCCGTCTGATGACCTTTTGCTGGTCCCCGACAACGTGTGCCCCTGATCTATAACAGAAGCTGCCGTTTGACGCTGCTAAAGTTACTCTGTAGGTACTAGGCTAGGTCCAAGAGGCCCCATTTACCTGATACAGCCATGCAATGCACATTAACTGTGCCGCACTAGAGATTATAAACGCTGGATTAACATGGGACGCGGCGACGCCCAGCAAGTTGCCGCCAGAGACATGGATGTCTTGACTCTTCCGTTCCCCGCCCTCCACCCCCCTGTTCCAGCATTTGAGCAATCATGACTCAACAAGCAATTTCAGCTGTTGGTTTTTCTGTTCCATGCTTGGAAGGGCGCAGATCAACTGCAGCGTTGACTTACCCAGACACGAAAGGCTCAGGTCTCTCCATAACTAACCGCAAGCAGACCATTCGCCTATACAGGCCGAAGAAGCCAATACCGAGCGTCAGATCGAAGCTTCTTTGTCTCTGATTGTTGGGTAGTGGTACAGACTACTCCGTACTACACAACGAGAGCGCCGCGGTCGTTTTTTAGACCATGCAGGACTTCAACGTCTTTCATATTCTCAAAATCTTTGCCGAGAAACCTCCTGCTTAGCGAAGCCATGGCGACTGGGCCGCTGGCGTAACGGCGTTTCTCCGGGGAAAAACCTCAACATTCACTCATGAAACACGACCCAAGGCGAAATTCTCGGAGCTAGGTTCGATCTCCGTTTTCGCTCGGCTTTCCCGAGGCCTGGTTGATCAGCAAGAACTATTTGATATTGTATTGGGAGGTGGGTTACGACTTGAAATCATAGACCTACGATTCATTGTTGGGTCCGGCCGATACCAAAGTACTGTTTCTGCGTACACATATGTCACACAGCCACGAGCGTCCGTCCGTACTCCGTAGAGAGATTGCTTGCTTGCTTTGAAGATCCGGTCGGAAGAGGCCCACATGAGTTGAAACCGCGTCTTGGTTCGAGTGGGTATGGCCGTCTGGTATGAGGAAAATCCAAAACACATTCTACCCCAAGAATTCCGAGGCAAATCGGAAATCGACTTTTGGCGGAGATCCTGCAAACGACGTTTTGACATTCAAAGGGTGCCGAAATCCATCACGAGTCAAACGCGAGTCAGGTGTCTTACAAACTATCAAATCATGATCAAGCAATAAGACATCTTCTAGAAATCATCCGGCGGGCTGTTTAATTTGATAATCTTATTGACTCCTGCCAATTTGGGAATCGTGGTGCGATGGTTTGGCGGAGCTGTCAGCAGTGTCAAGTCTCGCCCTGAAGGATTCGCATGACGAACTGGCCCCATCTGGGTCAGAAACTGAGCCTTCTCATTGACGAATCGAAACTCCGCCGAAACCTTAATAAATTAGGTTAGTTTGGCAAGCTGGGGCGCTCGTGTGGTCTAACTATTCATAGACTGCGTCCGGAGAAACATGGAATGCTTTCCCGACTTGCCAATAAGGACCTCATACGAGTGCTCTAAACAACTGTACCTGCTCTCTCTTACCCTGCAAGTGCCGGCCTGCTTCTGATACGCTTGGGACTGGCCGGCAGCTGGATACCTCGTGGGGTCTAAAAAATGGAGAACGAGGGTAAATCAACGTTGAACCTTGGACCTCTCTGGCAAAGATAGCCGAGCAGCGAGCGCAACCAGGCTGAAATAGAACATTACGTGTTGGGCTATGCTACTTAACTAGTGGCCTAACGGCCCGGATCTTGTGGCAGAGTGGGCATTAACAACAAAGTGAGGCTCATATCGCCGGCTTGCTAGGTTGTATTTTGCAAAACGGGCTCTTTGTTGTCGTCGCCCCCCGCGTGGAGAATCCTCGGTGGGTGAATTTCGGCTATACTTCAGAATTGACTATGAACATCAAAAAGGCAGAGTCAAGAGCTTCTTCATGGGGCTATCAATCTTGTTTCTATTTCAACTGCTACGAGTCTTTGGCCGACGTTTTCTATTGAGGCTTCTATTGAACGCTACGGTCTTTATGCCCGAAGCCCGGGGATGTCGGCGCGCAAGGCCGAAGTTCGGTCTTCAGACCAAAACAAAGACCAGGCAATGGGATACTACGTCAGTTCCCAGAACTCTAGAGGCCATAAGTCACTCGTTGATCAGCCCAAGAAAGCACCAAGAGCAGGGTCACAGCAAACAAGCCCGATATGGCGCCATATAGAGATGCACAGATATCGGAATTAGGGCTGGAGCTCGGGGATGATGCTGCGCTGACAGAATATCAATTGAGATAAGCAGAAGATGACTGCATCACTACCTGCAGGATGAACTGGCTCGGCACAAGCTGAAGAATCGTACTCGTCACCCCGGTTCATCGGCCATCCTGCAGAAACAAAGCACGATGCAAGGGATGCTTGAAAGCGAAGAAGCAAATATGTTCATATGCTTCTTGTTCATCAGCAGAACCAGTTCACCGACAGACAGCCAAGACGGGCCAAAAAGCCAAGTCTTACACCCTGTAAGCCAGCTCCAACTCCGCTGACGCAAAAAGAAAGCCGCTGGGACAGCCCCTTGCTGATTCTGAGGTACAAAGCATGCAGGAGGTGGTGCTTTGAGAATGTGAGTTTTATCGTCTCCAATCTGACAGGATGACAGGTCTCAAAGCTCAGGAGATGTCTTAGCCTCCCTTCAAGGGGCAAGCCCAGGCACGGCAGTGCAGCGCTGCAGCTGCAGAGCCGTTTGACTTGATAAGGAGCACCGATAACCCTCTGGCGAACAATCCTGGTGGGATCTCCGTCCGCCCCCAGTTAGGAAGTGATTGCGACGATTAATCTCAGTCATTGGCCCTCGATATCTGTCGCGTATATGTTAACTACTTTTCACCTAGTCTCTTGTTGACCACGGAAGACTTGGCAAGTTGGGAACTTGTCCGTGGCTGGAGCTCCCCACGCTGCAGAATAATGCAGATCGAATTGAGTCGTTCTGGAAGAAGAAGCTAGGACCTCATGGAGACATGGAGTCCTCGGGAGGATTGACCTACTCCGTAATCTGGCAGCGGCGGCTGATTGGATACTACAGCAAGTGAGAAGATTACTACGCCGTTATTAATTTATTGTCATGAGCGTTCGAGGCACATTTCCGTCCTTTCAGACCAAGCGAAGATCAGACGGAAGCTCCACCGGCGCCGAGGCAAAAGTACTTACGAACGGACTCTTCTTGTCCGCCCTCCGCAGGAGTAACTGTGGGTCGGAGTCGGACTCCGTTTCCGTCTGCAAGATATATCTACCTATGGCCAGGTCTCGATTTATTTGAGCATTTTGTTCGGCCTTGTTTCGAGTCTCTTGAATTTGACCTGCGCAAGGATGCAATTGCTGTCATACTTGAGCCTCAGACTGAGCTACTACTGAGTCAGATTGGCGCCCAGTGACGCCCTTCTCGCACAGCCACCCAGCCCAGGTATGCAAGGCAGGGCTGGCTGGGATGGGGCTAGGCTACAAACGCGGACTGAAAGCCGTTTGTAACCTTGTCGGTTGACGCTCGTGCCAACCAACACCTGGCGATTCTCGTCGGTCCCTACCTACTACTCCTAGTTAGTACCGACGAAGATACGGAGTCCTCTTTGTCAGGTCCCAACGAATGAAGATTCAGCGCAACCAAGGGACCACTGTCAATAGTTCTCACGTGACTGTAATCCACTGCGGGTAGGCGCTGTCGATGTGCAGGCTAGTCCAGCAGAGGCAACAATCTTCTTGGAAAAGAGGCTCGAAGTTTGGTTCGGGAGGTCAGCTAGTCAAATCCGGTTGCGAGGAGTGAGCCACTGGAGAAAGAAGGAAGCCTTGAAGAAGATCCTTCAGACTTCTGCGACGCAACTCCGTGCCGCAGCGGATGATCATCCGTTTCTGTGCCCAAGCGCCCTGCTCTGAGAGGACAGGGTGTTATCTCCTCGGGGAAATGACGGACGAGCCTACATGACAGTTCGAATGGGCGTTTACCTAAGAGCCTTGCGCCTCGCGCCTCGCGCTTCTTACCTTCCTCGGAATTTGATACCTTGCTGCCCCTCGACAACGTGTAACATGGTGACGGCGACCTCCGAGCTAGATATTCAAGAGTCACGAGTGAGCGATGATGAATCCATGATCGCGGGGAAGGACTCCCACAGAAGGAACTCCAATCGAAGCAGCGAAATAGCCGACCCAGAATCCTGCTCCAGCTGAGTGTGGGCTGCGATCCAAAGCTTGCGGGCGCACCTTGACTGTGCCGCAATTCGAGGCTCCACAAAGTACCTGAAGGCTAAGAAGCTGCAAAACGCGCCTTTGTCACGTCTTTGAGATGGCGATTCAAAGAGTAACGATCTTCAGAATGATGCGGCGATGAGGTGAGAAAACTTGGGTGCGGTCCACTACTGCACCTTGGAAAGCCCTCATTTCACTTCGCTCCTGCTGGAGTCGAGAGAACGAGGAGATCCGACAGAGTTCCTTCTTTCTTTGTTCTCGCTCGGAGATAATCGGTGACAAATGCCTTGTGGAGAAGAATGATGTACGTATCGATTCTCGCCTGCCTTGCCCTGCGACGTGCTGAAAGTTGCAAGTTGCGAGTTGCGATTGCAGACTTAGCTACTGCGTACTGCGTACTCGTATGTTCATGTCACTTGGTCATGTTTCTTTTTTCTTTGACCTGACCCTGTGCCATTGCTTACCCACCCAGGGCGCAGAAGACAGCCCACTACTGTCCTTGCAGGTGCGACGATGCAGCCCCGGAAGGCTACGGACAAACGACACATCTGAGATCTTCATCTGCTTCATCCTCCCCTCCGTCATTAGCGTGACTCTATATGCACGTGCCGGATGCCACATTTGGTTGTTGGGTCAGTTGAATCTTGGGATGAATATCTCTTGAGCTTGACACCCAGTCATGCAACCAGAGCGATCAAAGTCGCGATGTGCTTTTTGTATGCGGCAAAACAGGCTTCGGCGTTGGCAAGATGAAGAATAAAAGCACATCATATAAATAATTTCAATGCTCTCTGTAATATATTGTGGGGTGGGCTGATTCGCTCGCTCGCCTGTGACGAAATGATTTACAGCTGCCAAGCGCAGCGACAGCTCCTCTGGACAATGGCAGGAGCTGACACTTGCCTAGGTGCGTTAGCAGCCGGGTAGAAATAAGGCTTTTGACGATTCATTCAGTCAGCTAGATATTTGGTTCTCGAGCAAGAGCGATGAGCAAGCCCCAACTGGAATGTTGTTTATCTACAGAGCGCGGACAACACTTTGGCAATATTGCCCGGGTGTTGTCCACACTCTGTAGATAAACGTCGCGATAACATGGAGCGACTGGACGACTGACTGAAACAGGTAAACGCTAGCTTCCTGCACTGGACAGGGTCATGTCAGAGATCGATGAGGGATTGAGGATGAGTTGGCACGCATCCGCAGTCCGCATGTGTGCAGAACTGCAGAAACTGCAGAGTCAGAATCAGATTCGCATCTGGACTGAGGGGAGGGCCGGGGAGCTGCCCTTGTGTCTCACCCTCAACTCTTCATGCTCTCTCTGAGTCTCTCCTTGGTATCCAAGTCACCCCCCTCATCATCCCTAGGTGAATTGTCAATGTGAACGTCCCTGCAAAATACATCTGCATCACTGGCAGTATTTGAAATCGCCCCACACACATCGTGTCTCTGTCAAAGGGTATCCGTGCACTGATTGGCCGGGTCGTCCCGACAGCTCGGTAACCTAGCAAAAGCCACAGCTGTTGGAGTGACTTTCCGCGGCCAATCGCCGAGCCTGGTTTGAGATGCTTTTTGTTGGTTTTTTTCCAACCTCCCGAGGGTCTCCTGAATTCTTCTTTTTGGTTCAACACGTTTTTTCGGGGATTCGAGGGAGTTGATATGGCCGAATTGCCGGTTCGATTGTATATGGTTTTCTTCACGTTTGTGATGGATCTGATTCATCACTGAAAAGAACTCGAATTTGCGAGCTGCGAGTTCTGACGGGGCTCGGTCAGAGGCCTGGGTCTCGACTCTCGACTCCAGTCCAGCTCTGTTTGAGTCGAGATTTTAATTTAGCAGGTTTAGCAAGCTGTGCCGCTAAGCAGCCGTCCACAGCTCCACCACCACCCGTTCCCCGATGAGATGAAGATGCCTGGCTGACTGGCCTCCAGGCTCCTCGGTTGTTCGAAAAGTGGCCCCCGCGAGGCGTCAAGGGTCAGGTCAGTCAGGCAAGAATGCAATAATCTGCAATCCTGACTCTACCGCCAGAGAGTTTGATTTGCACAATTTCGCTTGCTCGCTTGCTCATTTGATGCGCGCATACATGCGAAATGTCTCATTCAGGTACATACATTCTGTACATTCCATGGATAGCGAGGGGAGCTGTCCCACAGTTCCAAACTTCGAGTATTTGTCATTCCCTGCCAGGCTGCGACGGGTAGAATCAAATTCAACGGCCGTCGAGAGGAGTCAACCGGTTCTTTGTTTGAACTGCGGCTCCGGAATTCCTGACTCCGATCTGAGCCAATGTTCCAGCGTGCCAGTGCTGACAAGAGGGCGACAAGAGTGGGTAGCCTCAGGCTGGGGAAAGAAATTGCATTTATCGACTAATAAATTACCCGATCTAACGGTATTCTCACCCCGATTAATTCAAAATTGAAATTCAAGAATAAATTATTTGTATTAATCTATTCGAGTGTGGTGGGCAACGACGAGCAGCCAGCCTGTGGCAACAGACCAGGTACACTAACGAGGCTGTCGAGTCGACTCGAGACCTTTAAACATCCTTGCATGGACTCTGTGGACCGTACTTGACTCTGTAATAATAATAATCTCGCCGCTGCAACCTTGAATCTTCACAAGCGCCCTCCTTCCATCTCAGTCCATTGCCGCAGTGTCTGCGCATCCGGCTTCACGACATTCGCTACATGGGGACAGGGGCGCCGGCGTTCGCTCTCTCTGACAGGCCCGCGAGATCCAGGGATTCGGTACGCTGCATGGGTTCAGCGACCGCCCAACACTGCTAACGGGGCATATTCCCTTTCTTCACAATCCAACCGGAGCCCGCGTTGTGCTGTTGGTGATGGTTGAGTCCGCAATCACCCAGAAATAGCTGCTTCTTAAACGCGCTGTCTCCCTCACCTACTTTCTGGGCGGCTCTGCCTGTCTCGCATCTCAACTCGACTGTAACTCAACTGCTCTTTGAGGATCAAAGAACAGTCACCATGGAATCCCCTTCCCACCCAAGGCGCATGGCCATCGACTCCCTGCTCAACCCCCCAGCAGAGGCCGACAACCCAACACAGAAACTCCAACACTATGCAGCAGCACATGCGCCCCTCACACCCCAGTACTCGCCTCTATACCCTCCAAGCCCACACCAGCAGTACTTTCGCAACTTCCCCGAGGATACTAATCGACACCACCAAACCCGTCAACAAGTCCATCACCACCACCATCATCACTACCACCCATACGGCCACGGCAGCCAACACAACACCCCAGCCCACCAGGACCACTACCAACACTCGCACCACTCCCAGCACCACCACTCATTCATGCCCTACCACCGCCCACGCTCAACAGACTCCTCACCAGAAGCCTACGCCCGAGACCGGGAACGCTACTCCTCCGTCTCCAGCACCTCCAGCACAAACGCCGGTGCCCACAGCAGCAGCAACAGCACCAGCGGCGACCGGCGGCGTCCGCCACGGCCCAAGTACGAGGAAGAGGAGATGTACTTTATCTGGTACCACCGCGTCGACCTGTGCCAGGAGTGGAAGGAGGTCCGCGAGTCGTTTAACTGCCAGTTCCCCAACCGCCAGCGCCGCGGGTTCCAGGGGATCCAGTGTAAATTCTACCGCTTCATCAAGGAGAAGAAGTGTCCAACGCTGCGTGAGCAGAGGCGCATGCGCGATGGCGAGTTTCTGCGGCAGGAGACGACGACGAGTTCTCGGGCGGATTATGGGTCGAATGCGCCGCAGTTTGGGGTCGTGGAGTGGATGGGCGTTTGGTATCCGTGGATGAGGGAGGACCGGGAGGAGGTGATGCGGAGGAGGTTATCGAGGTAGACACTGGACTCGAAACCCCTACCCATCTCGATCAGCCTCTCCTTTCAAGCAAACGTTTCCACCCGTTACGGCCGACCATCTCAGAATCCTCTGCCGCTTCTACACCTCGCCCTTCTCAACCTCTGTCTCCTCTGATCCATTCATCCTACCTACTCTCTACCGACCGACCTCCTTCAACACGTCCTTGTCCTCCTCTCGAACCGTCAATCACACCACCGATACCCGGCTAAGTGAGCCTCGATATCCATCTCATTCCCATCCCATTCGACCCTTCACCCTCTCTGTCTTCTTCTCTTCTAACTATACATTTTTGCACACAATTTCTACAACTTACTTTTCTCTTTTCTACTATGACCGTATGACATGCTGTGCTACTCATTGGGAGGCTCTCTGTATTTCTAGCATGCATATGACTTGATCTGATCTGATCTGATAGTCGATCGATTCCATTTGGTGTTGAACTCATTAAATCATGGTGATTTCTACAGTTACCTATTCTACATATACATAAATACATGGGTACATTCTGTTAGATATGCTGTCTACCTCGTAATTTTCTCTTCGTGAACCCAGTGCACCTGAACGTAGACTCGACTATATTTAATATCTAGAATTCGGCGCTTATCCCACACACCATGAGATCCTACGAACAGGGGCGCTTAGATACCGAAATAGCTCCCCGAAGAATCGAAACCGCTTCTAGAAGATCTCCGCGCAAAGCTACAGTACAAAACCAACCGGAAGGCCTGCCTACCACCTCCCTCGAGGGGCCAGCAGCCGCAAAGCACATCACCATCACGTGGCATACTCAACCCTCAGCGCCCCTGCCTAGAAGAGACATAAATAGCGAGGGATTGCCGCGGGGAGGGTAGTTATATTTTAGTTTCATCCTGCTGTCCCGGCACCCTCGCAAATAGCAAGCGAGCTTGGATATATGACTCTGGACTCTGAACCCGGTAGGAAACTAAATAATGGGGGGCGCGGGAAAGCAAAGCAAAGCAAAGCACGCAGTGTAGTCTGTATCAGAAGGTGTCGGATATTGCTTTTGGAGGGGGCTACGTTACCATTCTTAGCTTCCCTGCGTTTGCCTGCCTCGGGAGTCTGACTTCGGACGGAGTAGCTGCGGACGCTACCACAGATTACTACATAGATTACATATATGGGGGCCTATCACTCAACTGGACATTCGTTTCGAGACTAGGAATCCTGGACTCGACCCGGGGCGATGGGAGGCTGGCTGATGGTTCAGATTAGTACGGACTTTGAATCTCTGATGGTGCCGGTGGTAATACTACGCCAGTGTACTGTATTGTATTTTACGTGACTATTATACGAGTAGTACTCTGTACTCTTTCTTGCTCCTCTGTTTCCCACCATATACTACCAATCGTCCTATTGTAGCAAGTGATCAATGCACAAGCGAGATAAGTACTATGAACTAACATGAGCAGTCCAAACCAAGTCGCCGACTCAGCACCAAGACCCTCGCAAGACCAACACCATTCAAATTAATCATAAGATATCATAGGCCACATACTAAATGATCGCCCTGGTCCCGCAGACCCCAAACGGCGACCGGCGTCAACTCCTACTGTGACGGTAGTACTACTAAATAATGTCTCCATCTCCGTGCTCCGACCGATCGGCTCTTGTTGACGGCCGACTTATTGATTCTAGTCTACTACTACTATTCTAGTTAAGGATAACACTTCTTGAGGAGTAGTCGGTACGTGCGAGCTGCGGATTGCGCGGGATGATACCCGACTAGGCCAAGCCGCGGCGGACGAGTGAACGATGGTAGTCATACTGAGCGATTGCGGGTCGAGGCTGTTGTTCATACTGTTGTCGAGACTTGATAATAACTTGAATGCCTTGGCTGTCATTTGTGCTTACTACTCTATGTGGGGGTTTGGCTTGGGTTTCGGGATGGCGTCTCTACAGCTTTAAAGTCCCCGACACAACGGTTATATATCAGTCAGATGCTGATGTGACGAGGATTATTTATGTCTCTTGTATCATGTCCATCAGCAAGCATAAACAAGCGAATCCAACCCACGGAACGTCGTAAAAAGGAAATATACGAGGGGAAAAAAAAAAAAAAAAATAGAGAGGAAATGGAAAAGGGTTCAGCTGCTCCTTACAGCATTTCGGATCTTCATCCCACGACTCGATTCCTCAGCCCACTCACAGCTGCAGAAAGTTAGAATTCCAGATCGACCGAAGGATTCGGTTCCCGACAGGATTGGTTAACCGGCGGCTTGGATGGGAAAGGAAAAGATACGAAGTGCTCGAAGTCAACCTATTAGATTGGATTGGATTGGCGAGAGGATACACTTGTGACCTCGGGCATACGACAACCCCCACAGATACACCACAAACAGGGCTATATCTCTGGTGATGTGGATGACACACATCAATGGCCAAGGACAATCAGCATGACAAGCTGGATTCGGAAAATAAATGTAAAATGCACAACTCAAAAGAAGAAAAGAAGAGGAAAAGGAACGTCAGCCGTCCCGTCCGTATCTGTGCGATGCATTCCTTCTGCAACTAGAGCCTGCTACTGCGGGATTCTCGCGTGGGGACGGGAGTTGTCTGTCTGACGACAGGTTTGTCAGGCTGTGTTCGAGACCCTCGGGATCGTGGTGGAGACCCTCGAAACGGTGGGAATTCGTGATTCGTTTCTTAGTTGAGACCGTGTCTATCTATGCTATCTATGCTATGCCACGCCATAATGAAGGCGTGCTTGTGCGTGGCAAGCATGCGAAAGTTTAACCGGCGCTGTCTCGCAATGGCCCGCATGGCATTGGATAATGCATTGAATTATTTGAGGTTCTTCAGCACGTCACCTGGCTGTGGCAGAAGTGATCAACTGGTCTGAAGCATGTCGACCCCGCATTGTTGTTGGCAGGATCATCGTTCTCGTCGTCATCTGTCGCTCCAACGATCTCTCCCAGGCTTAGGCTCTCGCACTTGTCTGGGAATGATAGAAGATCGGCAATGACGAAGGCTGCATTGCTAGCAAGCCCGTTATGCGTATCGACGGCGTTCCGGAGTTTTGGACGGAGTGAAACTTTAGTCCGGGGTTGACACGACATTTGTGGCATTGTCTTGTGCTGCACGTCGCTACTGTAGGAAACTGGATATGCAGTCACAACAAACTTTGTACATGAAGCTCGGATGCTTCTTGCAAGCCGTAAGATTGCTCTTTACCAGCTGTCTTCGTCAGACTCCACGTGCGACCGTACCCCGTATAGATTTCCTATCCTGCCAGCGCCCGCTTCGTCGTCGGACATATCCCAGTCGTACTCTTCGTCGTCGGATCGGTCATGTCTGTACTTTCTGTAGATCGCCGCGGCGTCATCTTCCTCATCGTCCCATGATAGGTCCTCGTCTGGATAGTCATTTGCGGGGTTATTCTCAGCTGTTATGGTAGCGCGGTTAGCCCGATGCATTCCCGGGGAGTGTGATGTAAGAAGGGAGCTATACCATTGGAGTCTCCATCCTCGCTGTCCCAGCGATCTTCATCGTCGTCTGACTCTGCAAAGTCCTCCCACAGTATCTCATCTTCCGGCGTGATGACGATAACTCCAATGTCTTGGCGGCTGCTGTCAATTCCGTGGTAGCGTAGCCAGGCTTCTTGGTCTTCTAGATCGACAAGCGGGTCTGTCAACCCGCCCCTGTCCGGCAGAGGGCGGCGAATATACATGTCGTAAACATAGTCCTCGTCGTTGTCGATGGCTTCATCTCCCGCCGGAAGCTTAACAGGCTTCTCCTCTGCTGGCTTTGGAACAGGAGGCGCCGCCCGATGCTTGTTAGGGGTGCGTGGTTGGTATTTAAGCGGAGGCTTGGGCATAGCAGAGCGTGTCACCATGGGCTGGGAATGCTGCGTCGTGACCGGTGTCCCCTCCAATTCTCCATCAAGCTCTAGCGCAATCTGCTCAAACTGACGTGCCAACCGGTCCGACTCGTCCTCCCAATTACTCTGGTGAGCCTGTGCTCCCTTTTCCAGTACCTGAGAGATATGCTGTTTAGCAGCGGATATTGCGCCTTGTCGCTCTTCTCTCCATTTCTTTTCGGCCTGGTTCACCACCGGTCGCTTTCGCGGGCGTGCAGGTTCCGGAGCCGCCTCCTCCAATATACCCGCAGCTGCATCCGCAACCATGGACGCACGTCTTGAATGAGGCTCCCGCCGCAGCTTCTCAACCAGGACTGCCACAGCACCCTCCCTACGTTTCTGGACGCCCCCTCCCGTAGTGCGCAGCGGGCCGGAAGGTGTGCTTGACCGCGAAATCTGGAAGCGTCGTATTGATGGCGCTACACTAGGCGACGTCGGACTACCTGTTGCACCCGCGGCGGAAGATACCAGCGTTTCGCCGCCTCGTGCGCCCTCGTTTTTCGGCGCCGTAGCCTTCTCAGACCCTGGCGTGATCGGAGAGGGAGAAGAATAGATTGCATTTTTCAGTTTCTCCTCGGCCTCTTTTCGAGCAGCTGCGACT
The DNA here is from genome assembly GCF_044049435.1 of Aspergillus pseudodeflectus. Taxonomy (NCBI): domain Eukaryota; kingdom Fungi; phylum Ascomycota; class Eurotiomycetes; order Eurotiales; family Aspergillaceae; genus Aspergillus; species Aspergillus pseudodeflectus. Next base: position 67,364 of record NW_027263807.1, on the reverse strand, counting down.
CTCCTCTCCTCACGAAGCTCGGCTCCTGGGGACGTGGCTCTGACCATAGGAACACCTCCGTCTCCGCCCCCACCACCAGCGTTAGTGGATTTGCGGACATGGAGACTGCTCACGGAGCGCGGACTCCGGATTGCTCTCTGTGCGGCGGGGGTGCTGGAAAAACTAGGCGAGCCACTTCTGCTGATGCCGCTGGCGTTGATTGTGACTCGTTGAAAGACAAAGTCTGTGAACCGGCGCTTTGTCTGATGTAGCTCAGATTGAATATCTGTGGCTTGTGTTAGGTATGAAGGGATAATCATGATACATAAGATATTCAAGCTCATTCCGGAGTTGAGGCTTGTTGCCGACTAGGTACAGCTGAAGGTTCTTACATAATGTGTCTACTGGCTCTTCCTCTCGGCGCCGTTTGATGTTGATGTGCTCCGGAGGCAAGGCCATGGTAAAAAGTTGACGCGCCGAGCTGCGCCTGGGTATGAGGGGGATAATAAGATGAGCCGAAGCGTATCTGGTAGTTCCAAGAGACGGTGGCGGCTGAGATCAACGTTGTTATTTACTTTTGGGATGGACTGCGGCTGCTGTGTTTTTCCGCTCCGGGCTTATCTCATCCCAAGTTTTGGGACCTTCAGTCCCAACTTCACAGTTCAGGCAGAGCTCGTGGCTTTGCAATGGTATTGGCGATTAAAAATGTGGCAGATTAAGCTTTATTATAGTTTTCTTCAATCAATGCCTAGATACGCGATGCTATTCATACATGTTGCATATTAACTGAATGTATGTCGTGATATTTGTTTGTCGGCTCTCTCTCATCTCCTTCAAATTTCTCAATGGCTGCCAGTTGCCATTGTATGAATACCAGAAGCCTGCTGTCGTCCCGTCCCACACCGGAGAAGCAACAATTGCCCAAGTTGTTTCCCTCAAAATGGCATAACATATGCAAAAAAAATGAGACTGAGACGTAAAGAGTCCTAACCAATCCAGTCTATGGTATAGCCGAGGTCCCTCGTCTCCAAAGGCAAGGGAATAAACAAAGAAATGTGAAAAGGTCAAGAACAAAAGGATGAAAATGAGAAAAGAAAGCGAAAAAAAATGTCATACCCAGCTAGCAATACATGTGAATGGTATAAGAAAGGGGATTAAAACATTATTAGGGGAAGGGAATGGAAAGATTAAGACATAACAGGTAAGCCAATACAGTAGAAGAATCAAAATGATAGAATCCGGAATGGTAAGATGCAGAAAAGGATCAACCATGTCAGAGAAAATAGGAAACGTAAGAGGATGACACATAGATGACCCGAAGAAATGTTGCAGAAAGCTCAAGATGTGAAGGGTTTATTTGGCGCCGATCTCTTCTTCAGCCCAGCCAGGCAATGTATTCTCATTCTGGATAGCCAACCCGAAGCCTGAGTGGTTGAGTCCACCGAGAGCGGACGAAAAGCTTGAGAAGCTGTTCTGGGAGTGATGTGCGATTCCTGAGCGATGAGCTCCGGGTTGACTCGAGATGGGGCCGAATGGCTCTTGGGAGAATGACGGCAAGCTCACAGCTCTCGAGTGTTGCGCGCGGGGTACGCTCAGAGTGCTGGTGCTCGCAGTGGCGTGATGACCGGGCCCAGTTGGTCCGTTGCTGACGTTCAGAAAACCGTTTGTGGGTGCCTTGTGCTGGTGCAGCGGGGCTTCGATACTGCCGTTCGTAAGCTCGCTGGTGCTGGTCGGGTTGTAGAGTGACTGCTGGTGATGGTGGTTGGACTGGGGCTGGGATTGCAGAGCGGCCAGAGTAAGGGAATCATTCAACCGGTTTTCCTCCTCTTGAGCCTGCTGAGCCGACATTTGGTTAAGGTACATGGTCAGCGGGTTGTTGGAGCCCGAGTTCAAAATGCCCGACGGAGATGCAACGTTCTGCAGAGGATGGCGGTTTTGTTGACCATTCTGGGATCCAGTAGAGCCCGGAGCGGGCGACAGTGCCGGACGAGTTGGGCTGGGTTGGGAGCCGGGTTGAAGGGTGTGGAAGCCATTGAGCGTCGGCTGAGGCGACTGTGGCCCTTCGATGCCACCGTTGCGGTTCTGCTGGCCAGTATTACCAGTCTGACGAGGCGGGTTTCCACAGCGGTCCTTGCCAAAGTTGATCTTGAAGCGCCGGTACTCCTCCCGGTTTCGCATGCCTTCGATAGCCTTGATTGCGTTTGCAATGTTGGTAAAGTTCACAAAGGCGCAACTCTTCTCTCGCAGTGTGTTGACCAATTCAATTTCACCATATTCAGAAAAGTCTTGACGCAGACGCTCCTCAGCCCACGACTCGTCCAGGTTGCCTACGTACACGTTGCGAGAAGCGCCGCCGCTGACAGCCAAAGCAATAGCGGGAGGAAGAGGTCCAGAGTGTTTACCCCAGCCAATCTTCAGTCTTCTGTTGTGAATCATGAGCCCCTGTAGGTTGCTCAGGGCATAGAAAGAAGCAGCTGATGTCGGGTCGATGAAAGTGACGAAGCAAATATGCTTATCGGGAATGTACCGAATATGGTGCAAAAGACCACCGCGTACGACATTGCAAATCTCCTCAATTGTAGTTTCGGGATGGATGTTTCCCAGGTAGATGGTCCGGTTGCCCAGATTGTTGACACCACCCGCAGAGGTGGCTACGGCTGCCGCGGCCACTGATTGCTGGGCGAGGGCGTTGGTGATCAGGTCACGATCCGCAGAGTTCAGGATGTGCGCATATCCCGGCGCAATTCCCAGAAACTGTGCGGCGTTCTGCTGCTGTGTTTTCGAGACGTAAGCGCAGCGATCCTTGCCGTAAAATACACGTTTTGGAGCTTGCCATTTGACCTCCTGAGGTAGCTGAGACACGGCCTTCATAGCGTTTGTGATAGACAGGAAATGGACAAAGCCAATGGCCTTTTCTTTGACAATCTTTACAGTGTCAATAGGGCCAAACTTCCCTAGCTCCTCCCGTAACTCGTCTTCTGTCGTCTCCTCAGGCAAGTTTCCGAGATACACATTGCGCGAGGCTCCTGACTGTTGTACCGCCAGTGCGACAGAGGTCGGCACCTGAGATGGCTTGCCCCAGCCGACCTTGATGTCATTTCCCTTGATAGCTAGCTTTTTGAGAATAGCATCCGAATGAAAATGCGTAGCGGAATTGCTGTCCAAGAACGAGATGAAAGCGCAGTTCTTGTCTGGCAGCAAGCGGACGGACTCAATTTGGCCACTCCGGACATGGTTTAAGATCTCCTCCGCTGGGGTCTCCGGAGGGATGTTGCCCAGATACACGGTTCGGCTCGTGCCTGAGAGAAGACCCGGGGTTACAGCCGCCGCAGGACTTCCGTATGCAGCGTTCCCGAGCCCTCCCAAGCCACCAACCGGCGATTGAGGACCAGCCAACATCTGTGAGTTGCCCAGACCTTCCGCAGATAGCATACTCGAGTATAAACTAGCATTGTGCGAAGCTTGTGTCGGACTTCCCAGTTGGTTCTGTGGCCCCTGTGCCGAGTTGTTCTGCGAGAATCCACCATAGTTGGCAAACTGGGGAGAAGTAAACGCGGACGGAGTCCCGGGTTGGAAGGGGCTGCCGAGCAGGAGTTGGGAGGGGAGGAGAGGAGTAAAGTTCATGTCATACGCGCCCGAGGTTGCCATGTTGTCAGTCGTGCTTTGGGTGGCCGCCGTGTTGATGGCAGGAATGTTTATTCGACGAGAATTCCGGTCCGACAATCCTTGCAAGGGAATGTTGTTTGACTGGTACGCTCCGTGGGAGAATCCGGTACTATCTGCGTTCAAGTGCGAAAACTTTAGACGGCTTGGGAGGCTCGAGGCATCGGAGGTTTGCATGGCGAGCGGAACGAGCGAAGGGGGTAGGTAGGGCGTCCGGGCGAAGTTGGCGTGAACGGAACGGCCTCTGTCAACACGAATGAGGCTGACAAGAAAGGGGTGGGAGATTGAACGCTTGAGGATTAACCCAAGGAGCTAAGAAAAGAAAGGAATAAGAGCAAGAGAAATGAATATGAAGAACAATGGGGCTAATGTTAACCCCCGAGAAGAGAACGGGAAATGGAGAAATGGAGCAACAGGAGAGAAAAGGGAAACGAAGGTGAAGACCAAAAGAGAGTGACAAGAAGAAGACGATCAAAAAATGTCAAGGCGCGAAACGAATGGCCCCAATGGAGACGTGTCTAGAAATGATTCTAGTGGTCAATTGGAATGTTCATTGGGGGAGTCGGTTGTGGAAAGGGGACGGACGGACTGACCTTTGGAGATGGTTGCCGCTGGCTTAGGGGTTCGCGGCCGATGGCTGCGACGCGCCAACCCTTCAAATGATTAATAAGAGCCGCAACACTAGCTTTCTGCACTCAGCAGGAAAGTAGTAGTGATCAAAAGACAAGCAGAAGAATATTATTACTCGGTATTGGATGAACGATCAAAGGGTCCACGGAATGACAGCACAGCAGGACAGAGTACAGACTCGAATGGAGACAAAGAATAGCATCGAGCTATTAAACTCGAAGTGGATAAGCGCAAAGGGCAAAAAGAAATAAATTAAACGTCACGTCGCTCGTCCCCTGAGCAAAATATCGTATCCAGGAACAACAGGGGAAAAGGGGTTGAGCAAAGGGGTAACGGTGACGAACAAAGTAAAATACAAACAAGCCTCTGAGGTCCCTGACCAAGGATCAAATGAGACTCAAATACAATCAGATCGGAGGTGAATGGTTAACGTCAAATCAAATCAGAGTTTCTGAAACGATTGGGCTCCGTGAATAATAATCACGAGGTCAAACTTGAATTGTCAAGGTAATAGGCCAAGCAAACTTGAAGATACGGATGCTGTGGTGTTCGGTATGCATTTACAAAAGAGTATGGGCATCTCCAGGCACTTCGTCAGGAGAAGAAAGACAGAAAGTACAGACTTGGGAATGCAAACTCGGTTATGTAGTGATTGTTCCCTGAGTGGCAGTTACTCTGTCCGATTAAGGATCAGCCGAAGATTGAACGTTCATGCGGAGATCATGGCTTGTGATTAAAGAAGCTGGGGATCGATGAAGCGATACGTGACCAAGGTTGTGCGGGTGGAGGCCTTGCCTGTTTGCCAGCTTGCCATTGTCTTTAGCAGATGTCAATTTGAATAAGAATAGGCGCGGCCATCCTGACAAGAAAACGCGGGGAAGTCCTGGTTCGAGGACACTGCGATGCATCCCTTTTGGTATAAAAGGCTGGTCTGCGCATGGTCAATTCACTTTCAGAAGCAGGAATAGCTTATGGACCTGCTGACGATACATCGTTGGCAGGATCAGAAGGACCATGAATAGCTTTTGGTGGGGTTCATCTCACGCAGGCTGAAAGCCTGAAGAAAACGGGATGGAAAGTCAAAGCGGCTCAAGGTCGGCGGAAATATGATCCACTCCGGGGCGGGGGAAGTATGGACGCTTTGGAATTGATGCTGATACCTAGGTAAGAACTTGGTACTGGTAGTAACCAATGACCTGTCTTGAGCTTTCTATTTGTGAGGGGAATCATTTACTGTGCTAGATCTGATCGAATCACATCCTTACCTTGGGCTATTTCCTCACATATCATACAAATAGATATACTCCGGTGACCGGACGATTAGCACGGGAATCATAGGATTACTATCCAAGAACTATCTCTGTAGATCTGACACAAGCAGCAGCCTAGAACATAAGCCTCTTCATTTGGCTTGCGTGAATCGTTTCTGTTGCGATAAAAAAAGGCATGGTTATGTTAGTGCCTGAGGCATCACCGCGGCCAGAAAATTACCCCTCCGGAAATTAGATAACCAAGATTCTTTTTCACCTCTCCTGTGTGCGGGCTTGCGAAATCCATTGTGCTTGGATCATTCGGGCATTCAATAATTACTCATATATCCAGCGTTAGGTATGTTCTAATTGTGGTGACCTCAATATCTCCTGCTTTGTTCTCCATCGCTGGGGGCTTATGTGTGACTCAGAGGCTAATCTTCCCCTCCGCAGCGCATATAAACCGGCTCCACGAACAACATTAGCAATCCTTGACCTAGAGTCTTTTACAGTCAATTGATCACCGCAATGGCTTCTATATACATCGACGAAGACGCTGGAAGAGACGACTCGACCGCCACTGGTTCCGAGTCAGCTCCCTACAAGACCCTCCTCCACGCTTTCCTTCAACACGCCCCTACCGATGGCGCTCAATACCTGACTCGCAAATCCCAGACCGAGCCTACGGGCGAAGGTGCCGATCCAGCAGCAAAGTTGGAATGGAAGCCTGCCACCAAGTCGGCGATAAAGAAGGCAACCAGCTTACTCGAGCAAAAGAAGAAGAAGGCCGCAAAGGAACAAGAACTGGCTATCCGTGAGAAGAAGCAGGCAGAGGAACGCCAACGTGTCTTGGAGGAAGCGAAGAAGATCGTGATAAAGGATGATCCCTCTCTGCCCAAGCCAGTTAGGATCCGGTTAGACGTGACGGACCCTGCCACTGTCACATTGGGCACGCCAGAGTCAGGTACCCCTGGAACCCGTGTCCGGGTCCTGGGACGAATCCACCGTCTGCGTAGTCAGAAAGATATGATCTTTTTGACCCTTGCGGATGGATACGGCTACCTGCAGTGCGTTCTGACTGGCCAACTCACCAAGACCTACGATGCCATGACTCTCACCCTCGAAACCTCCATTGCCCTGCACGGAGAGATGAAGGCCGTCCCCCCCAAGCAGCATGCGCCTAACAACCGGGAACTTCATGTCGACTTCTACACGGTCATTGGCCGTGCCGCCGGCGACAAGGAGGCTATCACCACCCGAGTCTCCCAGGACGCCGACCACCAAACCCTCTACAACAACCGCCACCTTGTTCTCCGCGGCGAAACTGCTTCCTCCGTGATGAAAGTGCGCGCTGCCACCTTGAAGGCCTTCCGTCAGACATTCGACGAGCTGCGCATGACCGAGGTGACCCCTCCCGCCATGGTACAAACCCAGGTCGAAGGAGGAAGCACCCTCTTCAAATTCGATTATTACGGCGAAGACGCCTACCTCACTCAGTCCTCGCAACTCTACCTCGAGACCTGCATTCCCTCCCTTGGAGATGTCTTCTGCGTCTGCCCCTCCTTCCGCGCAGAGAAATCCCTCACCCGCCGCCATCTCTCTGAATACACGCACATCGAGTCTGAGCTCGACTTCATCACCTTCACCGACCTCCTCGACCACCTCGAGGCCGTCATCTGCCGCGTTCTCGAAATCGTTCTCGCCGACCCCGTCGCAAAACCGATTATCGACACCCTTAACCCTGGCTTCCAGCCCCCAAGCCGTCCATTCCTCCGCATGAAGTACTCAGACGCCATCGAGTGGCTGCGCGAGCACGAAATCCCCAACGAAGAGGGCAAACCCCACGAGTTCGGCGACGACATTGCCGAAGCTGCAGAGCGTAAGATGACAGATATCATCAACCGCCCCATTTTCCTCACCCACTTCCCTGCTGAGATCAAGGCCTTCTACATGAAGAAGGACCCTGAGGACCGCCGTGTCACAGAGAGCGTTGACGTTCTCATGCCCGGTGTCGGTGAGATTGTCGGTGGAAGTATGAGGATGGACGACTGGGATGAGCTCATGGCCGCGTACAAGCATGAGGGCATGGACCCCTCGCCGTACTACTGGTACACTGACCAGCGCAAGTAAGCTACCCTCCTTTCTCCTTTCTCCCCTTTCTATGTCACCCCATTTCTCATCAAAATGCGCAAACATACTAACAACCTGGATTAGGTACGGAACCTCCCCGCACGGAGGATACGGTCTTGGTCTGGAGCGTTTCCTCGCCTGGTTGTGTGCCCGCTATACTGTTCGGGATTGCTCCCTGTATCCCCGTTTCACGGGCCGTTGCACGCCTTAGGAAAAATAGTCAATAGTTTCTTTAGCAGGGTACTCGGTGGAAGGCCTTTTCGTCTTTTTCTCTTTTCCCTCTTATTATTCCTCCTGCAAGCTTTCTAGCATAGACACGAGACTACCTTTTGCTTATCTATGCGGCATCTTCTGTCAAGTAACGGCTGTATCGTATATCCTTGATGTGTTGCTATAGTGCTCATGATATTAGGATTCGGGTACCGGGTACCTGGTGAACAATGGGGAAAGCTTAAATAGCGTACCTAGGCAACTCGACGAGGTAGACTTGACGGATAAATTCTCCTTTGCCACGTGCTTTTGCCAAGTTGATCAGTACCTGACAGTGACAGTGTCTTTCAACACGGAGAAGCGGCTTCGGCAAGAATGTCTACAGCAGGACAATTTGCAGCCGTCAACCACTAATCGATGGACCGATCTCGATGACTGGGTGGCGATAGAGGTTAGTTTTATGTTTGTGGGAAACTAAGCACATACTATCCTTTCTATGCATCATCTGATACCTCAGATTGATGGTGTTTTACTTCACCTCAAGTTGTTGAAGGTCGCTCTATCGGGTGTAGTACCGATGCCCTTGACCTGAGTACTAACTAGTAGAAACATATGGAAATCAAGCAAACACACCAGTACTGCTAAACTGCTTGATATATCTAGACGCACCGAGGCGAACAAAACGTTCACATCCGGGTATACTGTCCCGGAAATATATCGTTATTGCTTAGAAGATGTTGAAATCTCCAACAAGAACCTGGAAGATATAACGTTATGTCCACTTCAAATTCCAGAAAATAATATATATGATGTAAAATGTCGTCAACTGTCCTTGAATCGTAACATGCGTGTAAAGTCGTCCTGAGCAAGCAAAGCGAGTCGCGACAAACCCGAGTCCATTACCCGATTGACGCGTCTTCTCTTCGAGAATCTGGTTATGGCGCCGGTGTCCTGCTGGCTTGCTCTGAAGAGGCTTCGGCTGTGAGTTCCGACAGCGCCATGAAGATCTCTGCTTGGGAAGCGCCTGAGCGGATGGTGGCAATCAAACTATCCACGGCCTCGGGCTGTCCATGCGAAACCACGTCAATAAGCCGTCTAAGAAATGTCTGGTAGTATTCGGCATTTTCGTTATTGGCTTCGTTGACTAGGTGACCGTTCGTGGGTTCGCTGTTGCCGCTCTGATTGCTGTGTCCGTTGGTCTCGTGGCTGGCAAGTGGGATGTCGTCAATAAGGGCAACACAGAACATAGAGGCCCGAGAGTTCGGATAGGAAGGGGGTCTTGCCCCCTCTAGGGGTAGAAATCATGAAGAAGATCTGGATGGTGAGAGGAAAGGCGAGTTACTCACCTTTCCTTTGAGGAGGTTTGCCGTGAGTTTGGGTCTCTCTGGTCCATGTTCGGGACGGCGCGCCGGCCCAGGTGGTTTCGTGCTGTGGTTCAGGAATAACTTTCAACCCAGGGAGATAAACGCAAGTCGTGACGTAAAAGGGGCGTGTTTAGTGACACTGAATAGCTTGAAGGGTGCACTGAAGCAAGTTGAAGAGTGTCAGGGAGGAAGGACAACTATGTAAGGTCGGCTACGGGCCTTGGGCTGCCAGCTAACTCAAAGACCCCACTGGAGGAGCAAGGCATGCGAAAAAGTCCGATGGAGAGTGTCACCGATGCACCAACGAGAGCCAAAAAGACCTCAAATAATTTTGGCTTTCCGTTCGATACCAGCCGCGGAAACCTTTGAAGGCCTGGGGATTGGAGAAATAGTTGCTCCACTCTTGGTTTTGGTCTTAGGGAGCAACAGTCAACTCTGAAGACTGAATGACGGGGGCGAACCGTAAAAGTAGACAGACAGCACGTCCAGCGGGCTCAAACGAGAACTCAAGAAGCGACCAGATCGTTTTGGGAAGGAGTAAAATCACCTGGGCTCGCTGGCTCAAGGCTCTCGCATCCGGTCCTCTTAGAAAGGCCCAAGCATTCGTTGTTTTGGAGCAATGACAGGCTTCGAGATCTCGCGGAAATATTATCCTCTCAACGGGACCAATCATGCGGATTGGTTTCCACTCGCCCATGGAAGGCCCTTCGGATAGTCCCCATTCCAACACTTCGGCAGACAGCACCGAGCTCTCCGTTGCCAGTGCTTATTGACCCGCTGGTGCAGCTGGGGCTATCCAAAATCGGATGATTCTTCCATCCAATCCAACAGCCCCTTACCGGCGCCTATCAACGCAGACACAACAGGCTATGGCCGCCCTTTGCGCTTTAGTCGAAATGCTCTTTGGCGAAATGACTGTTGAGACCATCCGTGGACGAGTTTCGTCGGGTCTTCGTACTCGTTTGGTGTTTTGACCCCCCTTTTCCATCCTCCCTTCTGTGTCAAAGTTTCGCTCTATCGATTGAAACACCGTGAGCATTCTGCATCTTGTTCTCGAGAGGCCATGCCACGAGAACGCGAAGACGAACGTTAAAACTGATATCTGGTGTCTTTTTTCAAGAGCCAAAGACCGCCTTGCGTCTTACCAGGATCATCAGGCCCGACTTGGCAAGACTTTTCGAGGCTTTCTCTCGGCTCAAGGTAACCCAAGACTAGCAACAATAACAGCTTCTCCTCGGTGTGAGATTATGCGTGCTGACATGCTCCTATTCGTCTAGGTTGTCATTTCTACCAGCCCGTATCGATGCCCCGACGTGATGTGGCCCGTGAACCTGCTGTCCCTTAATGAGCCATCTACCATACGAACCAATCAGTCCGTTGTTACCCGGACTCGTGAACACATGAATTGAACCAGCCTCGGGCAGACCCCAAATCGGTTGAACAGACACTCGAGTCAATGAACGTCGCGTGCCTGACAACTGCTCCCTGGCACATCCTGTGTCAAAATGATTTAGGCAGCAGGTGCACCACTTTCGTCCGTCAAGAGGCTTGCTTCGTGGTATTACTGCAAGTCGACTTGGCGGTTTTGGTATGGGCATCGAGTTTTGGGAAGAGGGTGAGTGCCAGGGCAGCGACCGCAAGCCGCACGAGGTATGGTCTGCGTTTGTTTCGCCGAGATTTCTCAACCCTCTCTGTTGCCCTCAGTGTGTTGGGTTCGGATTTCTCTGATGAGGACAACCTTCCTCGCTCGCGCCAGGAATGAAGAGCCTCCCCTGACGCATTATTGACAATCCTTGCAGCCAGCACAGCCGTCGTACTGCAATAGCGTCCAAACTAAGTTGTTTTCATCATTATGATGCCTTGAATGACAGTGCCGACCATTGTATTGGAACCCAGTGGTTTCTTCTATGGGGCGTTTCTCCGGGTCTGCGGCTATACCAACATGACGAGCAGTCAAACGGATGCGGCTCCGCCCTTGCCTTCAGGCTCATCTCATCTAGAATCGCAGGTAATTAGCACAAGGTGCCGTTTAGAGCAGACAACTAAAGAATCAACTAACAAAAAGAGAAATGACCCGCTGGTGGCCGACGGGGTCTCGTGGTCATGGGTATAAGACGCCTGACAGGCCATTGGTTCGGAAGTCAGAGCCTTCTCACCGCACCAAGCCGGCGGGGAGATTTGGACGAATTGGTCGAGAAATGATTCTCAATAAAGGGTCGGTGGCGATGACTGCTTGCGAACACTCTCGTTCCAGGACGCTCGTCATGGCTTCATGGGTTCGACAGCGAAACTCGGTTGAAAGAATCTCAGACTTGAGAACGAAGAGGGCATATTCGCGCCAGATAAAGAAGGAAGGAAGTCCTAACTCCTCTCCAGATCGGTTGCGTCTAACACAAATCGGGAAATGTCATGGAAATATGTTCCGGGAGTTACTATTGGGCCTCACCACAACCTTTACCAGGGCAAAAACTAACTGGATTCTGTCTACCTGGCCTCGCGGGCATTGCGAAGAGGCTACAAGACAGTTTTTTTTTTGGCAAGCGCTCTGGTTATGCTTCAAGATCGGCTGAGATGTCTTTCAGTTGTAAACTGTCTACTGTCAGTTTGCCACAGGGGAGGCTGCAAGCGACACCTCGAAACTGGGCACGATTCTTTTGCAATATGCCTCCTGAAGCAAGCTGTGACCGTTAACAGGCTCGAATGGTTATGAATTGCCCCTTCTGCGGAACGTTTCGATCGCCGTCTGGCGGCCGCTCGAATCGACGAATCCCTCAGTGAGGTTTCTGCGGTGGCCCGAGAGTGTTTGCGAGGGACTCAAGGGGAGAACTTGTCAGCTTTGACCACATCACAGGCCGCGGGAAGATATTCTGCCGAGCTCCTGCATGTTATGATCCCCATCGATGACTTACGCCACCATATCAAAAGCATCAGCCCCTGGCGCTGACAACAAAGGTTCGGCCTGTTTATCTTGCAGAGGGTTCAGGAGATTCACATTCACCATTGGTGCGATTATATGGCTTGCAACTTGGTTGCTGTCTTGCCGCCCTAGAGAAGAGAGCGGGTATCGCCGCCAAACAACCACACTCTAACTCTTGAGAACATTGAATTGACGTTCAGAATTGACGTTCACATAAAGTATGCAATGCTTTAAAGATCGTCCTTTCACGTTGCGTCGCACTACCTGCTGCCTTATTGGCTCGCTAGCGATTACCAAAGCCTTCAGCTTCCGCGCTCTCGGGCATCACTCCCAACCAATCACGGGCCACTAATTGAGCTACTAAATTGGGCTGCTTCGAGGCTGGTAGTCCCGAGGTCGTTTCACGGCCACGAAGCCCCAGTAAGAGGAACCATACGGAGTAGGACCTTTCTCTTGGCTGAGAACCAAGCACTCCACTCGGCGGCAGACTCGGCTCGTTCAATGTTGACCTTGTTCGTGAACAGTAACAGATCAGGCAGGTGAGCATCAGATCCCGCCATACTTGAGCTAATCCTTTAGGAGCTGTAACTTACCGTTGGATCTATGATATGCCTGCTAGATGCACAGGCGCTATCTCTAGAAGCATTTGTCAAGCTAATACTCACCCTAACATGTCACTTCCCCCAGTCGCACGCTCCTAGTACTATACTACTTTTGACATATGCATACCAACCTGCCATAAACATTCCAAGCAAAAGTAAAACACGAAACCCCAAAACACTTAGTGGCCTGGCATTCCAGGAGTGTACACAATGATTTGAACCACATCCCTTTCCAAGTTCCCAAGTCGCGTCGCCAAACCAGAGCCCCTTGCTTAGCTTCCAACTCGTACCTCTTAAGAACGCCTCCCCTGCAGTAATATAGGCTTCTTCACGTACACCCGGTCTTAAACCGCCAAACTTCCACCCAAGGACAGCACAACACAGCGCCATATACCAACTCTAGCATCTAGGTGCCCATCACAGCCTCCAACAGCGCTCAAACGAACACGAATCCAACCACATCCGCAAACCCAACAACGCTACAATGCACTTTCCCTCCCTTCTAACCACGACCCTCCTCCTCTCCCTCTCCACTCTCGGCCTCGTGACCGCGCAAGCCTTTGAGAAACCCCATGGAATCGATTCGGGCAACACCGCGTGCACGGGCGCCTGTGTCGCTGATCCGAAGCTGCTCGCCTGTCCCCGAATTCAGGTAAATCATCTCCCAACTGTCTGTTTTAAGCTACACAATCACCTGCTATCCATCTCGGTCACTTGCATCTATACCACGCGATCCTATGGTCCAGTTCTCCGTGGGATACTAGGTCTCTCCCAAGTTGGTTTCAGTAGCAAGCTACCTAGGCTGAACCATGCCTTGCTGAACAAACCCTACCTACCAGCCTGCCCAAATTGCCATGTTGCTGCTATGCTCTGTCCTATGCTAATGCTTTCCATCACGCAGTACCGTCCCCAATACGGCTGCTATATGTGCTGCATCTCCGACGACGATTTGGACCAGTTGGACGAGGGGTTTGCCTCGCTGGATGATGACGAGAAGTTTAGGCGTGATCAGACTGGTGATGATTACTGAGGATGCAAGGTCATCCACTAGTATTGAGAGGATGGAGTGAACAATGAGGTTCAAGGGGATTGCTAAAGATTAGGGGATTGGGTGGTGATTAGTGAGAGTGTGTGGGAATGGTTAAAACGTACTGTAGTCGGATTATGAGACGATTATGAGCGTGTATACTAAGGTAAATCGATATGCATGTGGCTTGATGTGGATCTGCCAGTGGTGTCGAAGGAGAGACTGGGTGTGGTTGATGACGGTTTTAGGGTTAGCATTTGTAAAAAGTAACTCTAAGCTCTACTCTCGACGCCCAAAAAAAAAATTAAAAATTTGCTCGTGTACTTGCAGGTTGTGGCTTGGATATAATTCGTCGTAAGATATCCTGCACATGTACATTTTTTGGTATCCGTGGATCCAGTAGTCACTCGAGTTGCTTGATTCGTGATTAGGGTTTCGCGATTGGGAGTAAGCATACATATTCATTCCTCTTCCAACATTCAACCGACATACCATAAGGATGACAAACCATATTGTACATCACCATCGGTTTCACCATTATTAGAAAGGGAGGAGAGACTAGACGTGCGATGTAATTCTAGGCTATCTAATTAAGGGCACAAATGTGCCACAAGCAACCTCGCTATAAAGAATGCAGAACAAGGCTCCAAATCCATCGTCCATCAAATCATGTCCTGTTTTTCGCTTTGCTCTATGGTATTCCGCTAGTACTCCGTCACTGTAGAAGAAAACAAAGATGAATAACGAATTAACCACCTGACATCAAATCCATTGTCTGCGCTGCAGACAAGAAAAAAGGTGCTCAGTTTCTCGCGGACACAGAGACCACCGTAGTGGCATCCATGCCTGTGATCACGGGGGCCTCGATAGTCTTCTCATCCCAAAGGCCGCTGTTGGCGGGAAAGACAGATCCACCATTGGGCATGTCGATGGGGGAGTCGGGAATCGCCGCAATCTGGGGGACAACCAGCTGCACTCCCTTCGCAGCGCTGCCGCTACCAGAGAAGCAGGGCTTATGACGAGGAGGCAAAGGGCGATAGCTCATGTAATCTGAGGCAACGCTGCTCACAGAAGAGGCAACCGACGGAGTATGACTCAACGAAGGGAGAGTCGAGAGGCTGGTCGAACTGTGATGGTCGACCCGTGCGCGACGAAGAGGAACCATGGTGTCATCGCTATGGAATTGGGAAAGATATTTCCAAGCGTCCGAGCCCATGGCACTGGCGCAGCGAGAGTCCACCTGTATCACGGGCTTCCATTCAGTGGGATCAAGATCCGTCTTGGACTCATGCATGTCTGTGGGTATCCGGATAGGCCTGGAAACTGTAACAGGAGCTTTCGTGGGAGTCATGGGGGCCACAATCGTGGGTGACAGTGGTGGTGAAGAAGAAGCTGGAGAAGTGTTTCGCGAACACATTGGGGTGTAAGAGGGAAAGGAGGCGGAAAGAGGTTTGTGGGAATCCTTGCGGCGGCAGCTGGGGTGATGTTAGAAAAGGAAACGAAACAGAGAATGCCGGCGGAATGGACGGCTTAAGAACCAAGGGAATTATCAAAGCTGATAAGGAGCCATACCTTTCACTGCAATAAAGGAGGCGATTATCAGGCACGGTGATTTGTCTTTCACACATGGCGCTGCAATTTTAGTTAGCACAAGGCGTCCGATAAGCAAGAATCTGACATGCAAGGGTCGGAAGGAAGATAAGACCAAACAGAATGCCCAAAATAGAGAATGGGGATGCGGCGGTGTAAACGGAGTTTCCGGGGTAGAAACGTACCAGTAGTTTAGAAAACTGGCAGCCATCTCAGGCACGCGGTCGTCGTCTACGACAGTGGACCGGGGCTGTCCAGATCCCAGCTTTGAGATGGAGAGGTTCGCGTAGGATGCGCCTTTCCTATGGAGAGCCGGACGTGCCGACCGCAGTTTGGATGAGTTTGAGCCTGAAGGGGTCCGGCGGTGATGGGAGTGGACGTGGCTTTGAGTCATGGTGGCGGTGAGGGTCTTTGTATAGTCTCAGATCCTTGGCCTGTTTGAGCTATCTGGAGGAGCCCAGTGATGTGCGCTGTGGAGCACGGGTGTTCCCCTGAGGGAACTGACTATGAGGGATTTCCAAGCGGCTGGGTTAGAGTTGCTGCAGAAACAATTCCCTCAAGTGTCACGAAAGGCGATCACCAGTTTGCGTGTTGTGCTGGAGATGATGAATCGGGAGGAATGCTGAGGGAGGACGAATGCGGGAAATCCAGTCGAGGGCCAGTCAAAGGCAAATATGTCCAGCAAGGCGTGAGGTCTGAATGCGCTCACGGCGATAAAGAGAGCGATAAGCTTTTGTCTGTCACACTCGAGTGGTCAGCCATGATTGACAGCTTGAGCTTGGGTGGCTCTCATTGGCCTGCAAACAACAAGAGATAAGGTGCGCTCAAGATAGAAAAGATAAAGATAGGGTGCAAACGGGCTGCGGGGCTGCGGGACTCCGAGACATGGGGCGAATGTGCAAGTATTAATAGCGACGTTGTCACTCACCTGCGTTGCTGGCGGCGATATTCTTGTCTTTGTTTTGTCTCGTTCAAACAAAGATGCTCAAGTCGTGAGAAGCTGACGTCAAAGTCTCAGGAGCAACGCCTGATTGCTATGCGGGATTATTCGACGGCAGTCGTGCAGAATGCACAGCAGCAGATGATGGGGAAAATCGCTCGGAGGATAAAAAACCGGTAGACAGGGATGAAAGCGCTAATCGACAGTATATATAAGAATAAAGACAGGAGGCCCAGACTTGCGGGCCACGAATTTGGTGGAGATGATTCGAAAACGGCGGAGCAAACGACGGAGCTGGAGGAGTGATAGAGGATTAAATAGGCCGTCGAACGAGGGACTTGGGACGGGGACTGTGGACAACCTTGCGAGTTGTTGCGAAAGAAACAACTGAATTGGCTGATAATGAGCGCAGATGTCGAGAGGTTCTAGAACAACAGCAGGAGTCGCTGGAAGCACCTGCTGCAGATGGTTGGCTGACGGGATTCGTGATTCGAGCACGTCAGTTCAGGTTCAGTAATTGCATCCTCAGGCAGCCTTTCTTTCCTGCTTCGTCTTTGACGTAGCGCCTAATTTTAGGCTCAGTCTTCCTGGAAGCTGTTTCCATCCTTTACTTTGATCTGGTTTTGTGTTTCTAGACTCTTATTCTTTGCAAAGTTGTGGATTTCAGAGCACCACCGTCGCAGAGACGCTGTCGGATGACACGTCCTTGGGATCAACCATCTGAAGATCAAGCTCGGTGCTCCACACCCCTGTGTCTAGACAATTGTCCGGGCAGTTTCTGCAACCCCTCCAAGGCTGAAGCACCTGATGATCACAGACGCCAGTGTAGCGTAGTGCTCTTCAGACAAGCTCGGACCTTGGCTGCAGCCCAGAGCGCCGACGGTTGGGGGAATCGCTAGGTGCCGCATGGACCGGGAACGTGGGCGCGCCGATCGCCAGCATTTATTCTGATGGTGGGAAGCACACCGCTGCCACAAAATGCGAACTTTGAGGGAATATCCCGTTATACTGTGGAATGAAGACAATTGAGAGCTACATCTGAACGTTCGACAGGGAGCTGGTGCCTGGTGTGATCGTCTCGTCGCGGGTAGATCATGTCTTAGACAACCACAAATCCCCACTGGTCCAAACCCCAGAGTCAATCCTTGAGTCGAGACTCGAGTCTCGAAACGGCTGAAACTTGACGGTCTTTCTAAAGAAAGAAACGACACATAATCAAGGACGACATGGGCACGGATAGTGGGGCAGCCGAGAGTCGATGATGAAGCCCAACATTCCATGCCCCAGCTGCTCCACATCCTGCAACTTCCTTCCCCAAGGCACCCATTTTGTGACTCATGCTTTCGTTCGAAGCTCGGGCTCACGACCAACTGGAGAACCTTGGGAAACATACTTTATCAAGTTCGATACTCCGTACCTCTGCCCAACGGCAGACCGGCCAACCTGCAGCAACCCTCTCCCTGGGTAACCGAAGAATGCTTATGCCATCATCACACATTATGCACGCAAGGATAGCCTGGGCTGAGGTGTATGACAGTATGAGAACCTACCTATGCTTGCTTTCTGCGGAAAACCAACATCGTTGCAACTGCAACGTAACCTTGGTCGAGGTACCTGAAGTCAGCCACCCGTCGACTTCCGCAACTCAATCCCTCACCTTGTACCAGTCCAGTCATGGTTTTTTCTTGCTCAAAGTCTAAACAAACTTTTCACAATGACGCAAGAACCTCAAGGTTGATCTGATCGATGAACATAATTCTCGAGGCCGATGAGGCAATCTCGAACAATAAAACCCTGAAAAGGCCTCATTGAAAATGCCGTTGATGCCATCTTGTTTTGGTATGGCGATACAGTCTTTCTTTGTTAGCCACACCGTCTCGGACTCTGGGGGCTATTGAATTCTTAGCTCTTTCTTAGATTTTCTTACGCAAGAATGATCTTCCTCTAGGGTGATGCTAAATAGTTTCTTTAGCCGAGCTAAAACAAGCCGATGTCGCCAACAGGGGAGTTCGAGAAGTATCCCGCCAGAAATATTGATGACTACAATTGCATGGGGCAGCATGGCGCCGCGAAGCAGCACCACCCCGCCCCGAAGGCCCCGCGATATTCTTTTCTTCCCGACACTCTCAAACCCGATTTCTCCGACCCCCGTCCTCGTCAGAGTCTCAGTTTCAGTACAGGTGTAGAGTGAAAATACTGCCCTATTGCTAATGCTTGACGAATTCTCGAAGATGAGGCGACTCACTCTCGGATGACCAGGGACTGTTACTTTTTGGCCAGGCTCTTGTACGAGCATCCGAGCCCTTAGACCTAAGAACGGGCGAGCTAGGTACGGCGTACCTCGAAAGCTATACTGACTGGAATCGATTCGAGTCTGGTATTGAAACTCCTGGACCAGACGAATGCAACTTGTAAGCCATGGTTCTTCCTGCTCGACATACAGTAAAATAAATTTACAATATGACCTTAGTAGTGTTCCAGAAACCGGAGCGAGGTTAACAAGTCCGTGCCTGTACGAGCGAGGCTCCTCTACCAAATTACCTCTTTCATAAGACTCGCTTTCGATGCAGTACAATCATACTACTAGTTATATCGGATATACCAACACACTAAAGATTGATGATGATTTTCAGTTTGTAGTGCACCCCGTCGACCAGGACTGTAGTACTAGGTGAGTGTCCTGCGAGAACTTGGAATTCACTTGTGAGCTGTTGTTCAAATCGAACTAGCAAACTAAAGCCGCTTGTATATGAGACTTCGCATAGCCTACCTCGCGCCCTTCAGCCCCGATAACTGAGCCACATTCGTATTCCACCCCCTAGATCACTTCCTTGAGACTTGTTTAAACCACAAATATTTTCCTCGCATACACCCTTCTAGGTTCTATTCCCTTCTACCCCGCGCAGCAGCAAGAGAAAATAAAATGCCCCTCCTCGACCTTCCCAACGAACTCCTCACCCAAATAAGCAAAAGCATACCTCACGAAGCCGACATCAATGCCTTCGCACAAACAAATCGCCTCCTCTACACCATCACGAACTCACACCTATACCACCACAACGCACAGCACAGCGCCAGCTCCACCCTCCTCTGGGCTGCAGCCGAAGGCCGCGAGAACACAGTCCGGCTCTGTCTGGATAATGGCGCGGATCCCACTACTTCGATTGAGTGGAATGGGAGCGATGGTGTCACGCCGCTGTATCTTGCGGCGGCGAGGGATCGGCTGAGCGTCGTGAAGCTGCTTCTGGGCCAGCAAGCGGTGGAGCTGCGGACGGCGCTGGCCGTGGCGGATTTACTTTCGCCTGGGGGTGATCGAACGTTGCTGTCGTGGGCGGCGGAGAAGGGAAGCACTCAGGTTGTGGAGTTTTTGGTCTCGATTGATGGTGTTGACCCCGATGCGGAGGACGCTGAAGGCGCGACACCGTTGTGGCGTGCGGCGGAGAGGGCGCGTGCAGACGTTGTGCGGGTGCTACTGGGGACCGGGAGGGTGGATGTGAATTTTGCGAAGGAGGCAGAGGATGAGGAGTGGGAAGCTCGGACGGTGCTGTCTGCTGCAGACTGGGCGTTGAGGATGGTGTTTGAGTATGGGCCTAACGGCCGGGCGACGGCGGAGGACTGTGATGAGACGGTCAAGTTGCTTTTGGCGCATGAGGAGGTGGAGGTGGAGTTTAGACCGTTTCCCGATCTGCAGACTCGCGCTGGGAACCATAGGCCGACGAATATGGCTTCGTTGCTGTACCATACGGCGCAGGTTGGCCCAGCAGAGATAGTGGAGTTGCTTCTTCGGCGAGGGGATGTGGATTGTGATGCGTTCACGGGAGGTGACAGGACGCTGCTCTCATGGGCGGCATCTAGTGGACAGGCAGGCGCTGTGTGTGCACTTGTGAAGCATGGGGCAGAAATTGACTCAAGAGATCGCACTGGGAGGACACCATTATCCTGGGCTGCAGGGACAGGGTACAGCGAGACCGTGCAGTGTCTGCTTGAGCTGGGGGCAGAGGTAGATTTGGAAGACTGGGATGGTGCAACGCCACTATGGTTTGCAGTCCAAGGCGGCGCGGAAGATGCGGCAAAGGCATTGCGAGCGCACGGCGCTGCTATGCCGAATATAGAGCCAAGTGATGTTCCGAGTTTGCTCCAGGGCGCTGTGAGCTCGGGGAATCCCACGATAGCTGCATTACTGTTGGAGACCGGGATCGACCCTAATGTGCGAGATAAAGATGGCCGCACCCCTCTCGCGATTGCGGCACACGAGGGCCAGATTTCAATAGTAGAACTACTATTGAATAAGAAAGGCGTTGACCCAGACGCGAGGAATAAGCAAGGCTCCACGCCTCTTCACGAGGCTGTCAGCGGAAGCCATGTGGGTGCGATCAAATTGTTGCTTGCAGACCCCAGAGTCAACATCAATATAAAAGATTACGATGGTGATGACGCCGTGGGAAAGGCAGCGACGGAGTTGCTAGGCACAGATAAAGACGAGTTTTGGGAGAAGCGAGCGGCAAGCATGATGCTGCTCCTCTCTCATCAGAAAACCATCATTGAAAGCGATAATGATACCTTGCCGCTTATTTTGTGGTATGCAATGGAGCAAGACAGCCCAGCTATGACTGGCTTGATCTTGAAGCGATGGGGCAACGACATCCTGATGACAGAAGAAGCGGTCATCGGAGCGGCTGTAAATGCCCGAAATGAAGTTCTAGAGCTGGTCTTTGAACAGTACAAACCCGAGATTAAGACATCCTCAAGGCAGCAGCAAGAAATGTGAAGCATGGTCAAGCTGTGATGGAATTTCTTCTTGACCAGCAGAGTGTGCGTATCTCTGAAGATGTACTGAATGCCGCGGTTGCGAATACAGGCTGTGGAAAGCAGATCATGGCACTTTTCGTTGATCGGCATCATCGGATTCAGCTCTCTGAAGCTGTGGTACGGACTGCAGCTAGAAAGGGTGGAGCAGAAATCATGGAGTTCATCCTCGCCCTCAAGGGAGAGAATTTCGTCGTGACTGAAGGCGTGGTTCAATCTGCGGCGGGTAACAAAGAGCATGGAGGCGACATCTTGTCCCTGTTATTGACCCGGTCTGTCGACGTCCGAAATATCAAGAATATCCTCAAAGCCGCGATAACAAATGCGGGCAATGGAAGAAATGTCATGCAAGCTTTATTGACAAAGTTTGGTGGATCTTGCATAGACGACGAGATAATCAACGCAGTCGTTCAACATTGGAAGACCGGAGAAGCGGTCCTGGACCTTTGCATCAGTCAATACAGGGACCAAGGCAGCGCTGTCGAAGCTGTCATCGATGCTGCGGCAAGAAACACTAGGTATGGCTTCGCAGTCGTGCAGTATCTTTTCGGCCAAATGAGCCCAATATCAATAAGTCGGAGTGGCCTGTTGACAGCTATCGGACACTTCGATAAAAGAGCATTGACTCTAGTGTCTGATCACTGTTCACCACCGATTCAGATTGACGATGAGGTGGTCAAAGCTGCAGCAAAAAATAGGTACGGAAAAGCGGTCGTGGGGCTTCTTCTCGAACAGAACCGAAAAATTCAACTTAGTAAGGAGATGTTCAAGACTCTAGAAGGAGAGAAACCCAGTGGAAAATGGATAATGCGCCTCCTCAGGCAACGGGGCGTGAAACCGGCGTGAGTTTGCAGGTTATTCAAAGGACATTATATTTGAGAATTATTCTAGGGTATCATATCAGTAGTGTACATCGTTGAGGGAAATAAATGCGGGTGGCGATCATTTATCAACATCCATTGCATCACCCGCGCCGGCTGTGGCAGGTGTTGATGTTGCGGGCGTTGCAGTCTGGTCCCCGCTCTCTGTCTTCGAAGCTTCCTCCTTCTTGGTATTGTCACTGTTACCGCTGGTCTGAGTGCTACTTTCTTTCGCATTGGGGTTCAGGAACCTCTCCGGCACGCCACGTGCAGCAACCCCCGTGGGCCCAACATAACACCCAAGCATGGGGCTCCAGGCATACTTCTGGGCAGCGGTGTGACGAATTTCGTGATAAGCGTAAGAGTTGGCGAAGGGGAGGGAAGTGTCAGGGTCCCTATATCGAGATGGGAGAGATGTGATGACGCAAAGCGAGGACGAGATTTCTGTGCAGTATATTAGCATCGATGTTTGTGACATGGTGAGCTGGGTGAGCAATCCACGTACTTGTGAGCCTAGGAGGCTTTTTGGCGTTAAAATAGGTATTGAACTCCCGGCTTTGTGCAGTCTTGTCATCGAAATTCTCCAGAATCGTCAAGCATCGTCCAGTATGCTCCACAACTTTGGGAGCCGGAGGAACGAGTGGCTGAGGGGAGTCGGCACCCATGGCAGGTTCGTCTACATGTATCTCGGTTTTCTGCTCATCTCGAACTGAAGGTTGCGCGCCCTCACCCGCTTGATCCAGCTGCATTGAGGTGGGTACCACTGAAGCGGGCAGAGTGGATGCAGGTCCAGACGTCGGCTGAGTGGCGGGTGTTGGACTGATAATTGACTCTTGGGCAGCATCAATTGCCCCTTCCCTTCTTTTAGGTGAAGGTTCTGTATCTGGCGGCATGCTGTCGTTGGTTGCTGTGGCGTCTTTGGATGGTTGAGCTGGTGCATTGCCTGATAATTCTGGAGTCTTCGCATCTTCAGCATTCGGTTTTAGTTGGTCATCAAGGGTATCATCCATTCCCTCCAATTGTGCTGTGGCTGCGCTTTTACCCGCTTCTAGATTTGAGAATACGCTCGGATCAGCGGCTATTGATTGTGTGTCTGCAACGACAACCTGGCTTTCAGTGGGTTTGTTTGAGGTTGTAGATCCTTCGCCCTCGGTGCCGCTTGGCTTCCTCTCGGCAGCCGCACCGTTCTCTTGGCCAGCATCGACTGACGCTTGTTGAGGTTGCTGGACAGAAGCTTGGTCTTGTCTAGGTTCGGCCTCAGGCGGTGCAGGTCCAGGAGGATTCGTAGTCGCGGCAGTCGAAGGCACATTTTGAGCAGTGCTTGGTTCTGTTGTTGTACTTAGCTTCTGCTCTGCGTCGGCTTTTCCTTCCTTATCCGCTTTCTTGCTTTTCTTCCGCGCACCATCTTCCTTCTCCGGCTTCTGTGTAATATCGACCTTTCCGACGCGCGTCAAGCGACCATCAACCCAGGTAGCAACACCACTCCAGTAAGATATCACAGGACCCTCAAGGCGACGGTTTTGAAGAGCCTCAATCTTGGCACGTCTTTCCTCCGCCTTTCTCTTTTCCATCTCCTCCCATCGGCTGACACTTTTGCTATTATGCCTTTCCACCCTCTCAGCTTCTGCAAGGCGCTCAGCCTGCGTCATCGCCTTCGGCTTGGTTTTCGCTTTTCGCTTAGCTGCTTCCTCCATTGTAGCGATAAGACGAATACGCTTCTCCTCGCTGTCCTTGAGTCGCGCATGCGTAAGCTCCTTATTCTGCATGGTCTGTCGTCGGGATGAGGACCGAGTAGGGCCTTCTTCGAGAGTAGGTATCCACGAAACACGCTCGGATTTCTTCCTCGGTCGCGAGGCGGGCGTCGTCGGCGGAGCGGTCGGGTCAACCTTGACCTTTTTGCTGGTGATTCTGTACCGCAGGTCTTCTCGAGCCCTCCTTTTCTTCTTTTCCTCCCTCTCCTCCTTTTCGAGTTGCCGTTCCCCTTCAAAGTCATCCGCCTGAGCACTAGGCCCTTGGTCATCCTCGTCCGAAGAGGATTCAAGGCCCATGTCCTCCTCTTCTCCCCCTTCTTCCGCCACATCCACGGCGAATTCATTATCGTCTTCCACTTCCTCGAAGAGTAGGGCAAGGTCGTCATCGGCTGCGGCTTCTAAAAGAGCAGACATATGCCGCCCGGCAGTGCTACGCTTCGCACGTCCTTGAATGAGCGATTCCACAGGAGCTTCATCCTCCAAAGAGGACCCATTATCGTCGTGTGCCATGCCGAATTATTTCGAAAGGAACACCGGATTTTAAATGGGATGACGGTAACTCGTTAACCGCGATTTAGAGTGACACGCGTAGGAGGGTTGACAAATCGTCGGCGGACCGATTAAGGTCCATTTAACAAAATCATTAATCCACGTTAAATATTCCGGTGAAGCAGTATCATGCGCATAAAATATAAGATTGTAGTAAAATGCTTCTGGGAGAAAACACACAAGAAGAGCTCTTGACTGATACAAAGTGACCGATGGTCCTTTTAGGGCGGTGTGCAAAGATGTGGCAAATGGCTGGCGGTAACTCTGCGGCCTGAGGCATGAAGCCTCCAGTGCCTCATCATAACTGATGCCTGAGGTTTCAGATCTACGAGGTGAATCAAGAAAGAATACTGTTTCGGAACAGTATGATATTTGCGGTACTTGGGTTGACCTACAGAAGTCATCGAAAAGTTTAGGGTCCTCATAGCGATCTTTTCAAGATGTAACAAAAACTCCTTCGTTGTTGAGCAACTCCATCCAATCAAGCGTCTACTTCCTTGCAGATAAAGCGGAGGTATGCCAGATTACGAGGAATGGGAGTCTGGATTCTCGGTTCTCGATGTCATCGTTAAAATATATAGTTATTCAAATAAGCTGAGACATCTTCCTCAAAGACCTGAAAAGCTGGATCCTTGCGTTGGGCTTACTCAGATGCTATCACACTGGTCACACTCAGTACTTTTAGATTGAGGGCGTTGGAATGCGGGGTCGAGGATGTTTCAACTTAGTGTCAAGCATCCAAACCGGGTCGGTTTCCAGATCCCTCCCTGTTTCAGAATAGGTGCCGGCGATTCAGCGCATCATTGGCACGCCCGAATCGCCAATCGTTGTAGACAGGGGGAGGTTCAGGAAATGGCAGATATCCACCTGTCACATTCCAGTGACCCAATACTTGTTCCCGTTGGGCCGTTGCAGGAGCTTGAGGAGCGGAAAGCGTTAACAGAGACATTATTCCAGATGCACTCTTGATGAGATTGAGTAATCAACCGCAGGAGACATGCTGTTCCTGGGCACTTTGCCCAGCAAACCACTAGCAGGCCGTTGTTCGAGATTGCCTGGGCGTTCACATTGCCCGTATGTACTGCTCACTCGACTCCACTGGCATCTTTGGATCACTGGCTGAAACACTTGGTAGCCGGAGGAGATGATCGGGATCCAGATTCCAGAGACCAAGGTCGCTTGTTGATGGTATAACGAGTTTGTCCCCTAGTACATAGAAGAGAGAAAAAGAAAGGAGGAGGAAAAGAAATGATGATGGGCTCACTAGCAAGAATAGAAATACAAAGGCCCGATTGGAATATGAGTAGGTACCAGGATCATTGACTGGCCATGTGGCGGTTCCATGCATGGATCATGAAAACACGCAAAAAATCTCCAGACATCCAGCCAGGACAAACTCCTTTTTCCCAGTAAAGAGCTTCAGACTCGATAGCATTGCCAGAGGCATCTGTGAAAGTGAGTTCGGGGACAAAGGCCACGGGCCAACCACAGCAAAGCCGGAGCTCGACAGGCCAACCTGCAACCGCCTGCACCGAAAGTCTTTTCGTCTCCTCCTTTGCTCAGTCTGTCCTCTTCACCTCTCTGCTATCTCGCCAGCATCCTTTACTTCTTCTCCTCTTCTTCCCTTTCATTGTCGTCTCTTCCCATTTCTTCTCACCCTTAATTCTTTCAATCCAGTATCATTTTTAGTCACGTCACCCGATCTTTTCTGCTCCATAGCCCTCTGTTCCACTTTTCGGCTTCGGCCTTGAGCTGCGCAGCTAATTTCCAGCCACCAACAAGTCGCTTTTCGGGCCTCTGCTTCGTGTCGTCGCTTCTATCCTTCTCCGATCTCCTCTCGAACCATTGCTCTTCGACGATTATTCGCGTCCTTTCGGTCATTTCTAGCGACTCCTTGCAGAATCACGACAAAGCTTGGCTTGGAGCCCGTTCTCTGCTCTCCGGCGCGAGGTAGATTCGTTCCATTACGAGCCAAGTACCAATCCTTATTTCTCGCGGCTTTTATCTCGGTCCCTACGCTGGTCAAACAAACTGCGGTGCATTGTTTCCTCAATTCTACCGCGCTTCAGCTTCATTCGAGCTTACGTATCCGTTGGGGCTGTTTATCCGCTCAACCCCGCCACGCTCACTATCTAGCTTGCGCAAAGCACTCGACACGGCTTCAACTTGATGCAATAAACACTCCGAACCAGATATTTCGCATTGCTCATTGCATTAGCATACCCACTGCGGAGGAATATAACTCATAATGCCCCCCGTGACACGACCTGAGGGTCATATGAGCCTCAACTACATTCCAACCACTCAATCAATGTCTGGAACCTCCACGGGCCGCAATTCTCCTAATGATCCGTCTGCAGCTGCCCCCATCAAGCCGCCTTTTGGGTCCTCGACCAGCCTCAATGGCGCTGCAGGCTCAATCGGAAGTGCAAGGTTAGGGGCTGGCTCCCCTTCTCACGAACTCGGCGCTCGTTTATTTTCAAAACGGTATGTGGTCTATCCTCCGGGGTTAAATCCTCGATGTAACACTGTTTCTGACAATATGGTCGTGATTAGGGCTCGTGAAATACAAGCAGAAGAAGGCGTCTCTCCGAGTATCTGGGGCCCTCCCACCAGCGGCCATTCCACCCCTTTGCGCGAGAACATCCCTGAGTCACCTAGTCAGGAAGGTTTCCCCGATCTTGTGCCTCCCTCAAGCAGTTCTATGAACAGCCCCGGACGGAGAACACGAGCAGGCACAGTTCCGTCCCGATTCCCGCCAGTTGGTGTCCTGAATGAGACTAATTTACAACAACCGTTCATGGCCCAGTCTTCTCGACCTACCCCTTCAACTAGTCCTTTTAGACCAACCGGCGTGTCTGGCATTGACACGGGTGTCAAACCTGCAACAACCATGGGTGGAGGTGGTACAGGCAGCCTATCCCGTCTCCGCGCTGGTTCGATGCCACAGCGGGCAAGCTTCCTCGGTTCCGCAGGGCCCTTTGGCCCGTCTCTTTTCTCTACAAGCTGGGCCTCAGGGCGTGATCGAGCGACCACTCTTACTAGCATCAGATCTGGTGATGGACCGGCTTCTCCAACTCAATCATCCTACTCGCGCGATGGACTCACGGATACCGACGTGAAGACTCTGGACTATCTTGGTCTTGCAGAGACCCCGCAGCAAGCTCGGGCCAATCTTGTACGACCGCCAGTCGATGTTCTGCTCCAACAGCAGCAGCAGCAGCAGACATCTTCCCTTCCTCCGTTACTCGCTGAGCTCGCAATGATCAAGAACAACAGCCGCATACGTTCTTACTCAGTCAATGCCAAGGAAAAATATGCTGATGACGAGGAGCTCGAATACGAAAGCCGCTATTCTCAGCTGCCCTCCGGGACCCTTACACCTAATGCAGCTGCAACAGCTGCCCAGCTGGCCGCTACCCAGGCCCAGATTCATCAGCACAACCTCGCCGTGCAGGCTTTTGCAAGCCATGCGACTGTTAATCGGCCCCGCGCGAGAACTGCAGGTATTCTTGAGGCTCCCCCACAGCGGTCTTCTATTCGCAATTACCTCGCTACTCCCTCGCGCCTGGAAAATAGTTTCAGCGCTGCCGATTTGAACATCGCTGAAACCGCTGAATATGACGAATTGGCGGAGGCTGTGCAATTGATGAACCTGGGCGGAAATCCTGGTGCCGGAATGAACCTTCGGCCGACGGCAGAGCTAGTTGACGAAAATAATCAGGATGGCCCGACCCGCGCGCTTTGGATCGGCAGCATTCCCGTTTCGACGACAGTGACATCCCTAGAAGCCATCTTTAGCATGTATGGCAAGATCGAGTCCACCCGCGTCCTGACTCACAAGAATTGCGGATTTGTCAACTTTGAGCGCATCGAGAGCGCGATTCAGGCGAAGTCATTGCTCAATGGAAAAGAAATATTCCCTGGCGCTGGTCCCGTGCGAATTGGATATGCCAAGGTTCCCGGATCATCCAACGCTGGCACACCTGGAGTCAATGGCGCCCAGCAATCGCCAACGCCCGACCCGAACGCAAAATCGAGTGCCCCTGATGCGGACAAATTCAATAGCGGGACTACTATCCCACAGATCCCTGCCCTTTCTGATCTCCAACCAGAACTAGTACAGATTGTTAATGAGTTTGGAGCCACGGACGACGAGGTACTCAAGATCACTTCTAGCATCCAACAGGCCATCGCTTATCAGGTGTTTCATGATGAAATCCCGTCTGTTCCAGAGCCCAACCAAACACGGATGTTTGATGCTCCTCGTCTCCGAGATATTCGGAAGCGGATTGACAATGGGGCTTGCTCTGTTCAGGAGATCGAGGAGACCGCAGTGTCAATGCTCCCTGAGATTGCAGAGCTTTCTTCCGATTATTTGGGCAACACTGTGGTTCAGAAACTGTTCGAATTCTGCTCCGAGCCCACGAAGGAGCAAATGCTGGGTCCGATCGCGCCCCATCTAGGTGAAATTGGTGTTCACAAGAACGGTACATGGGCGGCCCAGAAGATCATTGATGTGGCCAAAACTCCAAGGCAGATGCAGATGATTGTTGACGCTCTCCGGCCATACACGGTACCATTATTTTTGGATCAATACGGGAACTATGTCCTTCAATGCTGTCTACGATTCGGCTCTCCTTATAACGACTTTGTTTTTGAGTCTATGCTCAGTCGTATGTGGGAAATTGCTCAAGGGCGCTTTGGTGCTCGCGCTATGCGCGCGTGTCTTGAAAGTCACCATGCCACGAAAGATCAGCAACGAATGCTTGCGGCTGCCATTGCCCTTCACAGTGTTCAGCTTGCCACTAACGCCAATGGCGCTCTGTTGCTTACCTGGTTCTTGGATACTTGCACTTTTCCACGGCGTCGTACCGTGCTGGCCCCGAGGCTGGTTCCCCACTTGGTGCATCTCTGCACGCACAAGGTTGCTTATCTGACAGTCCTCAAGGTTATCAACCAACGCAATGAGCCCGAGGCCCGGGAGATTGTTTTGAAAGCCCTCTTCTTCAGCCCAGGCGATGAGGTGCTTGAGAAAATTTTGAGCGATCAAACGTCAGGCGCGACCTTGATATTCAAGGTTCTCACAACACCTTTCTTTGACGAATCAATGCGCGCAGAGGTGGTAAAGACCGTTTCAAAGGTTCTCACCAAACTAAAGCCCGTGCCTAACCAAGGCTACAAACGCTTAATGGATGAGGTCGGCCTGTCCTCTCGAGGTGGTTCTCGTGACAATCATCATGGACGCGAAACCGGAGGTCATTCAACCAATGCCGAGAAGCAGCAACACCGTCCCGCATCCCGCCAGGCAGCCGCCAACTATCCCTCGCAGCCACCTCTGGAAAGACAGTATAGTGGACAGTTTTCTCCTATGGGCCAAAACTTGGATGGTGCTCGACCCATATCGTCCGATCACCAGAACACCACAGGACAGTTCGAGCCGTATTCTGTCAATGCTGTTGGTGGCCTTGCTACTTCCAGTTCCATGAATAACCTCAACGGAATTGGAGGCATGAACGGTTCTGGTTTTGGCCAGGAGCCTATGATGCCGCTAGCACAACAACAGCTTCAGTACCAGGCGTATCTGGCAGCGCAGTCTAGAGGTGTATCCCCTGGAGGTCTATACACAGGCATGGGCAACACCCCTTATGGATACCCAACTGGTACCGATAACCTTCGCGCAATGCAAGCTCAGCCTGCACCTTTGTCTGGGGCGCCAAACCAGCTAAATCCGGGGCCAATGCTCAACCAGTCTCCTTACGCTCCTCAACAGTTCAGCCCGGTTATGGGCGCATCGCAGATGTATCAATATCCCCCGCAGTTCTACACACAAACACCGCCTGTTCAAGGGCAACCAGCCGGAGGACGACGTGGACGTGTAAGATTCCCGAAAGCTCTTGAAATCAACATTCTAACAAGGCCTTTTCACAGCGCTGAGCCCGCCTATAACTTTTAATCCGACTTGACTTCACCCCTGTGTATAAGTTCTTTTCTTATTCTTCTCATCTTCGCAGATGCAGAGAGTAATATGGCTATATGTCGGGATGGCCCCTTCAAATCTAGATCGACGCTGGCTCGTCTTGTGAAAGGTAACGGAGAAAGTAAGAGGAGGGAAAAGTGTTGTGAATTCTTTTGGTCTGTTAGCATAGTGGTGCCTTGCTACCAAGAGGCCTTTGGAGTCGAGTTCTGGAGGCTGAGAGTTTGGGCTTCACAAATCTTCTCGATCATAGCCCTGTTGGATATAAAACCACTATTATTGTCTAGTACTATTACTCTTAGTTATGATCATGATTATGACAGTGAAATATCTTTTTGATCTTATTGAAATGAACTGGATTTCTTCTTCATATTGTGGTTTCACCCCGGACTTGGTAAGGGGTTACTAGTCTGGGGTTCCAGCCTTGAAGGCTTTGCATTGTGCAACACGCAAGGCAAAATTCAATCACCCATTTACGCCTTCTATACCATATCATCTACTACTTTCAAGGACTCCAATCCACCAAGTCATCAAAGCGCACACGTACCAATTCCTAGCCTCGCCTAGCCTCGCCTAGCCTTTCAACTCCCCATCCATCCGAAGTGTGGCACGTGACAAGCCATTTGCGGAGCAGCCCCGTCTCTGGCATGGCAACGACGACCTTGAAGCACCCCATCATCATCGAACCCCCACGTCATCAGTTGAGACCGCCGCGACTGAAATCGCTCGCCTAGGTCTCACTCATAATATCATTGTTGATTTGATACCTTCAACCCCCGCTCAACCTGGCAACGGCGCCGCGGAGACTCGTCCGACCGTGATTATGCCTTCGAACGGCGACACCGGTCGCGGTATGTTTCACTTCTGGCGACAGAGTGACTCAGAACCCCGTGTTCAAATGCGGTCTTGGCTAATAGTTCTTTGGGAATATAGCATCGCCGGTTGCGTCCGGTACCGGGAGTTTCATCGATGCGTCGGGGTTCAAGTTCTCGGAGAAGGATACCAAGCCGGGGAAGATTAAGCTGAAGAAGCCCGGGAAACTTGGGAAGAAGAAGGGTATGCGCACCGCGCCTTACCGCTCTCCCTCTTGTATTCATCCATGTGTGTTTTTTGCGTTTGTTAATTTGAATTCGTCCGGGTCCAGAAAAAGAACCGCCGGCGTCCCCCGGTTCCTCGCCCATTCTACCGGAGATCGATGAGAAGACAATGTCTGTTTTCCCGACGGGGAAACCGCGTGAGGAAGACCATCTGGAGACCGTGGTATGCAAGACGTGTAAGAGGCCGGTCCTCAAGCAGAATGCCGCAGAGCATATCCGGGGGTGTATAAGGGCCAAGCAAGAGAAGGCGCGACGAAAGAAAGAAGCGAGAGACGCGGCGAACCGGGCGAAGGCTGGCGAGAAGGAGGGCGATGAGGATGGGGCGGGCGGTGATAAGGGTGGGGATGGAGAGGATTCAATGAAGGCTCAGAAGAGCGCGGCGAAGAAGAGTGCTGTCAAGGGGATGGCGGAGGATGGGACCAAGAAGGGGAAGAAGCGCAAGGCCGAGGGCGAGGATGATAACAAGGATAAGGAGCCGAAGAAGAAGAAAAAGAAGGAGGAGCAGAAGCCCAAGGCGCCGAAGCCCAAGGGGCCTGTTGATGTCGAGAAGCAGTGTGGCGTGCCGTTGCCGAATGGCGCGCAGTGTGCGAGATCGTTGACCTGTAAGAGCCATTCAATGGGTGCGAAGCGTGCTGTGCCCGGGCGATCTTTACCATATGATATGTTGCTTCAGGCATATCAGAAGAAGAATCAGGCACGTCAGCAGAGTATGTTTTCCCTTCGCCTTTGCAGGGCTGCTGTGTATCAAGCTAATATGGATCTACAGAGGCGGCTATTGATGCAAATGCCCCGCTACAAGATGACTTGGAGAACAACGGCCCTGTCGACTCGGATGAAGAGAAGGACGCGGTCATGGCTGCTATTGCCCGTTCTCGGCCGCAACCCATGGTGACGCATACTTTGATATCTACAAGAAAGAAGTACCAATACGTGCGGATCAAAGAGATGCTCTCGCACGCGCTGGGTGGCTCTCGTGGTGGTGGGCTCTTTTCAACCGGCGATCAACTGAACAGCCCCATCGAAGGGAATCTCTTCCAGCCGGTAGAAGATATAACTATGTCGGACGCCCCAGACGATCTTGGCGGAAACAGCAACACATTGGCCATGCCGGATGTTGCGAGGCAAACCCCAGTACCAGCAGGGTCTTGACGGGCCGAGTCGTCCACCTGCATCAACTTTCTATCTTTTCTAGCACACGATGAGCGATGACTGTATACACTCTATTCCTTTTTATGTGGGGCGAACTGGTCGGTTACGGTGAAGGCGTTTGTGGAGGTACAGTGGCCTAGTGGGAAGGCCATTTGCTTGTTGTCTATCATTTTTACTGTCATACGCGATACCCCAATTCAATGGCTGTGGACACATATATTATATCAAGAATGCAGTCTTTATTCTTCCGTGACATGTAAAGGCCACAGAGTGGGCAGGTGAAGCATTCTCCTAAATGGGCAACTTAGTGTGCCTGAGGCCATAACATCTCTGACAATATCCAAAGAAACGCCGGAAAAGCACCCTTTGCAATCGCACTTCACAAGAATTCAATCCCTGATTCCGGTACCTTCTCCTCGAACACCTTAGGCTTCTACCTTTCTGGAATTACCTTTATTTGGCCTCTCTGCGCCTCCGGGCCAGCGAGCGAGAGCTTACAGCCGATCAGACGACGACAGACTCCTTGTTCCTCGCGCGCGCCTTGCCCTCCCACCACTTATCGGCCGGACTCAGAAAAGCTTCAAATCGAGTACAGAAACCGCGGAAGATGGGGAACTCCGTGCCCGACCTCGATGCCGTGGGCATGAAAGCCGAGCCCGAGCTGGCAGATCAATTCCGCAGAGAAGTCGCAGAGCTACTTGGTCGCAAAAACCTCAACTTCCCCGGCGCTCAACCGGTCAGCTTCTCCAGGCGCCATTTGATGGAGCTACAACGCGAGGACTACTATGTATGCGAGAAGACTGACGGCATTCGCTGTCTCATGTACTTTGCGCGTGGGGAGCCCGACAACCCAGAGGTTCACTACCTGATTGATCGCAAGAACGAGTACCGCTACGTTCCCGGCCTACACTTCCCCATGCCCGACGATGAGAGCTTCCAGTCATTTCATGTCGATACTCTTGTAGATGGCGAGCTGGTCAAGGATACCTACGACGACGGCACGCAGCAGCTCAAGTTCCTCGTCTTTGACTGCCTCGTGCTAGACGGACAGAGCCTCATGCATCGCACCCTCGACAAACGACTAGCATACTTCAAAGCCAAAGTCCTAAAGCCCTACAACGCGCTATACGAGCGCTTCCCGGAGGAGAAACAGCACCGTATATTCGCCGTCGAAGACAAATCCACCCAATTCAGCTATGGCATCGAGATGATGTTCCGCGAGATCATCCCCAAGGTGAAGAAGATCCACGGCAACGACGGCCTCATCTTCACCTGCCGCAGCACCCCCTACCGCATCGGCACAGACGAACACATCCTAAAATGGAAGCCCCCCGCCGAAAACACCATCGACTTCCGCTTGCGCCTCGAGTTCCCCGTCCTCGAACCCGACTCCGACGACGAGGCCGATGGCATCGCCGAACCATACCCGGACTACGACGCGCTTCCTATCTTCCATCTCTTCGTCCTCCTCAACGATAAAGAATACCAGCCCTTTGGTGAGATGCACGTCACACCCTCGGAGTGGGAGGATCTCAAGGCGCTGCAGACACCGCTTGACGACGCGATCGTGGAGTGCTCCAAGGATGAGAATCACCGCTGGCGCTTTCACCGTATCCGCGACGATAAGGCCGATGCAAACCACATCTCCACCGTTGAAAAGGTATTAGAAAGTATCGAGGACCGCGTCACGGAGGAGGACCTCATCCGCGTCGCACCGGCCATCAAGACGGCTTGGAAGAAGCGCGCGCAGGGCGAAGTCGATGAACGCAAGCGTGCGAGACCGCCTGTTGCTGCTGCTGCTGCTCCTCCTGCAGCGCCGCCACCGCATGTAAATGGGAACGGCGTCAAGAGGAAATTCGAAGAGTAGTGCAGGGCAGTGCTCTTGTTCATATTTCCTATCCATCTGTTACCAACAGTTTTCAACCTGAGTCCGGTTTTGCGCGGCGTCTGGAGTTAGGTCTTTCTTATATCTATGGAACGGCATTCCAATGATGGAATTGGTGTGGCGGCTACTTTAATGGGGAGGGGCGATTGAGTGTATATGGTGCTGTTTATTTTACTTTACCTTTATACTTTGAGCATGACTTTTCCTTCATATGACAGAAACACTGGCTTTTGGTATCGGAACGGGGAGCTTTTGTATACCTATATATCTTACGATGCAGCCTGACCTGGCCAACGAGAAAACCCTGCGGTGCCTGCTTCTCCGGGTGGACCGCAGCTAAAATTGAGACATAGACGTGAAGCAACGCGATTTATACTCCTATTTTAATGGTATAAAACTCGGTAAGAAAGAAGTGAAATAGTAACAGTGGTACAGATCAGGAAATCTAGTCTACACTATCGCTTCTTAATACTAACGTCGATGTTTCCAACGAACCAGATGGCCGCAAAGACACTGAAGAGGCCGAGGGTAATGGTTACTGGTTTCCGTAGTGCGTCGAAGAGGGTGTAGTCGTAGGTAACCTGATTCCAGAATGAGTCACTGGTTTTAGAAGATAGGATTAGAGATAGTGGAACTTACAACGAGCTGGGAGTCGCGGGCTTCGTCGGTGAGACTCTCGACGGTGAGAGTCAGTGTGGTGCGGCCGATTGTATCCATGAAGGTCTTATGAAAAGAGAACTCGGCGATGAACTGGTCTGCGCTTGGGAGACCGTTGCTGGAAGGGCCTTCGACGATCTCGTATTGCACATTCCGGGCGCCTTCTGGGAGAATCACGCGGACGACGACTTTTTCATACTGGAGACCTTCGGCCATCTTAGGTCCTTCAAGGAAGGGGACCTTGAGCACGTAAGAGTCGGCACCGTGTACAGCCCGGCGCAAGAAGGATGCGAGGTCGTTGTTCCAGCCGAGGCGGAAGCTATAGTTCCAACCGCCAAAGATAGGGTACCGGGGCTTGAAGTCGAGATTGGCCTCTCGGTTTCCTTTGCTAGGGCGGTAGCGGCTCGTAGAGACGTTACCAATGTCGTCGATGAAGTAGGGGTCTACAGAGCCTGGCTTCAGTGGGTACTTGAGTTCCCGGATGGCTGACGAGGGCGACTGCTGGTAGTTGGCGACGGTCCAATCCACGCGGGAGAAGTGGTTTAAGAGCGTAGAGCCGTTGTTTCGAAGCCAGTAGCGCTCCTCCGTCGCGAGATTTCCACCCCAGTGGGAAACTTCCAGATCGCGTTCAAGCAGCGAGGCGGTTATCAGGGGCTTGGTGAACTCGTAGCGGACGGTGATGGGGTGGGTAGTGCCTGGCGAGACCTTGGCTGTGTCGTAGGGTCCATAGGTGTAGGTTGAGCCCTGGCGTTCGGGATCCTCACCAGTCTTGAGGTTCGTGGCCGTATAGTTTGGAACATTGGTGCTGGGGAACTTCACTTTGGTCTTCTGTGTCACGGTTTGGTAGGCGGAGGGCACGTATGCGGAGAATGAGTAGGTCAGGAACTGGCGATCAGACTGTTCAATGGCGGCCGGGCGTGGGTGGAGGGAGTTGAGAAGTGAGTATGAAATTCCAAGAGTGATCTGCGATGATGGAGCGAGAGGTTCGGGAAGGTGGGCAATAAAATAACGGACGTCACTGGTTGTTCCAAGTCAGTTCAAAAGCCCATTGTTGCTCCTGTATAAGCAACCGTGGCGTCGTCATCACCACCACCGGCGGCCATTGACAGCGACAATGACAAACTCACCTCGAGGAATCAATCTCCACGGCTTCCACATCAAGTCTGCCCTTCTCCGCTTCCTTTTTGTTACGTACTTCCAGTCCTCCGACGCGATCGAAGAGCTCCGATGGGAAGGACAGGTAGTACTCGCTCTGGGGATCCTTGTCCACATTTTCGACAACCACGTTGATGGTCTCGCGAGCGTAACCCTTTTCCAAATTCGTATTCCGCACCAGATTCACATTCTTGAAGACCTGAGGGGGCTTGAAATGGGCGGGAAGAGGTGCAGCCGTTGACTGGGCGGAAACTATAGAGCTGCTGGACAGGATGAGCCCGCAGAGCGCAGAAACAACAGCGAACGGCCTCATTGTGGCGGAAGCAGCTTCGCACCAGACTGCGCTGCAATTGCCAGATAGTCTCACCAGGAGAATGGGTCGAAAATGAGGCAGAGAGAAGGAAAGGAAAATAAGAGCAAACAGAAGGCCCAAAATAGAGAGTGGAGGAGCCAGCGTGATGCTGATGTGTCCCGATCTGGAACTGAAAAGTACGGCGACCGCCGCGGCCAAACCACGCCGCTCTCCAGCTTCTCCGGCCTTTCCCCTCACTCCTCTCCTTCTTCAGTTTGGACCTCTTCTTGGGTTTGTTTTGTTGCTTGCCCTAGTTATTTCGCTATGCTTGCTTTCAGGTCTTCATGTAGCCGGCATTTTCGCCGGACTGCCACATTACGCGCATCTACCAGCGGGCTTCGCTCAACACGACAGAACCATAGCTTCGCCCAGAGCAGGTTCTTTCAAGTCTCAGAAGAGGTTCGAGATGCGGTAGCCACAGGAAAGCCAGTAGTAGCTCTAGAATCTACTATATACACTCATGGTACGGTCGACAATGTCTCTTTGCTGGCTAAACTAACCGACCGGTGTAGGCTTCCCGTATCCCGACAACGTAGCCCTGGCTTCGCTGCTAGAAACTGTCGTTCGTGCCAATGGCGGTGTTCCTGCCACTATTGGTATTTTAAATGGCGTAGCTCGAGTTGGTCTCCGCGCCGATGAGCTCATTGAACTAGCGTCGACGGCGGAGAAGAAAAGTGCACTGAAAGTGTCTCGTCGAGATCTAGGGTACATTTGCGGTCTGGTAGGTTGATCTCTATCTGCGCTCTAACTTGTTAAGTAACAATGTCAGGGTATGGTTGGGAAACCGCTTCACGGAGGTACAACAATTTCCGGTACTATGGTGCTTGCACACCTGGCTGGCATCAAAGTATTCGGGACCGGTGGTCTAGGTATGTGCGCTTTTGGTTACGATAATAGTATACTAACAAGTCAGGTGGTGTGCACCGCGGTGGGGAGTTATCAATGGACATATCTGGTATGCACACTTACTTGACGATATGGCATGAGCTAACACACAGCAGCTGATTTGACCGAGCTGGGCCGCACCCCAGTGACTGTTGTCAGCTCCGGCTGCAAGAGCTTTCTTGACATTCCCCGGACGATTGAATATCTTGAAACCGAAGGTGTCTGTGTTGGAACATTCGCCGATGGTCGCCAAGGCTCTGTTGACCTCCCAGCGTTCTTCACCCGTGAGAGTGGCATCAAAAGCCCCAAGACTATTCAAAACGAGGCAGAGGCAGCCTCTATTATCTGTTGGTATACCCTACTATCTCAAGACTCTGCTAACAAGTTTAGACGCCCAATCGAAGCTTCCTGTTTCATCAGGAATACTTTTCGCGAACCCTGTCTCAGAGGAGCACTCTATCCCCAAGGATGAAATGGATGTAATCATTGAAGAGGCTGTTCGTCTAGCGGACGTGGAAGGCTATCACGGTAGCGACAATACACCATTCGTGTTAGGCAAGATCAAGGAACTTAGTGGAGGAAAGACGGTGGTCGCCAACCGAGCCCTAGTCGAGGCGAACGTCAAGCGTGCAACACGAGTTGCTGTGGAGCTTTCGAAGCTGGAACGCTCTGAGGCGACTAACGAGCAGTGAGTCGCTTTAAGCCATCGGGCACACGGACGTCCTAATCTCGAGATTTTTTTGTGCTAGGCATATGCCGGCAATTCCCCGAATGGATAGGGCTAACCAGGCTACTTCAGAGGAGAAACCGGGTCAGTTAGAGAGTGAATCAACAACACAGTTGAAGAAAGTGGATGTTTTGGTAGCGGGATCACTTGCGATTGACCTCGCATGCGACTATGTTCCCGCGGCAGGACAAGGGGCCGTTCCCGCCTCGCGGACATCCAACCCGGCCGTAATCGAGCAAAGCCTTGGTGGCGTGGGCCATAACGTCGCATTCGCCTCAAAATCTCTGGGTAGCTCCGTCATGTTCTGCAGTGTAGTTGGCGACGATCTGAGTGGCCGCGCGGCTCTCTCATCTTTGCAGCAAGAGGGAATCTCCACCCAGGGCGTAAAGGTGCTACCCACGTCTTCTGGAGCACGCACCGCACAATATGTAGCCGTGAACGATGCGGCCAAGGACCTCCATGTCGCCATGGCCGATATGGGTATTCTGCATCTACCCTCGGAAACATTCAACTTTGATGAGTTTTACGAGCCACTCATCGAACTCACGAAGCCGAAGTGGGTGGTCGTCGACGCCAATTGGAGCCCAGAGCTTATATCCCAATGGGTTGCAGCAGCCAACAAGCACGGCGCTCGAGTCGCCTTCGAGCCGGTCTCCACGACCAAGTCTCAAGCCCTCTTCAAGGGGACACCTGAATCAGAGGCAGCTGTTGGGGAATCCGCCTGCGTCCCAAACAACAACGTGAGTCTTGCTGCGCCAAACGAATTTGAGCTCGCCGCCATGTACTCTGCTGCCCGGGATAAGGGTCTTTTCGACTCAACCGGCTGGTGGCGCATTATTGATGCGATGGGCATGTCCTCGTCTGGATCGAGGGACCGACTCGTCGCAATGACCTCCGCTGCGCTTGTTGACGCGGGTATCCCTCAGCAGACCATTCAACTTCTTCCGTTCTTACCGTGCATCATCACGAAGCTAGGCGCCAGGGGAGCCTTGCTAACCCAGCTACTTCGTCCAGGAGATGCTCGTCTGACGGCTCCAGAGTACAGCCCTTATATTCTTTCAGGAGCTCCGCCCACGGATGAGCTCATTGGCGGTGTCTACATGCGACTATTCCCACCTGCTGCAGAACTAGCCGATGGTGCTATCATCAGCGTCAATGGCGCGGGAGATACTCTACTAGGAGCTGTCATTTCTGGGCTTGCATCTGGACAAGAAAGAGCCGAGAATATCATACCCCTTGCGCAAGAGGCCAGCCTTTTGACCCTGAAGAGCGCCGGCGGTGTCAGCCAAAACCTCGCACAGCTTCAACCTCAGTTCAAATCTCTTGCAGCATAAGCTCTGCAATTATCTATCGCATTTACGTGCCTATCTTGGGGGTTCAATTCAGAACCATATCAACAGCTTTGCCATCCACGACAGGAATTCGTTCGACAGTATCTTTCCCTGCACGATTTGTGCCTGTGGCTTGAAACCCAGAAGGGATTAGGGATGGATCCAACAGGCCAATCTGTACCAACACGCTGGCTTGGTCCCAATAGATGTTGTGGCGCGCAATCTTTCCTTCCGAAAAGCTGGCCGCCATGACAATTGGGATGCGCACGGAACGGCCGGTGGGAGGTACATTCGGCAGCAACCAGGGAATCTCTTCGGTATGCTCAAAGGTGAGCAGGAGCTCGTCAACAACTCGATCCGGGCCAGAAGTACGGGACAACAGACGAATTTCTTGAGACGGCGGGCCCGCAGGGAGAAACTGTTTAGAGTAAAAGTCCACAATCCCAGTGGGCGACGATCCTGCTCACGTTAGATATCCATCCTCCAATCAATTCACAGGGCACAAACCTCCAACCCCAGATGAAACACAGTTCACACACGTCCGATCATCAAATTGCGGATCCCCGGCACCACCTCCAACCATCAAACTAAGCATATCCGGCGCCGCCGCCGGCGTGGAAAACCGCTGCGTCGCATTATCATATATATTCCTCCAATACCCCTCCCAAACAATCTCAGGCTCCGGCGCACCCCAATCTCCCCCACCACCAGGCCACCCAAACCCGCCCTTAACACCATTCAACGCCCGACTCCACGCAAGCCGCGAACTAATCTTGTCGTACACTGGCGAATGCACATCCCCCGCAAAACCCGGCTCACTCTCGGGGTAGAAGTACAAATGGCACCGGTGCCGCTTATTTGTATCATCCCACAGCGCAAGTCTCTGGTTCTGCGAGCCAGCTAGATGGATCTGAATAGGCAAAATGGGGACAGTTTCATACGCGGCGGACGTCGATGTGGACGCCGCAGTTGTAGATGGTGGGAGGCGCGGTGGGACCGGCACATTCTGCGTCGCACTCTCTGGAGGCTCCGGATACATCGCGATAAAGGCACATAGTCGCGGGAACGGATTCGTGCTCGTTGGCATGTGGTGTGAGAGCAGAAGCAGATAGGCAGGGCGGTTATACGCTACAATGGCGAACCGCTCGCCAGGTTCAAGGTCATCTTCGCGCTCGTGCACTAGGATCTCAAGATCCCTTCGGGCGCGCTCAGGATGGCCATGTTCGTCGTCGGGGAAGTGGATATACTCGACTGCCAGCCCCTCGGCTTCGAAGCGGCGTAGCGAGGCGTTGTCTAGCGTGGGTGTATTGGAGATGACGTAGAGGCGGCGCGGGGAGCTCTTTTGGGGGCGGGACGAGGAGCTGCGGCGGCGGATGCGATGGAGGAATTTGTCCATGTCGCCGGAATTTCACTCCTGAGGGTTCAATTGGTCGCGTGAAGTGTAAATCGAGTTGGTTTGGATTTACTTCAGCCTTACCGTAGGGCGGACAGTTCGTCGGGCGGTCTTTTTTAAAGGTACACACTTCAATGGCGACGTCATGCTTCGGTTCAACCGGTTACATTCACCTCTTGGTATTTATTGGCATTGCATTGGCATTGATAATAGGCAGCTCTTTTTCTTCTCAACCATGTTATTGCTCTTAGGTTGTGCTTGAAAAATGCATAAAGCTGGAACATAACGCTCACTCTATTCTATCATGTAGCATATGTTATAGTATATCTACCCACCATCATCATATCGTACCATATCGGCCCATCAAGTCAAACCACCAAATATCTATGTCCTTCACTCTCCTCACGCAAAACTCCTCAACCATTCCCTCTCCGCCTGAACCTTCTCATCTCCATCGCCCCCCTCAGCCTCATCAAGATAAACCCGATAAGCCTCCCTCAACAGACTCGCTCTCGCAACCTCACAATCAACCCGGATATCCTCAACCAGCGCTTCAACAGACACATAGTCATACTCTGGCCGGATATACCCTAGCATGAGCAAATTGAGCCGCGTCCCGTAGAAGTCGGGCAGTTTGTTAAATGTTACTTTCTTTTCTTCCGGGGCTGGTTCAGCAGTTGGCGAGGGAGATGTTAGGGAGGGGAGGATGTGGATTTCCTGTTCGTCGTGAAGTATATTGTGTTAGTTGAGGATACATTTTCTGAGGTCAGGATGGAAAGCGGCTGAGAGAGGAAGGAACGGAAAGGGGACATACAATCGACCGCGTCTTGTTCTTATAGAACGGATTATACCCGATACTCAGCACGGCGGGGAGAATCTTCGCTTTGCTACTGCTCTTCGTTCCATTCTCTTCTCCTTCCCGCTCTACCGTCTCCCCCGGCGCACCCGGCGCAGTGGCCGGATCCAGCGCCACAACACCGAAGTACACACCGACGCCTAGTTCAGCGGGGAGCACGTCCTCCAGTCCGTCGACTGGGATGTTTGCCGTTGGGATTCCGAGCTGTGTGCAGTCCAGAAAATGATCACGTTAGCCTTGCTGTCCATCCATATATTTTAAAAACAGTTTGGTGCCGGCTCCGATGTCGGTACTAGTCGGTACTGCAGGAGAGCAGGAATTGGCTTCGTCCAAGAAACGAGCGACGGCGTACCTCTTTACTACCTCTTCCGAAGCCCTTGATCACAGGTCCTGAGAGGCGAATGGGGAAAGGTGCTTCGGGGCCGGTGTCGGGGCCTGAGACCGCGGGGCGGGGTGTTGAGGGGGGCATTCTTCTTTTGGCGATCTATCGTTTATCTTCTTCGATCTTCAGACCTTTGGATGTGTACTTCGTGCGTATATTCGGGGGTTTTTATATGCAGGTCTTTGCGTCGTGGTCGGTCTATGGAGGAGAAAGGAGGGGCGGCGGTGATGGTGTTTGTCGCGCGTATCGATAAGAGACTCGGGAAGTGGGATGGGTTTCCGTGAGAGATGCGGGGTGGAGCTGATTACTTATGTCAGGATATCCTAGGGTCAGACTTGTCATATTCCTGGCTCGTATACCTACCTAGATTCTTCTAGAAGCTAGATTTTCCCGAGTTATCACATGGCCGGGTTGTCAGTTTATCTCGAGTACAACCAGTGCGGCACATTACAGCGTATATTTTTAGTGGCCATGTAGGTACATATAACATATGCCAACCCACCCCAACCCGTCAAGAAGCTCTATCCTAGCTCCAATCATGCCCATGGATACATGAATAATACAAAACTGGACACGTTCAATCAAAAAAGAAAAACGAACAAAACCTTTTTATCCCCCGGGTATCGGTAATTCCTCCGGTCAATGGCACGGAGCTCGTAAAGTGTTTGTAACAATCATGTACAACGAAGACGTAATTTAGGTGGTAGTTAGTAGGCGTGGTATCGATCAAAATTCGAATCTCAAATGCAGGGTAGAAACTGGTCAGAGTCAGCGTGAATCTTGACGACAAAGGGAGATATTGAAGAGAGCGAGGGCAACATACGTTCATCACTATTAACATGGGAATGTCAAACACATCGCGCTTGACTGTCCAGCAGTAGGCGCACTCTACTTTGCCGTCCTTGAACCCTAACTGATTCATTCCGGCCTCGTTCGCGATTCCCCCCTTGCGCAGGTGGTTGTTCCACCGCAAGTTGGCGTCGTCTGACTGTGCAGCGTCCATATCTTCTTTCGTCTTGTACTTGAGTAGCTTGCACGTCGTCATAACGCTACCGCGTGAGTCGCCAAATGCTAGTCGCGCAAAGTCTTCGTAAAACTCCACCACGCTGTCGTCGTCGAGGAGCTCGGCTAGGAAGACAGGGTGCGGTCGACCGGTGGAGCTTTCAGCTGAGCCTCGCGGTGAGTAGTTGCGTGAGTTCGCGGCTGACGAGCCGCCTGTGTTGACGTTCAGATTCGGCTCCTTGCCCAGCAGGACCTCTTTCTTCCAGCCAGTTAGAATACTGAATTCTTTACCGACGGCGGCGACTTCGCCTGTGCGGCGACAGACGATTGTTGGTGTACCGCAGGCATTGATAAAGTCTTGGTACTCCCATAATGTCCGCTGGAAGCACCGTTCCATGAAGATAAGATCGTCCCTGTTCAATGTCTTGGTCGTGGCGATAAACGATGGTCGAATCGAGGCGAGGGCTTTCGCAATTTGAAGCGTCTTCTGCGGTGAGAAGCGTCGCTGAATGAACGCTGTCAGGTTGTGGAAGCGACTAGTATACGCGTACGGCTCCTTGACACTCTCATAAACAGCTGACGGATTGCGCTGTTGACGCTTGTTCATCTGCAGACTCTGATGCTTTAGACTCGGCGTCGAAATAGCCGGTGGCCGTTGCTGCTGTCCATTCACCGAGAGTCCATTGGTCTTGGAGACAACACTGTTAAACGGGCTCGGTTCGTCATACCCCTGGTTGTTCAGTTGGGGGCTCGCCGCTGCACCTGGGCTAGTGAAGCTGGCTGGCCCACTCTCTATCGCAAAGGCATGCGGCGCATCAGCCTTTGATAGATGTCCTGGGATCACGTTGCCCTGGTTTTGCGGATAGACGCCAACGTTCACAT
Organism: Aspergillus pseudodeflectus; assembly: GCF_044049435.1. NCBI lineage: Eukaryota > Fungi > Ascomycota > Eurotiomycetes > Eurotiales > Aspergillaceae > Aspergillus > Aspergillus pseudodeflectus. The sequence continues at coordinate 23,366 of NW_027263807.1, read as the reverse complement.
GCGCTTGGCCCGAGGTCTGGCCGCTCGGCCATTCGTTCAGAAGCGGATCGCCAAACATAAACGGCTGCTGATTTCCAGGGCTCTCGCCGAACGTGGCAGCGCCCGTGATAGGCGTAGAAGCAAACTGGGTGGAGCCACTGCGGCCCATCGATCCTCGATGTGTGCCTGAGTCTGGAGAGTCACCGGCCCCGGTAGCCATGTGTCCGAGCATGCCAAACTCCAGCGCACCATATCGATTCTCAAAGTTCATGCTCGACAGATCAAAGTTGAAAAGGGCGGGGTCGCTGGGGTCGAAGAACGGCCCAGCAAACGGGTTCTGAGTCTGATTTGCGCCGGTTGATACGCCCGTAGTCGGCGGTTGCGGCATCGACGATGTCAATGCAGTATTATTGCTGGAATTCGGAGGTCCGCCTGTGCTATTGCGATGCGTGGGGTTCGTCTTCAAGCTAAAGGTCGGAGAAACGGGCGATTGGGACGGAAAAGTGCTCTGTTGGTTGATGGTATTTTCTTGGTACATGTTATAGTTCGACTGCGGCGTGGGGTAGAAATTCGCGCCCGAGTTCTGCTGCGTGGCTGTGGTTGTGTTGATTGTGTTCGCGCCGCTGATGGGTATGCCGTTGGTTGGTAGGCCGCCGTTCGACATGGAATTGTTGTAGAAATTGTTCCCGCCGACTCCAGGCATCAAAGCGCCGTCCGGGGCGTCGTGTAGGTACTTCGCCTTCTTGCGCACTCCATCGTGGCAAGCGTCTTGGAGCCCTCGCTTGATGCAGCGTTGGCACGGCCTCTCATCTCCTGGAATCTGTTAGCTCTGCGTTACGATAGGATACATCGACTACCTGGGTAGGGTAGAAGTGAGCGTACCGCAAGTCAGATGCGCCCGCTGACAAGCAAAGCAAGCGCGGCGCGCCTTCTTCCTCCGAGGTCGCGAGGGGTCCTTGGGATTCGGTTTCTGGCCATTGGTCGTCGCCTGATCGTCACCATTGGCAGTGGTCGCGTTAGCCTTGCTGGACGGGAACTGGTCGGCGTGTTCTCCAATCGCTGCGGCATCCTGATCGGCCCCACTATGTTCTGCTGGGAGAGCTGCAGCGCTCTTGTCTGTATCCATATCCATTTCCCATGAATCGAAGCGGGATGCGCTTGCTCGGTCGTGGACTCGTGGTACAATTGCGCGAGGTGGGTTCGTTTCTGGTTGTCGAAATCCGGGGTGACTTGAGACGGTACGAGATCGGTTCACCGGTTAAACGCTACTCCACGGCAAATGGCTCGCCACCTTGCGAGAAATAATAATACGCCTCGTCTTCACCACCGTCGTCGAACAAAACTCCCTCGTGGGCCGCACTCTGGTGGGAATCCAGATTGGCGATTAGTCCGGGAAAAGTCGATCTGAGGACATAGAATGGAGTCGAAGGTGGGACGATGGAGGAGAAAAAAGAGGTAAAAAGATGACGAGGGAGGGAGAGCGGACGGAGGAGGAAAAGGTTCGGATTCTGTCCGCGGATCTGAATGTGAATCTGAAATTGGAGACAAAATCACGCGCAGGTAGGGCCGGCTCCTGTAGTGCGTCCTTGTTTTATTAGTATTCAGGCAGGCAGGCAGGCCGTAAGGGCAGGCGTCAGAGTCATTGGCGGCGGGCGGATGGAAGTGGAAGAGGAAGACTTGCCGGGCGGCACTGCGGGGAAAGCAGAAAGCCAAATGCCGTGGGAACTGGGAAAGCCTCTGGAGACAAGTGATGAGCGATTTTTGGACGCGGGGATTCGAGGTTGAGGAGGCGAATCTCCAGTGATTTGACACAATTGACAGCAACTGGAGCCCCGGAGAAGGTGCCTGGATTTATGTACAAAACGTGGTCGAGTCAAGGGCTGAGGCAGTGAGGCTTTTTTGGATGGTAAACCGCGCGCACTGATAGGCCCAGTCAAGTTCCACAGGTCGCGTGCGGATGTAAGGTAGCTCTCGAGACGAGGTAATCATTTAATAAGACTCTCTGTAACAACCAAGGCCCATCCTGGGGCTTTTACATGGAGCGTGGGATGGACGAGGGAAGCAGAAAAAACAGAGAGATTCACATGACATTCCACGTGTGCATCACCACATTTGCCCGCTGCCTAGGTCGGCTCCAACACTGACCATCGACTGACACATAAATATGAGGAAAATACCTCACCTGCATCTCTCATGCAAATACTGGCAGTAGCGGCCCTTAGTCTTGGAGAAGTCAAAAAAACTCAGAGGCGGGTTATCTCGGGATCTCTCCTCGCGTTGCCGTCTTCGCCCGGCCTGAGGCCATTCAAGAGCCATTATTGCCATCTTGTGCCTCGGCTACAGATGCTGAAAATCCAGCGACGGCTGCCAAAAACAGGCATTCTGATGACGAAAGTGTTTCAATCTGTGTTCGCCCAGCGTCCGTGTGATTTTGCTGTTTTGGACGACGCGGTGGCTCAGGCAGCGTCTTGGTCCAGTCCAGATTGCGATGCACTTCTGATCCTGACCGGTTATGCTACAGCACTTTTGACTATTGGAGAAACAGAGCTATAGCTGCTTGGTTATACTTATATCAAGTGTGGATGTTTGTCTGCAGTTTTGAAATAGTCAATTTGGATTGAATGTGTGTGGTTGTTCCAGTCTCTTCCCATAAAATTTATTATATACTTTTATACTCCTGGTATCCCAGGCGAGGTATGGTTCAACTTCGTATACCGGGTCTCGGTAAAACTACTACTATAGCAAGTGCAGCAAGCGAACCCTGCCTCCATAAACTATTAATTATTATGCATAGTCCGGGATCAACCTCGATCACCTTCCAGGCCAGGTTGTCCCCGCTGTAGGACAACTCCAACCCACTGCACCAGGTCTATACTCTATGCTGCATCCATTGCACAACTTGGGCATACCTACCCCGTAGCAAATCGGCTCCTCTTCCGGATTCGACTGCCATAGCGGAAAAATAGATATCTGTGCAGTGTCACAGGGTAACCAGGTTAGCTCATCCGTCCAACAATATACATTCAACCCAGCATCAACCAGCCTCGCACAGTCTAGCCAGCTTGGATTGGTCGACACAATTCGGAGTTGCAAAGAGGCCTGGCCACAGAGACGTCAAATGCGCCATGCCGTCACCGGCTTGCAGGACGGCCAATGCAAGGGAGGCTGAAGCTAGTCCCACAGCGTCCTGCAAAAGCTGATATCCGCAAAGGGGTAGGGAAGAGGGACACAAAAGATCAGGACTAGAGCACTTACGGAAAGGGTGCCATGACCAGCGTCAGGAACGCGAGCAGTGTTGTTGCCCAGTGGTATCCTAGATTGTTGTACACTGCGTTCACCAGTTAGTAACTGGCGGTCAAGACCTGGTCCCTGGAGGATGGTTTCGGGTTTCGCAAATCTTAATGAACCCCGAATCGGGGACCATATTGAAGAAGCTGAACTCTATGATGAGGTTTCATAGTGGGTATCAAGCCGAAGCAGATACACGAACGGGAGGTGGGGTGGAGGGCGAGGGTGGTGGACGCCGTCCTTGACGTGCATTTCTCGACCTATATCAAGTTCATGTAGGACACTTACTCTGAATTCCAAAAAGTGGAAAAATTCCGCCTGCAGAACTCCTCAGAAACGAGTTTGCAGCCAGCGCGCTGGCCCCGTACAGAGGCCAAGCCTCTACCATAAAAGTAAATATACCGGCGTACACAAGGACCGTGCTAGGAGACGATTTGTCAGTGCCGATGATCCTTCATGCAGGTCGGTGACAATAGCTCGTCGAGCCAGTCAGATTTGAAACAAACAAACATACCCTGCTCCAAAGAAGGCAGTCCCAATGATCGGTACGATCCAATGGACGTAAGGGAAGATGCTCCAGGCGAACACGAACAGCCCAATAGTGAGAAGAGGCCCCCCAGCAATTGCTGCAACCAGTTAGCATCTTAAGAAGGGCATGGCGGCAACAAGACTCGGTATACGTACCAGGAGGCAACCGCCATTCCGGTTGGTGCTCACCTCCACCGTTCCTTTCTTGCTGTTTCTCAAGCTTGACGTAGATTCTTCGCCAAAATGGATCAGACAAGATTGCAAAGACCATTCCTACGAACAGCCCAAGGAAACAGAGACCACGCTGCCAGAGGTCCATTCCGTACACATTGCCAAAGACCAATTGGAAGGCACCGAAGAAAAGGTAGAGAATGCCCAGAAGGATAGCCGAGAATATGCAGAGATTCAAGCACATCGGCTCTAGAGTGAGCAAGAGGATAGGCCGATAGCAGGAGCGCATGACCGTCTTCGCCACTGACCTGTCCATCTTTTCTATAGGAGCTAGATGGCGATCATCACCCGTCTCGATCCGCAGTCTCCGGGCTTTGCGCCGTAGCAGCCTAGACAGATGTCAGTACCCCATTTCGCTATTTCCCGGAGGAGTACCAACACTGGATGGTAAGTTTCAGGAACGAAGAGTATGATTGAAACGAGCAATGCGCCTGTCCATATCAGAAGAACGTAGAAAGTCCAACGCCTATGCGCAACCAGTATTAGCAGCATTTTTGAGTAGCGATTAGACATGCATACCACGTGGTATATTGATTGATGAAACCACCAACCCTGCAAAATGTTAGAATCTGGACGACCAAAGTATACCTTGGCAGCTGAGCACATACAAGGGTCCAACTTCAGGGCCAATGAAAGGAGAGCTGGTATACAGCATCATGGGAGCGCTGAGATCGTGGCGATCGAATAAATCTCCGACTGTGCCACCGGCTACACTGAGAAAGGCAGATCCTGCAAGGCCGTTGATGAAACGACATACGATCATTGTCTCGATGTTCTTAGCAACAGCACATGGGATGAGCCATATCAAGAAGAAGGAAAACGAGATGATATAGATCTTTCTTCGGCCGTAGAACTGCTTCAGTGTTAGCAACTAGTCTTTTGGTAAGATTGAGCTCCCTACCTCTGACAATGGAGCTAACACGAGTGGCCCAAGACCTAATCCCCAGATGAAAAAACTGAGCCCAAGCGTCGCAATCAATCGTGAGCAACCAAACTCCTCTGTTAATTGGTCGTATGTCACAGTATACATTGACGATGTGCAAGTCCTTCATTGTCCAAGATATGTCAATATCAAGAAGCACATTGGTTGAAGGATAAGACCTACACGCAGAGGGATCCTATGGACAGAATGGACGTGATAATCCACTTTTTGGTTGTACCGAATGAGCGCGGATTCATCGCATCATTATCATCCCAGGTCACGACGAATTCAGAAGGCGAAGTATCCCCGGTAGCCTCTGCACCTCCCACCCCGGCCTCTGCGTCCACTGCACTGTTGCAACTGTACCCGTCATTCAACGACCAGCTGCGTTCGACAGGTCGGGATGTCGAGGGACGTAGTTGGTTGTTGTCCGTCGTCGTTGCCGGTTTGATCGGAAGGAAGCCTCCATCAAACTTTTCAGACTCCTCTCGTTCATTGCTATTTCTGCTTTCAGAATCTCGCTGTTCTGAGGGCGCCTGGACACTCCCCGCACATGCGGGGAAGTCCGCCTGGGAAGCAGACATGGTCGATCAAGGTTCAATTGGCAAATATGTTGGTGGCCATAGAATCAGTGGAGCCCTCTTTGTCGTGTCGTTGCTGCCCTCGTCGAAGAAAAAAAAAAAAAAACTAAATTTGCGCCGGAAATCGTGCCGTCGAGAGTCGAGACTCGGCCCTATAACCAAACTTATAGACTAGGTCGTCACAATTGCCGCCGTCCCCACTCTTACGACGGGTTGAGTCAACCAAATATTAGCTGAGAAATCAAGCAACTTATTAATCATTTTGCGAATGGAATGGGGGCCGTTTAGCCGGATGATCCCCGGGATGGAAAACTATCTACGTACTTACAGGCAGAGGCGCACTCGGAATTTCCGACAGCTTGTTCTCTTGATGTATACTACTTTCAATCCGCTAAATAATAAGGCAAAACAGAAACGCGTTTATCGCAGTATAAAGACAAGAGAAGATCGCTAGGGTTAGGCGACCAGGCCTCTGTCTTCTCACTGGAGCATAACATTTTTTAAGCATCTTCATCAGAACCGGTGGTCGTGTCTATTACTACCAGGACCTAGTAGAATAGAATGACATACGCAACGCGCAGTTACTGGCCTGGTTGTCTGCATCCAAGCGGACAGGCAGGTAGTTACAGTACTTGCTGTTTTGGCCCAGGAAAAAAGATTATAACCATGCTTTGATAAACCGTAATAATGGCTATAGGTACTAGCTATGCTAGCGGATACGAGGGAAATACACGCAAAACTCTCTCTTCCCGTTGTCATCATTGCGACGAATCGCGTTTGCCTTTGCTGAATACAACGACACGAAGGCCAAACAAATGGGTATAATGAACTCGCTGAGAACCAAACAGGCGACGAGACTATTTACGCTTTCCCAGCAGAGAGACACGACGTTAGATAAAAGCATTGGCATAACGTCTGACGATATCCTCAGCTGTGAACTGCGGACCAAGATTGAACTCATTGTCCGCGGGCTGGGACATTTGGCACCGGTTGTTAGGGTTCACCTGAGAATGCCCGGTATCCTGTTGACCTTGTTCTCTTGACAGGTCCTGCAATGAGGTCCTTTTGGGAGGACTGCCGAAGACGCCCGCGTCGTCGCCGTCCCGAGCTCTTTTATTGCTGGAGGCAAAGGAAGGTATGGCAATCCCCCAGTGGATGCCGCACTCATCGTTATCTCTGAAATAGAGACTGCGGAAAACCTGAAGTTCGGGTATAGTTGTCGGGTCCATCTGTTAGATGCGGGGACTTCCTAAGGCTGCGATCCCTCGTCGAATAGCTGCCATTGGATTGTTATGTCATGGCCTGTGCGCCGTAATGTACGAGGGTATGTTTTCAGCATTGGCAAGACGTCCTATGAGATGGATACGTCGACAGAGGGCGTATTACACATCGGCTCATATGACTCCCCGATCAACTAGATGCTGGCGGTACTCCTTCTGGGTGGGAACTTGTCGCTGTCTGGACATCCCAGGTCGTGTAGGGTCCTGTCGATCGGCCTTATCGTTTTGTTCGAAAAGTTCCTCTAAATCCATTTTTGAAATGGCAGAGAAAAAAGCGATGATCGATCTCTTTGGAAGGTAAGTGCGACTGAGTTGGAGAGGTTGAAGCGAGAATTTTTTTTGGGGAGAGTGGTAGTGTAGTTTGAGTTTTGAGAAAGTTGATTCATGAAGAATGCCTGGTTGCAAGAACAAGACGGGGTTCGACTCTGGTACCGGAAGAAAGTTGCAAGCTCGACACTGGAAGTCTAAATCAGTATGCGTGCCCATGATGATCATCTGACTATACCAACACCAGCGTTTACAATTCCCAAATCCTCTTAATCGTAACCCAGTTTCCATGCAATGACTGTTGCCGCTCAAAGGTATCTCGCGACTTTAGTGTGGTGATAGAGAGGGCTGACGAAGCGAATCTGACTTAAAAGTCTCCGAGGTATGATGCACAGATCATTGCCACTGATTGGGAAGGAGCAGTCGATGATAGGTCGAATGCACGGTATAAGGCTGAGGTCATGGTCAGGGACGGGCCACTTGAGCTCGTTGAGATATCACGTGACCACGACACAACAAGCCCTGAGCGCTCCCCCAGACCCCGACCAGACACACGCACACGCCTAGTCTGGTCTTCACTGTTACGGAATGACATCAGCTAGTAACTTACTATCATCAGGGTGAAATCGAACTTTTGCATGAGTAACCCCGTATCAACGGAGCTTCCGATACACGAACCTCAATCTCGGGACGGAGGAAATGTTGCTTAAGAACAAGTAAGCGAGCTTGAAGTATGAACTAGGTTTAGAGAAGGCACATGGCACAAGAGTAGATCAAGCATGAATGGAAGTAATTCTCCGCCCTCGTGGCAGTCGTAGCGAAAAAAGCAAGGAAATGGGACACTCCCAATGTACAACTCCTACGGGGCCGGAACCCAGACCACCTCCCCGTCCAAACTAGAGTACAGAGGTATGAGACGTACGGTTTTCGATTCGATTAAAAAGGTCTACTAACATAAAACTACCTAAAAATGGCCCAGAAAGCATTTGCCCAAACACAAACAGTTAAACCAAGCAATTGACACCTTTTCGGCTCCTAAAACACATGAAAAGAAACATGCCCCAACTCCAGTAGTATTCGTCAGAAAGCCCACAATCCAAGACAGTTCAGCCCTTCCATAAAACCGCTTCACTCAGCGAGGGCAGGGGAATATCGACTGAGAGATGAAAAATGGATAAAAGAAAAGGCGAAAGAGGCAGAGAGATATTGCGCATAACAATGTACAAAAAAGAGCTTCAAACAGAGGATGCACACCATGCGAACCACATCTAAGCGGCGATCTGAGTCGACTGGCTGGGAGCTTCAGCCTCTTCTTCGGCCCACGAGCCCCAGAGGGGACGCTTTCCGCGGATCTTGATCGGGCCACCAACTGTGTTTGGGCGCTGCTCAACCTGGACGGCATCCTTGGTGGCTAGGACCAGAACCTCGAAGAACATCTTGGTTGCATCGGCCTTGGACGCCTTTTTCTCCGGTAGAAGATCCTGGAATCTGACAGCCTTCTTCTGTTCTGCATCACCGAGGCAGTCACGCAGGATGTGCACGGCGCGTTTTGTACCCACCGACACGAGGGCACTGTCAACGGGCTCGATCGTCTCATCGTCAATCTCGTCCAACGGTTGGTGAATTCCTTCGTCATCAGTGAGATGGAGCTGGTCTTCCTCGTCACCGGGAAATTCAATCTCTGAGCGCTGGTGCAATGTCGAGTCAAGACCAATACCCTCGTCCATGGGTACAATCGCCTCATCTTCGCCGAGTTCCAAAGCGGGGGTGGTAGCGGCTTCTACATCCATATCGGCAATTCCGCTGTCGCGCTTGCGTTTCAGTTCACCAGCCTTTTTAACAGTATCAAAAGACAGCAGATCACGGATCTCGGGAGCCCATCCACGGCCACGGCCGCCGCCCATGACATTCGAAACAAAGTCGCCATTCTGTTGCATGGTCATGAGGGTGAGGAGGAAAGGGTCGCGAGGCAGGAAAGAAGCGGGCTGGAGAGTCTCGGCGAGCTGTTCTCGCTGGACTTGGAGGTAGGAGTTTCCTTTGTACTCGGAGTGTTCATCAAGCTCAATAGTAGGAAGTTGCTTCTGTCTCTTTACGCGCTGAGTATGCTGGATGACTGTATCGTCCTCTTCCTCATTTTCGGGATTGGCGAATTCGTTATCATTTTCGGGGTTCAGTCGCTCCATCATGCCATCAGACGCTTCTGTCAGAACGCTCTCACGATCGGATTGATCGGCATCAACGTCGGCGGCCATGGTGTCATCCTGACCAAAATCCATTCCGTCATCCAAAGGCAAAAAGTTGTCCTGCAAGCCGTCCTCTCCAAGATCCATCCTATCCAACGGGGCGCCATCCTCTCCAAGATCGAGTCCTAGATCGTCAATCTCGTTCAACTTGCCGGTTTCGCTGAAGAGATCCTCCTCGACGGGGCGCTGAGGTGGAGCTTCTCGTCCGATTTCGCTAGGGAATGCCGTCTCGTCATCTCCAAAATCAAGTCTAAGATCGAGATCAGGGTCTTCCAAAAGGGCAGGTTCTTGAGAAGCAGAGCGTCCAAGTCCAGTTTCGGGAAACAGTTGGCTTCCAAAGTCCATCGACGAGCTCGGTCGCTTACCCTCCGGTTCCAGTGCGAGAGGTTGGGCCAATAGTAAAGACGAATCGAGATTCATGAACAAGTCAGTTTCGGTCAGTACGTCAGGCAGCGTGATGCCACCCGGGGCAACTACGGCGCTTGTTGTCAGGTCGTTGTTGTTTGTGAGACGGAACGCCTGTATCGATGACAGTCAGTTACTATATCCGATGAAAGGATGGCAGTACTACTGCCGAGGTTGCATACCATCTTGATCTTCATCAAGGCTTCGTTGCAGTCATCGAGCAGGTAACGCGCTTTCCTGCTGTAAATTCGAACCACACCGAGTAGCAGCTGCCCACTCAATCGCAAAGCCATGGGAGCCTGTCCCTGATCTACGATAGCGCTGACGCTGCTTTCAATATCGGACTGTAAGATATGCGACTTGGACAGCTTGCGCTCAAGGTTGGCCGACAGCCAGACGCGAGCCAAGGGCCCGGTCTTGGACAGCAGAGTCTCTGAATAAAACATGGCGCAGACAAGTTGTAAGTCGTAAGGTATCACTCAGGTTTCTAAGGATAGGATATGCCCGAAGGTATAAGCAAAGCCCGCCCAATGCGGGGCGATTCGTAGATGTTCCGCGCAACCAGAGGGGGGGTGACGCGACGGATGCTGAAAACAAACGGTATCGGCGGACTGGGCCTCGGGCGCTCGACGGTGGTCAAGAAGGGGGTGAAAATCTTGAGATAAAAGTCAGACCAACACGTAATTGCTAAGCGACGATATTTTCAAAGGAAAACCGACGCCAAAACTCGCCAAATCGCAGGGGACCAGAGGGGCAGCGAGAAAGGGAGGAGGTTGGAGAATTGAAGTGAGTGGGTTTGCTTGGACGGCGCGTCGTTCCCGCTGCCTGGTCGCTGCTGGTCACCTGGCGAACAGGCTTCGGGGAGGCTGGGGTCACGTGCGAGATAGCTGGACCAGGACGTACTGTGTACACTCCGGAGGGCGGAAAAGTCGAGCGGCCGACGCTATTCCAGAGTGGGAATAGTACTGGACGTCAACATCCCCGACACGCCTGGGCTGTGCGAAGCGGCTCGAGACAAAGTTAACTTGGATTTCTGTCAATGTCCCCTTTTGTTGGTTTAGCGGCTCTGATAGACAAAAAGCATCCTTTACTTTTGTCGAGTTCATCAGTTTTCTTCCATACATTGATTTTCTATTAGCAAATCAGCTCCTACTAGTCGCATTCCGAGACCGTTGCCTTCTACTACTACATCTTTGTCGCGCTGACACTTGTCCAAAATCCTGAGTCCGCTAGCACCTCAGCCCTGAAAGCTGTCCGTATAGCTCCCCTACCTCGATGGGACGGTAAACGAGGTGCCTTCACAAACTCCGGTAATCGAAGCATGAGAAATGTCAAGGTCCGCTACGCCTGCGCTCCCTTTTCATAATGCCCAGGTTTCTGGTTCAAGATCTCCGTCGACAACGCCTGCGGGAGTGCGCTCCAGTGCCGTACCTTCAGTGAGTAATGATATATGCATTTACTTCCTCTGTCCTGCTCTGGATAGTTTCCACGGCTGACTAATCTTGTTCTAGGCTTCTACCTCGACCTATTCGCAGTTAGACCCTCAGGAGACCGCGGATCGCCTCCAGACATCCCTCATCCACGGACTTACCCCGGCGGAGGCGGAGATACGTTATCTACAAGATGGCCCTAACGAGCTACCTCACGAAGAACCGGAGCCTTTATGGCTGCGCTTCCTCAAGCAGTTCAAGGAAACCCTGATTCTCCTCCTCCTCGCCTCCGCCGCAATCTCGTTCTTCATGGGCAATTATGATGATGCTGTTAGCATTACACTAGCTGTGACGATTGTCGTCACAGTTGGGTTTATCCAGGAATACCGATCCGAGAAGTCTCTAGAAGCTTTGAATCGCCTAGTACCACATCACGCCCATCTGATCCGTGATGTCCCCGCGAACGGCGCACCGATTATTCACCCTACTCCAGCGGTTCCCGACGAGGAATTCGAGATGCGGGAGCTGCGGAGCAAGAGCCCGAGCTCCAGTACGGCCTCCGCAGCGGTCAAGGCTTCAACCACGGTGCCAGCTGGCGAGCTCGTACCAGGAGACTTGGTTTTGTTTACAGTCGGAGACCGAATTCCCGCCGACATTCGCATTACCGCTGCGACAGATCTAACTATTGACGAATCGAATCTCACTGGCGAGAACGAACCTGTCGCCAAGTACCCGGACGCCATCCGTCATCCGAAGAACCTTCCTACACACTCGCCCAAGATTGTTAGCCCTCCCCGGTCCCCGTTCTACGATGCACCGGCTAGTGGAGCGGTTGGTGCGGATATCCGTCTAAATGAACAGCACAATATCGCGTTTATGGGGACCTTGGTTCGATCCGGCTATGGTCAAGGACTTGTCATAGGCACCGGGGCCAAAACTGAGTTTGGCAGCATTTCAGCATCGCTCCAGGAAATCGAGAGCCCGCGTACGCCTTTGCAACTATCGATGGATCGCCTAGGCCAGGAGCTGAGTTACATCTCTTTTGGGGTCATTGCTTTGATTGTGGTCGTAGGCTTGATTCAAGGCCGCAAGCTTCTTGACATGTTCACCATTGGTGTTTCACTTGCGGTTGCCGCTATTCCGGAAGGCTTGCCAATCATTGTAACCGTGACCCTCGCGCTTGGGGTCCTGCGCATGGCATCCAGGGGGGCCATCATGCGCCGACTTCCTAGTGTCGAGACGCTTGGCTCGGTGAATGTCGTCTGCAGTGACAAAACCGGAACCCTTACGCTCAATCATATGACAGTCACTAAGATGTGGCATTTTGACTGCCCTGAACCATTCGAGGTACACAATGATATTACGTCACTAACGCCAGGCCCCGCTGCCCGCACTGTTCTGCGGATTGGCAATATTGCCAATAATGCAAGGTTGTCGCGTGTGCATGCCAATTCACCCGCTACCGCCTCATCTGCGGCGGTCCTGTCGTCCACCGATGATACCGCCTCCGGGTCAATGAAGAGTAGGTGGGTCGGGCAGCCAACCGATGTTGCAGTTCTAGATTTGCTTGATGTTTTTGGAGAAGACGATGTCCGGGACCGCCTGTGCGCGCGGGTTGCTGAAACTCCATTTAGCTCCGAGCGCAAGTGGATGGGTGTGATTATCGGCAGCGGAACACCCGGAGAGCCGTCGGCTTCGTCTGGCCCTAGCATGGCCTATATCAAAGGTGCCTTGGAACAAGTTCTGGCGCGTTGCGATACGTACTTGACAAAGGACGGTCGCGAGGTCATCCTAGATGAGCCACGACGCCAAGCTGTGCGTCACGCCGCCGAACACATGGCGTCGGAGGGACTCAGAGTCCTATCCTTTGCCAGTGGGCCAGTCAGAGAGGCCCGGGGAAGGTCAATTGGAAGCAGATCAGCGACGCCTCTCAAGGTTGAGTCTGGAGATGAGGATGACCGTTACACCGGCTTGGTCTTTGCAGGATTGGTAGGCATGAATGATCCTCCACGCAGGGACGTTCACAAGGCCATTCGCCGTCTTATGGCTGGAGGTGTAAGGGTCATCATGATCACCGGTGACGCCGAGACCACGGCCGTGGCGATTGCAAGGAAGCTCGGAATGCCCATTGCTGAAACACTGGGAGCACGGAATGTTCTCAGCGGTCATGACATTGACCGAATGGGCACGGCAGAACTGTCTCAGGCGCTTTCGTCGGTCTCGGTTTTTGCTCGTACCAGCCCCGACCACAAGATGAAGATTGTTCGCGCTCTACAGTCTCGCGGGGATGTCGTTGCCATGACGGGAGATGGCGTAAACGATGCGCCTGCATTGAAGAAGGCCGACATTGGAATTGCGATGGGCAAGCTCGGTACGGACGTGGCCAAAGAAGCGGCCGACATGATTCTCACAGACGACGACTTTTCCACAATTCTACGCGCGATCGAACAGGGTAAGGGGATCTTCTATAACATTCAGAATTTCATCACTTTCCAGCTCAGCACCAGCGTCGCCGCTCTCAGTCTTGTTTTGTTGAGCACGACTCTTGGCTTCAAGAACCCGCTGAATGCAATGCAGATTCTCTGGATTAGTGAGTGTCACTGAACCTGTCAGCAGAATTACCATTTACTAATGACCACAGATATTCTCATGGACGGTCCACCGGCACAATCACTCGGCGTGGAGCCAGTAGATCCCTCCATCATGAGCCGGCCTCCCCGGCCCAAATCTGCGCGGGTGCTCACGAAGCCTCTCATCCAACGAGTCCTCATGTCCGCTCTAATGATAATGCTGGGCACACTCATCATCTACATCTACGAAATGGGCGACGACGACGACGTGCAAACAGGTAAACGCTCCCGGGTCGTAACAGCCCACGACACAACAATGACATTCACCTGCTTCGTGCTCTTCGACATGTTCAACGCCCTCACCTGCCGCAGCGAGAGCAAATCCGTCCTCCGCGGCGAGCTCCCGCTCTTCGGCAACAAGATGTTCAATTACGCCGTGCTGGGCTCACTTGCAGGGCAGGCGTGCGTCATCTATCTCCCATTCCTGCAGCGCGTGTTCCAGACCGAGCCGCTAAATCTGGCGCATCTGTTTAAGTTGGTCTGTATTTCGAGCAGCGTCTTCTGGGTCGATGAGGGGAGGAAATACTACGTGTCGCTGAAGCGGCGGCGTGCGGTGGGCGGTGGATATAGCGTGAATGTGTAGAAGATACAATCTTGTATAGAATCGCTTGTACAGTTTTTTTATATAGTTATACTACCTAATAATGAGGAACGATCTGTGGCCATACATCTTTGATCCGGAGTAGAGCATTCGAGACCGATACTGGAACTATCACAGCAGGAATTAGGGCTACCGCAAGCGCGCGTAGAGTAAGAAGCTCTTACTACAGCCGCACACCATCCATGAACTATGACAGAGCTCTAATGACTCCTAGAGGTTATATATGTTCGAATCTCGAGCTTTTAGGTGGCCCGGCATATTACAATTGTTGGCAGCTATTCTAGGAGCAGTATAAAGTACAAAAATCAACTGGATTACATTACGCCCCTCCCGTTTCTTCTTTTGCTCTCCGGCTCTCGACCCGGATGTCTGTTAGCACCGTGATGCGCCCGAGTGGGATATCTTCTCCCCGCGCACTTCTCGACCGGGAGACATCGGTGTCGGCAATCACTTTGTTCAGTCTATCCCGTTCAGTGCTACTCTGCGTCGAAGCGCTGCTGTTTTTCGTCGACGGCTGTCGAAGCAGGCTTGGACGCAACTGCGTCATGAACAGCCCCAGATTGCGACTACTGTTGAGGGCAAGACCAAAGTCTACGAAGTACCGGATAAAGCTGCATTGCATGAGTGGCTGGCCTTGACTTTTGTCGTTTCCGACGCCACAGACGCAGAGGCCCTTTGGGATACTGTGGAGCCGATTCCCCAAACAACACTCTACTACCTTCCCAAGTCCTCCGAGATAATATTGCGCGGCCATCACTATGTGCTAGATGGCATTGGCCTTCTCGTGCTCCTAGATCGTGACCTGAACGCCCTGGCTAACTCTGCCACTGAGGACATCACATTTGGGGACGAGGTGACCCGCCCGGCGCCCCCTCTGGGGGAGGTCCTCGGTGTCCCCGACCAGCCCACCTCAGAGCAGACAGAAAAGGTTACTTCACTCCTGATGAGCTACGCCACAAGGGTCCCCGGCATCGGCCCTGTATCCAAGGCCAACCGCGCACCAGCAGGTACCTGCCGCAACACTCGGCTCACCTTTCCCCCTCAAACGACCGAAGCAATTGTCCAGGTCTGCAAGGAAAAGGGCATCACCGTGACCTCCGCCGTGCATGCGGCCTACATCCAAACACTGACGAAGCTCGCCGACCCAAGCACTCCATCCTCGCACTACGTGACTTCTGCATCATTCGACATCCGTCGATATCTCCCAAAGCCATACAACTCTGCCAGTACGCTCGTCTGTGTGGTACTCGCCACTACCATTCCACGTAGACCTGCCAGATTCGTTTTGGGATATGGAGAGCGCGCTGAGCAAGTTCTACCGGACCTCTTTCCGTGACGACCCTGCGCTGCGCCTGATGACTCCACATTACAACCGTTTTATGGAAACAGTTGCTGGAAGCCCGAGTATCAGCAGACGCCAATCCCTCATGATGCACTGCCGAGCAGTATGGGCGTTGTGGAGCGGTACGTGCAGCGTGAGTATGGCGGGACTATCACAGTGAGGGATTTGACGGTGGTGTAGATGTGGTGCTGGGAATGAGCATGTTCTTCATCTCTACGTTTCGCGACAAGCTGCAGGTTGTGTATAGCTTTAATGATGGTTACGAAGAGCCTGCTGATGTCGATCGCTACCTGGAGGGAATCCGTACTGTGCTAATTGAGGAGCTGCTGGTCCGATAGTGAAAGAAAGATGCCATGGTTGACACAAACAGGTAGCTCGCAGTGATGTCTTCTAACGTCCTCTCCTGCAGCTCAGTGCACCTTTGCTATTTCAGAAGCAACATCTGCTTCCACCCAGACAGCTACCTTTAGCTTTAATCTGGACCGCAGAACTGTAAGCAGGCTAACATACCAAGCATGGTTTAGCAGACCGAAAATCGTATTTTGCTGCGTAGTTGCAGCTCGAAGCAGAAGCGCAGAGTTATCCCAGCACAATTCCACCTTACCCCACCCAGATATTCATGTCAGCCTCTAATAGCCAAACTTACACTATCCTGCAACCCTCCTACTTTGAACGGTAGTGATAGCTCACTAGCCAGTTGGTCCGCAGGGATGCTGCTAGCTCAAGACGGGAATCTGCATGAACTCAGCCTACCGTGCGCCTTTGCGCGGCGTCTTTCCAGTGGAGTCCGGAGCGTCGTGACTGAGCAGTGATCTATCAAAAAGTCCAGTTTGCTTTTGTACTCTCGTCATGGAGGGGCCATACGCTGAGAAGGCATGAGTGATTCGCCTGCCTAAGGAGCAACGCTGGTGTAGGTAGGTGCTACTTTTTCCTGATCCTTCGCCGTAAGGCATCCTAGCCGGTCCTGCAAGCCCCTCATATCACGTTCGGAGACTTGAGTCTGAAGAGGTCCGGGTCTTATGAGTCAAATTGGGTTGTCTGGGAATCCTTGTTTTACCAGCAACTATACAACCTTCTGGTAGTATCAGCTGGGGGAGGACGCGTTAGTCCAGATTTATTACTCCTCAATTTGAGCTCACTACCACAGATTCGCACGGATAATGCAAATTCCTGAGAAAGTACCCTCCATGCCCCAAGCCGACTTTCCCACCATGTCTGCCGCGGATAAGAGCGCAGCAATCGCGATTATTGGCATCGGTGAGCTTGACGGCGTCACAACAGAACACGAAAGTTTACACAGGATCTCAGGATGTCAGCCCCCCGGGGATATCTTCAGTCCCTCGCAACTCTGGGATTTCCTAGCAGAGGGTCGCTCAGCAGCCGGCGCACTGCCACAGTCCCGCTTCAACTGCGACAGCTACCATGGAGATAAGGACGAGCCGGCAACCACTCAAGCCCGAGGCGGATACTTTCTCCAAGATGACATTCAACAATTCGATAACCAGTTCTTTGGGATTAATAACCGCGAGGCCGCGGCTATGGATCCTCAGCAGCGGACGCTCCTCGAGGTTGTGTTTGAGACGTTTGAGAGCGCCAGGGTAACACTGGATCAAGTCTCCGGGGCCAATGTCGGGTGTTACGGTGCGTTATCTACATTTTCTTCGTACCCCTCTCACTTTTATAGTCATCGTGCGTTCAAAACAGGGATGGAATGCAGTGGCCTCCTTCACGCCGGACTATATAGCCCTCCAGACCAAGGACCCAGAAAGGCTCACTCGGTACAGCGCCCTGGGTCTAGGCGCAGCCCTCCTCAGCAATCGCATCAGCCACATCTTCAACCTAAAAGGGCCGAGCTGCGTCGTTGACACGGCGTGCTCTTCGTCCCTTTACGCGCTCCATATGGCTTGCGTGGCGCTGCAGAACGGCGAATGTGACTCTGCGGTTGTCGCGGGAGTGAACCTGATTCAGTCGCCTGAGCTGCATATCGCAATCTCCCAAGCTGGACTATTATCGCCGTCTTCGACTTGCCACACATTCGACTCGTCGGCCGATGGGTAAGTTGCGCTCGTTCGTTCTCCTCGTGCAACGGCGATGCAATGATGGAGCTAAGCCGGTCTAAAATTGTAGTTACGCGCGAGCAGACGGAGTCAACGCAATCTATATCAAGCGACTGGATGACGCTCTACGTGACAGGGACGTGGTTCGATCCATAATCCGCGGCACGGCCGTCAACAGTAACGGGCGCACGCCTGGGATCTCGTTGCCCAGTGTCGATGGCCAGGAGGCGGTGATCCGGAAGGCGTATACTCGCGCCGGACTGAACCCTGCAGAGACAGCCTATGTCGAGACCCATGGTACCGGGACCAGCATTGGGGATCCAATTGAAGTGGAAGCCCTGTCACGGGTTTTTGACTCTAAACCGACCTTGCTCGGCTCAGTGAAACCGAATCTCGGGCATGGAGAGGCGTCTAGTGGGCTACTGAGTGTGATCAAGGCCAGTCTTGCAGTTGAGCGAGGTCAGATTCCGCCAACTATCGGCGTCAAGGAGCTCAATCCGAAGATCAAGGCCGAGGAATGGGGCGTCGAGGTGGTTACCCGTCTGATTACATTTCCATCATGAGGAAGCTGTCCGCACTGCCAACGCACATGGGATCATTAACGAAGCTGATTTCCAAGCTCTTCAAGTCTCTTGTCGGAGGGGCCACCTGGAAAATGGGACTGTCGACAACGATTCCTCGTCCATGCCATACCTGCTGCCGTTTTCTCCTCGCGAGCTACAGTCACGGGACGCCTAGATTCATCCATGATCTCCCCACCTACCCCTGGCACTACGAGGAAATTCAGTGGACAGAATCTAGGGTTAGTCGAGAGGGACGCTTTCGCCGTTCCCACGACACGGGCTGTTAGGTGGCGAGGTGGCAGGTGGGAATCATAGCACCTTTGGATGGCGAAATATACTACGTCTGGTCAATGTCCCATGGCTGCGAGACCACAAACTGGGCGGGACAGTGGTATTTCCTGCGGCCGGATATCTGGCGATGGCCGTTGAGGCATTGATGCAGATAGCTGTTCCTTTAGATGGAGAGTCCGCGGATCTAGATATCCCTGTCGTACTCCGCCAGGTGCATCTACCGAAGGCTCTCCAGTTGACGGACGAAGAGCCGGTCGAGCTCTACACGGAGCTCCGGCCTCATCCTATCTCTAGCGTAAACGCTTCAGATACATGGTGGGAATTCCAGATCTCTTCCGTCTCCGATGCTACGCCTTGTACTTGAGCCCAGGGTCAGATCAGGCTCGAGCCTACAGCAGCAGGGGGGCCCGGTGCTGGAACTGAGATAGACCCACCCCGCTGTGGCGTGGAGGGCCAATTCCAACAGCTCTGGTATGAGATGGTTGCTCGAGGAGGCCTGGAGTTCGGTCCAGCCTTCCAGCACATGCAGGAGATCTACACCCCCGCAGCAAAGGGGACTCTCTACGCCGAAGCGTGTACACGGACACTTACCCTGGTCATCGAAGGTACCGCACAATTGCATCCGCGCTACATATTGCATCCTACACTCCTAGACGCCATGCTTCAGGTCTCTTTGGTCGCGTGCACCGGTGGCTCCTTCCTGTCTGTAGTTGCCAGGGTGCCCACCAGACTTGGAAACGTGAGCATTCGCTCGTCCAGAGCATCGCAAGACGGCGGCGTCATCCGGTCGACCTCCAAAGTAAGCGGGTTGAGCACTCACCAGGCGGATACTGCGTTGTTAGACGCACAACAGCGGACAGTGGCGCGCTTTACGAATGTCGACTTCACCACCATAACCGGAATCAACACAGCGGACGAGATACGATACTCTATATCACGAGTAATCTGGAGACCGGACATCACTCTGATCAGTGATAATGCCTGCTTCACAGCAGCGCTCGAACATGCCATCTCAGTGTCGCACTTTGGGTGTTTTGGCCACTGGGCACATCTCCTAGCTGCTATCGATCTGGTAGTGCATAAGAACCCCGACTCGCATATCCTGTGTCTCTCAACAGACTTGGCCCTTATAACCGTGCTATTGACAGAGGTCTGAATGCTTCAAGCCTTCACAGACGATTCAATTCGTTTTTCCTAGGCAGAGTGGCCTCGAATGGGGTGCTAGAGGTTGCAGAAGTCCGTGGCCATAGTGTGCCCTTGGGTCTCAAGACGCTAAAATATGACAAGCCGGTATCTGGCATTGAATTCTCACTCGTGATCCTTGGGTCTGATGGGGTGATATTGGATAAGATGCCGGCCTCTTACACAAGTGCTGGTACTACATTCTTACTTGCGCCCTCTCTCGACGATGGCAGTGAGCTGATGCGGGACCGGTTCTCAGTGCTACGGTCTCACTCAGTTCCGGTCATAACGTGCAATTGTTCGTTCCTGAACCCCACGTTCATGTCCTGCGATCGGTTCCTGTGCCATTGTTCAGCAATACCATCATTATCGGCCAATCCGCCGCAAGTCCAGTAGAAGAAGCCCTAGCTCACTACCTACGCACCGATTTTCACACGTCAACAAATTACATAGCCCTACCATATCTTCCTCATTGCCATATTCCCCCCAGAACCCTAGTCATCTCCACACTCGAGATTGAAGATTCGCTCCTCTCCAACCCGAGTCCCGAACACTTCGACGCTGCAAAGAGGATAATTGAGCAAGCAAGCCATATCGTCTGGCTATACGGGATCTGGGTCTGGGTCCGGTAAGAGCCCAGGATCTAATCCTACGCTTTCCCTCTTCACAGGTCTTGCGCGCGCTGTGCGCGTTGAGCAGCCGGGGACGAGAATTTTTACTCTGGAGCTTGAGCCGAGTACTGAAGCTGGGGTCGTCTCGAGAGCTGTTTGCAAGATTTTGGAGAGGGCGAGTTTGGAAGGCGATGTTGTCGACTGCGAATACATGACGAAAGAAGGAAATCTCATGATCAGTCGCATCGTGCCTGATCAGTGCATGAACCGGGAGTTTCACATTCGTCAAACTGGGACTGCGGTATCTGCTGCTGCAGTATCCACTCCTATAGCCAGTGCTGAAAACGCATTCTTATCAATCAAGAGCCCTGGGCAGACGAGCACAGCCGGAGGAGGAGCCATGTTCATCAGACGGCCGCTCCCAGGTAGCTCACGGTTGGGCAGCGAAGACGTTCTCATAAAAGTCTCGTGTGTTGGCTTAAATGCCAAAGATGTCTATGCACTTGCCGGACGAACTCAAACGACAAACGGCACATGCAGCTCAGAGTACACCGGTCACGTAGTGGCTATTGGTTCGGGTTCACCCAGCCACCAGCTTGCGGTGGGCGATAAAGTCGCAGTCATGTATCGTGGCCGGTTCGCCACGTATGAAGTAGTGCCAGCCTGGAGCTGCATCAAACTTCACGATAATGAGGAACTACACGTCATGGCCGGAGTCCTAGTCGTCTTTGTGACGGCCGTCTACGCCCTGCACCACCGAGCGCGTCTGCAGCGCGGACAATCAATCCTCATCCACTCCGCTGCAGGTGGTGTTGGGATTGCAGCGATCCAGTCGGCGAAACTTGCAGGGGCTGAAGTATTCGCTACTGTCGGAACAGACGAGAAAAAGCAGTATCTGGTTAATACCTTTGAGCTGGACGAGGGGCATATTTTCTCCTCGCATGATGCGGGCCTCGCAGCGGGGATTAGGGCTGCTACAGACAAGCACGGCGTTGATGTCGTGCTGAATTCACTCGTTGGCGAACTCCTGCATGAAAGCTGGGGTAGTTGTCTTGCGGACTGGGGTCGGTTCGTGGAGATTGGGAAACGGGATATCCTCGACCACGGCCGGCTGGACATGGGGGTGTTTTGGGAAGGGGACGACGTTCACGGCGTTTGACCTTAGTATGTTCAGCGAGTCTTCCTCGCCGGCCATACATCAGCAGGTCCATGAGATGATGGCACATGTCATGGGATTATTGAGGAGCGGTGAGATCCAGCCCATCCAGCCGCTGGCCGTGTTCAGGGTCGCGGAGGTAGACTCCGCATTGAGCTATTTCAAGAACAGAAACCGATTGGCAAGATTGTTGTGTCGTTTGAGGACGAGACGCAGATTGTTCCTGTTGTCCCAGAGAGGTACATGGCGCAACTGAGTCACCATAAAAGCTATCTCCTTGTTGGGTGCCTGGGCGGGCTAGGGCGCAGTCTCTCTAGATGGATGATCGGCCGAGGCGCGCGCCATTTTGTCTTTCAGGGCCGGACAGGGCATGAAAAGCCGGCTGCAAGACGATTGATTGAAGAGCTAGAGCGAGATGGTGCCCATTGCACCGTTGTTACCGGCGACGTAATCAAGTATGCAGACGTCGAGCGCGCCGTCCAGGCCGCCGGGGCTACTGTGCCACTTGGCAGTGTCGTACAAGCGGCCATGGGCCTGCACGAGTCCATATTCAAGTACATTACGCACGAAGCGTGGCAGACCGGCACACTAGCGAAGGTGCAGGGGACGTGGAATCTGCATCAGGCGCTCGCCGCGGAAGACAAGGAGAAGGACCTCGACTTCTTCCTCCTAACCAGCTCCATCGCCGGAAAGGTGGGAACAGCCACCGAGGCAAACTACTGCGCAGCCAACAACTTCCTAGACGCCTTTGCGCAGTACCGACGGAGATTGGGCCTGAAGGCCGTCTCGCTGGGACTGGGGATGGTCTCTGAGGTTGGGTATCTGCATGAACATAGGGATATCGGGAAACTGCTGCTTCGAAAGGGCATCCGACCTTTGTTGGAGGATGAAATGCTTCAGATTGTTGACTTTGCACTGGCTCAGCAGCTTACCCCGACCTCCGTCCGTGATCGGGACACTCTAGCCCAATCGCTCATCCTGACGGGGCTAGAGGATACAGGGCATGGCAACAGCAAAGCGCAGAATACACCGCATTCTCGCAGTATGTATCCGACGCACGGTTATCTGTTCTGAGGTGCGCGCTGCAGCGAAGAGAAACGCGGTCTACGACGGCCACTAGGACGCCCGCATCAGTGATACAAGCTGCGTTGGCTGAGCAGGACGATGAGAAACTGCGGTCCACGGTGGTGGGTGTCATTGCGCAAAAGTTCTGCAACCTGATTCTATTGCCGCTGGAGAAACTAGACGTGGATGTTTCGATGATGCGCTATGGGATTGATAGTATGCTGGCAGCGGAGCTGCGCCAGTATATCTTTAGCACGACTGCAGTCGAGGTTGACTTTTTGATGTTGATGGAGCAGAAGACGAGTGTTGCGGCAGTTGCTAGGAAAGTTGTCGATCGGTTGCGGGAATCTGCTCTTCCAGAGGCTTGGAATAGGAAGTTTATAGTGTCGATGACCAGGAGGTTCTGCAAATGCTTGGATTTACCAAGGGTGAAATATGGGCGTAAATATGCTATCTCCGCCTTATTGCTCATATCCCCCTTACTTTTTTGCTTCCTCCGTAGACAACCCCCCTGCCAGTTTTGAGTGGTAAGCTAAAATCCCCACTAGTTTTGTATGGAACGCAGAGTTTGCGTCAGGCCTCTTAATGAAGGCCTCGATGAAGCCTTGATAGAGGTCTTGATGAATACCTCGATGAATACCTCGATGAATACCTCGATGAATACCTCGATGAATACCTCGATGAATACCTCGATGAATACCTCGATGAATACCT